>NC_142009.1:330420111-330765611 GCF_049901735.1 Notechis scutatus | reverse complement strand
TGGGGACCCGTGGTCTAAGACTACTTCTAAGAAAAGGAAAGAGGAAAAAATTAAATGAATGCCCTAGAGAAGCAAGGGTGAAAGAGGCCAAATGGGAAAGCCAAAAGCAGAAAGGAAGGAGGAAAGAAGAGGAAAAAACTAGAAAGGAAAAAAAGAGGGGGAAAGGAAGCGCGGATCAAGGAAGGGGGGAAAACGAATGAACAGGAAGAAGGGAAGAAATAAAAACTTAATGAAAAGAGGCCGATTAAAGCAAAGAAGAGCTTTAGACACCCCCGCTGTCATCTTCTCTCAGCAGCCGCCAGGGGGCAGGAGCACCGACGCCGACGCTCTGCTGCTGCCGGAACTTGAGGCAAGGCGGCTCCAGTTCCAACCCGGAGCGGCAGGGAAGGTGCACCGCCTGTCCTTGTCCGAAGCTAGCAAGGGTGCCTTGAAGGGCTGCGGGGGAGGGGAGGGAGACGCGGCGATGGCTGCGCTGCCCGGTGAGTGCGAGCCGGGGGGGAGGCTGCGTAGTGGGCGGGGGACGAGGTTTCAAGGGCGGCAGGGACTAGCCACCTTGGGGGTGGGGGTGGTCGAATGTTGGGCGTGGATAGTGGGAGAAGCTTTTGGGGGCGCGCGCAGGGGAGGGGTTCCGCCCACCCCATTTTTCCCAAACCGAGAATAGACAAGGTGGCGGGCACTTAAAGGTCCTCTAGTCCAACCCTGTTCAGGGTAGGGATCCTGAAAACCAATGCTTTTTAATTTGGCCACTTGCAAAGCATGTGGACTTCAATTCCCAGAATCCCCTTGCGAAGCATGTAGACTTCAATTCCCAGAATCCCCTTGCAAAGCATGTGGACTTCAATTCCCAGAATCCCCTTGCGAAGCATGTAGACTTCAATTTCCAGAATTGAAAGCTGGCTGGGGAATTCTGGGAATTGAAGTCCCCACATCTTCCAAGTAACCAAGGTTGAATGTTTATGGAGATTCTCAGTCAAAGTGTTTTTTTTCAAGAGGCAACTGGGCTTTATGGTTTTTCTCATCTTTCTTTGCCTCTTAAAAAAAGCACCTTTTGGATAACTGAGGTTGAGAAACACTCCTTTAAAACAGTGGTCCCCAACCACCGGGCCCCGGACCGGTACCAGTCCGTGGATCATTTTGTACCGGGCCGCCTATTTTGTTTGGGCACTGCCATCTTGTTTCGACGGCGCTTGAGAAAGTGCTTCTGGGTGAGCTTGTTGGTCGTCGGTTGGAAAGCGGCGTTTGGGTGCCTTAGTTTCGTCGAAGAGGGGCGAGGGCGGCTTCGAACGAAGAGCCGTCCCGATGGCGGTGGAGTCTCGCGTTACTCAGGAGGAGGTTAAGAAAGAGCCCGAAAAGCCCATCGACCGCGAGAAGGTACAAAGGAGGAGTTGAAGGTAGCGGGGAGAAGCGGGGGACGGCTGGCTGGCCGGTCGCTCGGCTCGCCTTACCTTGGTCATTCCGTTCCAACTCAAAAGCAGTGTTCCTCTTCTTCCTTGTTCCCACTTTTGCCCACAATGACAACTAAAAGTTGTTGTTGTCCAATCACTAAGTCATGTCTGACTTTTCACAGCCCGGTGGACCATAGCACAACAGGCACCCATGACCTCCACTGTCTCCTGGAGGTTTCCCAAGTTCACGTTCATTGTGTCAATGACCCTATCTCATCCTCTGCCGTCCTTTTCTCCTTTCCCCTTCCATCTTTCCCAACATCAGGGTCTTTTCCAGTGAGTCCTCTCTTCTCATTAGGTGGCCCAAGTAGTTCAGCCTCAGCAACTAAACGTAGCCCCTGCCAAAATTACTATGAGGATACATAACCACTAAATTAATAGACCATATTTTAAAAGTCCATGAACTTAGCACAGTGTTTGAACCTTGACAGTATATGACATATAAAGAGACTCAGACAGGACTCTACCTGGTTTCTCCAGCTGTTAAAGGAGAGGGCAGGAGAATTGTATTTCCAAACTGTTAATATAGCTTTATAATAAAGTAGACTTAGCTTACAGGTCATCCTTGACTTACAACTTAACAACCACAATTAAGCCCAAAATCCCAATTGCTAAGCCAGGGATTTGCTAAGTGAGTTTTGCCCCATTTTACGACATTTTTGCCACCAATGACTGCAGTTGCTAAGTGACTCATGTCGTCATTAAGCAAATTCGGCTCCCACCCTGTTGACTTTGCTTGGTGGAAGATGGCTGTGAAGGTTACACATGGCGATCACATGATCCCAGGACACTACAATCATCATAAATGTGAGTCAGTTGTCAAGTGCCCTAATTTTGATTATTTGACCACAGTGATGATTGCAACAGTCATAAGTCTGGAAAAACAGCCACAAGTCACTTTTTTCAGTGTTGTTGTAACTTCAAACGATCACTAAACAAATGGTTGTAAGTCAAGGACTACCTGTGTCAGGTTGTGTTTCCTGTCTGGTCGTCCTGTTAAGGCTGACAAGGCAGGAGCTTTGAAGCTGCCACTGAAGGGGACACGATACAGGCTTAGATACAGATAATCAGAGTTGGAAAGGACCTTGTAGGTCATCTAGTCCAACCCCCTGCCCAAGCAGGAGACCCTACACCATTTCTGACAGATGGCAGTCCAGTCTTTTTTTGAAAGCTTCCAGCGATGAAGCTCCCACAACTTCTGAAGACAACTTCTGTTCCATTGGTTGATTGGTCTCACTGTAAGAAAGTTTCTCCTTATTTCCAGGTTGAATCTCCTTGTTCAGTTTTCATCCATTATTCCTTGTCTGGCCTACAGGTGCTTTGGAAAATAGCTTGACCCACTCCTCTCTGTGGCAGCCCCTCAAATATTGGAACTGTGCTATCCTGTCTCCCCTGGTCCTTCTCTTGCCTAGACCAGCCAGGCCCAGTTCCTGCAACTGTTCTTCATATGTTTTAGTCTCCAGTCCCCTAATCATCCTGGTTGCTCTTCTCTGCATTTTTTCTAGAGTCTCAACATCTTTTTTTATAGTGTGGTGACCAAAACTGGATCCAGGATTCTAGGTGTGGTCTTATAGGGGTTTATAGAGTGGTATTAGTACTTCACTTGATCTTGATTGTATCCCTCTCTTAATGCAACTTGGGATTGCATTGGCTTCCTGGTTCAGTGTAAGAAGAACCTTCAAAAACATTTGTCTCCAAAAATCTTGAATGGTTGGAAAGAACCTATCAGAATTGAGGGACCTGTCCAGTAAAGTGTAATCTGAGCTCTGAATTGGGAAACTGAATTAGGAAACTTCTTCCTTGGACAGCGGAAACAAGGCTGGATACACAAACACAGAACCAATTTGGCAACAAACAACTGTCATACCAACGTTCCTTTTGTGATTGACAGGACCTTACTGGTAAACAAATTCTCCCATGAACATAAGAAAATGAGTGCGTCCAGTATTCTTGTTTTGCTGTCTCTCTCCTTTCTAGCTAGGAGACGCATTAGATTTCCATCAACAAAAAATCCTGCAAACTTTTACAGTAAGCTGGGGGTCAGGGACCCCTGGTTTAAACAATATTAAAATCCATATTAATACGTTGAAGTTGAAAAAGAGGAAGATGGGGAAAATGAATATGTCCCGTAGCTTGGGAAAATTGCAAGAAAAGCTTCTTATTTAGCAAATAGAAAATGGGGGTAAATTTAAGAAGTGTCTCCTGTTGATAGTTGGGCCAAAACCTTTCAGGAGCGAGAATTCCTTTAGCAAAAGTTTCAGCAAAAACTTTGCAGTCTTAAATATAAGAGATTTGGCCAATATCTTATGAAAGGTTCTGTGTATTGTTGTGGTTTTTTTTTTTAAATGAGCTTTTCTATTCTATAAAACTAATCATAAGAAAGATGCAGGGGGATCCTTCTTATACAGGCTGTCCTTGACTTATGATTATAATTGGGGCCAGAATTTCTGTTGCTAAGGAAGACAGTTGTTAAACAAACTGCATCCAATTTTACAATCTTTTTTTTGTTACGGTTGTTTAGCAAATTGTTAAGTCAATTGTGTGGTGGTTTAAGTGTATCCAGCTTCCCACACCGCTTGTCAGAAGTTGGCTGCAAAGGTCACAAGTGGTGTTTGCATGACAACACTGCAACCATCTTGCTGGATTCTTGCAACATACTAGGCTGAAATGTGGTTAGCTAGTTTCAAAGCCAGACTATCATGCAGATGTGACTGCTGATTGGATGCTGAATGCTTTGAGAAGTTACGAAAACTGCTACATTAAGGATGGGTTCCTAAATTTACAAAAACCAATCCTGGAGTAGGTCATTGGACTAGAATCGGCAAAGCATCTCTGATTAGATTCTGGTAGTGAATAAAACCTAATCAGAGATGCTTTGCCGATTCTTGTTGATTTGTTTTATTTGTATTTCTTTATTTTATGTTGCGGAATTGTATTGACATGTGTGTCCCTTCTTGTGCACAGAAGTTTTTGTGATTCTTTGCAGCAAAAATTACTGACCTCTGGCTTTGCTCTACTTTTAAAACATGCCGGCACTGGCGCGTTCTAGGTGCCGGCCCCGCAGGTCCACCCCATTGAGCCTGCTGCACTGGAGGGACCTGCCCAAGCAAGTCCGAGTGGAGCGGTGCACCAAATCAATGGGGTGAGCCTGGGAGAGGGAAAGAGAGAGAGAGAAAAGAGAGAAGGAAGAAAAGAAAGAGAAAAGGGAAAGAAAGAAAAAGGGACAAAGAAAGGGGGGATGGAGGGGGGAGAGAAGGAGAGAGAGAGAGACCTGATGCATCAGATTGAAATGAGGCCTAGTTTAGAGGCCCTTTTCCACATTGAAACATCTTTGCCAGCATCTTTGCCAGCACATTGAAACATCTTTGGCTTCTATTAATTAAAGGTTTTGTGGACGAAACATGGCCAAGACTATCAGGAAGCTCTCACATTTTGTTGAGGCTTTAAACAGGATCCATTGGACCTGATCTCCACCCTAAAAAATTACTTTTCCCCAATGTATTACAGTGCCAATTCTGAAGAAGGCAAAACCAAAATGTATTGGTAAATTACGAGAACACACACACACACACACACTCCCTTCTAACCCTGCTGGAGCAGGTGATTGGACTAGAATAGATATCACATTATCTTTCTCCTCCCTCCCTCCCTCCCTCCTTCTTTATTTCTTTTTCTTTCTGTCCCTTCCTTCCATCCCCCTCCCTCTTTCTTTGTTGTGGTGGTCTTCCATGGAAAGAATGAGACACAGGCTGGTGTTCTCGGGATGGAAGCCCAGAATAAATTCTAGTACTTCTTTTTATTGAGATTTTTCTACATAGTCAGCATAATTACATTATGGCTTAATAATTAGATATAGTAAAGGTTTGCTTGCAATTGTTTAAGCTGTCTCCTTGTTTGTATTTGTCCTTATTGTTCTCTTTTCTTTGCATTACCTTAGTGACCTTTAAACAGGCATGTATGTATAAAGCATTATATTAATCATTGCTCAAGCTCAGGCCAAAGTTTATTCCCACACTTTGTCCCTTTTTCTTTCTTTCTGTTTTCTCTTTCTATTCTTCCTTCTCTCTTTCCCTCTCTCAGGCTCACCCCATTGACTTCGTGCACCGCTCCGTTCGGACTTGCTTGGGCAGGTGCCTCCGGTGCAAGGTGCTCCGTGCCACTCAAAGCTACTCTGGCTTTGCTCTCCTTTCCCAACGCTGCCTTCGGGACGAGGCTCCGCAGGATCACCCCATTGAGCTCGTTGTACCAGAGCGTGCAAGTCAATGGGGTGATCCTGCGGGGCCTCGCCTCGAACGCGCGGTGGCAGGGGGGATTTTTTCTCACCCCTGAATTGTGCCCTGCCGCTCACCTCCAGCGCCCCCCTGCCGCCACTTAGCACCCCCCCCCTGCCAGCCCCCTTGCCTCTCAGCGCCCCCCCTAAGGCATCCCACCCACCCCCAGGGGGCGGTACCTCCCACTTTGGGAACCACTGCCCTAAACCGTTTCAGACAAATGACTATCCAATCCCTTCTTAAAAACCTCCATCTTTTGATACGCCCTGGGCTGCAAAATCCTGGTGACCACTGGATGGCAGCAATGAGTCAAGATTTGAATGAACCTTCTAGGGCTGTGTTTCTCAACCTCAGCAGCTTTAAGAGGTGTGGACTTCAACTCCCAGAATTCCCCAGCTACTTTCAATTTGCTACTTGCTCCATGGTGGCTGAATTCCAGGTACCAGGAGTCTCCAACCTTGGGAACTTTAAGACCTGTGGATTTCAACTCCCAGAATTCCTCAGCCAGCAAAGCTGGCTGAGAAATTCTGGGAGTTGAAGTCTGTTAAGCCTGGATTCCCCAACGGTGTTAACTAGAAAACTTATCTCACACATTTACCTGTCTGCCTATCTGACTTCGCTGCACGTTCTGTTTAGTTTGTTTTCCTTAACACCCGTTGGGGAATCCAGGCTTAACACTGGTTATGGGCCCAGAGAGACTGCAAAGTCAGTTTAACTAGGATAAAAACAGGTTTATGTAAAAGTGAGATTTTGTGTTGTTACACGTTACAGTAAATAGACAGCTGTGTTTTATCAATTATAGTTTTATATCCATATAGTGAAACATGGCACAAGTCAGTCTACAAAGTTTGTCCCTTATATCCAAGCTGGATGGAACAAACTATGTTTCATGGTCTATGAAATGTAGTCTACTTCTACGAAGAGAAGGTCTGTGGAACATAATTGAAAACCAACCAAACGTAGAAGAATGGGATTCTGAAGATGAGGAAGATAATCAAAAGATAGAAGAATTTAAACAGAAGAATGAACAAGCTCTTTGCATCATAGGACTAACATTATCTGATCAGCAACTTGTTCATATACGCGGAGAGCAAACAGCTGTTGGGTGTTGGTAAAAACTGAGGAGGATTTATGTCCGAGATAACGTCGGTGCTCACATAAATCTAACACGCAAGCTTTTCCGCACGTATCTCCAAAAGAATGGTGATATGCTGAGTCATTTGAATACTAGGAATGTTATCCCTAACAAAGTCCACAGGTCTTAAAGTTCCCAAGGTTGCAGACACGTGCCATATACTGTATGAGTCAAGACAAAGGTTGGAAAAGGCTCCAGGGCCGCCTCGTAAGTTCTCCCCAAAGTCTTTCCTGTCACTCAGATTGAGGAGGAGGAGGGAATAAAAATGTCATTGGCTGATTCAATAGTGGGAGGAGCTCATATCATTGGCTCTTTGGGCATCCATGTGTTGCTAACCATGTGTTAATTTCTGACTTTTTCCCCTCGTTAGCCCATTATTCTAGGCCAGGGGTCCCCAAACTTGGCAACTTTTAAGACTTATGGACTTCAACTCCCAGAATTCTCCAGCCAGCTGGCTGGAGAATTCTGGGAGTTGAAGTCCACAAGTCTTAAAGTTGCCAAGTTTGGAGACCTCTGTTTTCTTCTTTTCACATCAACCTTTTATTTCTTTTCAGTTTCTTGCATAGTCCCACGTGCCGTCTTCCTTCTGAGGTAAGTCTGCCTAAGTCAGCTCTGCAAAGAACTTTTCCCCCCAAACTGAATTGATGCATGAAGGTTGTTGGAGTCCTGTAGAATTTTTTTCTGAGAGTATTTCCCCATTGCCTTAAGTTATTGGTGGATCTGATTTTTCACCTTTGCACATCTTCGGGTGGCACCCCAATTCTGCCCATTCTTGGACCGTGAGACTTTCCTCACAATCACTTGTGCTTTTGGAATCTGCCTGGACTCCTTCATTGTGCTCTACCTGGGGCTGCCCTTGAAGAGCCTTCAGAAGCTTCAACTGGTGCAGAATGCAGGGAAGTAAATTGTGAAAGATGTCCAACGCTCCTCTTACCTGAACTGCATTGGTTGCCGTGTGTCTTCAGGTGCAATTCAAGGTGCTGCTGGTTGTCATCTTTAAAGCCCTTCATGGCTCGGGACAGGGTTACCTGAGGGACTGCCTCCTCCCAGTTGTTCCTACCTTATCTGATTTGGTTCAGCAGGTTGGGCACACTGTAGATCCCATCAGCCGAGGAATGTTGGCTGGCGGGGACTAGGAGACGTGCAGTAGCACCTGCCCTCTGGAATATTCTCCCTGCAGACTCAACTCCGTTGAGTTTTCACAAGGCCTTCAAGACCTGAAGACCAAATGTGTTAATGGCCCCGTTTCTTAATTAAATGGACATTGGTGGCTATAATTTTTCTCAGTTAGAGAGAGAGAGAGAGAGAGAGAGATTCACTTAACAACTATAGCAAGGAATGTCATAAAATGGAGTAAAATTCACTTGACAACTGTCTGGTTTAGCAACAAAAATTTTGGGCTCAATTGTGGCCATAAGTTGAGGATTACCGGTAAAAGCAAGTATAACATAATAGAAACACGCACACAAACATATACAGCATATGCAAACACTCCATATGTGTGTGTATTCCTATTATGTTGTCCTTCCTTTTACCGGTAATCCTCAACTTATGGCCACGATTGAGCCCAAAACGAGGCAGTTTTTAAGTGAGTTTTACCTCAGTTTATGATCTTCCTTGCCACGGTTGTTAAGTGAATCATGGCCATTGTTAAGTGAACCATGTAGTTGTTAGGTAAATCTGGCTTCCACATTGACCTCAGAAGGTCACAGAAGGAGAGCCCGTGACCCCGGGACTGTACAATTGTCCTAAGTATGGGTCAGTGGCTATGACTTGTGGACTTCAACTCCCATGCTGGCTCAGGAATTCTGGGAGTTGAAGTCCACAAGTCCTAAATCTCCATAGATTCCATCTCATTCATGGCTTCTATAGCCTTAGGGAGCCAGGAATGAGATAGGAGCTAGGTCTGTGGAGATTTTCTGTCAGGACAGACTTGGAAACAGATTCTTCCAGTTTGACCAGAATTCTTTAACCGAGATAGGCTGCAGTGATGGAATCCCCAAAACCTGGCTGGTCTTCTCTTTGTCCACTAGAGAGAGAAGACGGAGCCAGTCTGAATGTCTTCCTAATCTTTTCCCTATTTTGAAGCTTGAAGTGTGTTTTTGAAAATCTGCATTTTCTCCAGGGCCATCCCTGTAGCTGTCTACATTCTGTGGCTTTCAGCATAGGCTTCCTACCCGGTAGGGTTGTTGTGCGATCCGACTTTTAAGACTCTCTTAACTGTTGGCTTTTCTTTCAACAGGCCCATTGTGGGTTCCACCAGTTCTTCCCGCCTGCTGCATCAGACGCCTTCCGCCGAGAGTACTGACAGGTATTCTCTGCTCCTGGAAGACCTGATAATTACCCTTTTTAGTGATTTATTTACTCCCAAGTGGCACAGAGGCCTAGAAGGTGGAGCTCTCATCTCATCCCAATTGGGAGGCTGTTGGGTTCGATCCTAGATAGCAGCAGATATTTCTTTCTCTGGGCTCAATGCGTAAATTGTCTGCTGCGAACTCCACGTAGGTGTCAGGGAGGGCATCTGGCCAGTAAACGCTGGAACTCTGTTCAGTCGCTTCAACTTCACCCTGATGCCACCCTATAATGGGTTGTGAACAGAAATTTTTTTTGATTTACTAACTCCAATTCTTACACTGAACCAATCAAGAAGACATTGCTTAGAGAAAGGACCTGTGATGACCCAGGGTGGGATACAAAAGCAACAAAGTCACAAAAACAGGTGAAGTCCCTTTAATTCCTTCAACTTGGCTTCAGAGGACCAATTATCATTTGACTGGAGAAAAAACTCCCCCACAAACAGTTGCGAAAAGGAAGAACTTCCTTCAAACTCAAAATAGATATAAATTATAAATAGAAAAAAACAACACAAACCACACTGAAGAATTAACGAGACAAGGCAGGATAAGGGCTTGAAGACGGCCACAGATATCAAAATACACACACTGGGAAAGGATGCCAGAACTCAGATAAGAACTGACAAACTAGAAATATTTTCACGCTTTGCTTCCAGCACTGGCCCATGCGCAGTTTGTCCTTTTAAACAGTCCTCACAGCTGCAGCCCATGAAGGGGATCAAGGCCCTTTCCTCCCCCGTAGACCACGCCATTAACTTTTCTCCCTTATCCGCTCCTCCCTGCGTGCCCTAGGATGAAGTGGGGATGGGCCTGGCTCTTCCTCTGAATGCCCAGCCGGCCTGTGCCCTTCCCCAGTTTCCTCCACAACCTCCGGAGCCACACTCCCTGTCGGCTGTTCCTCCTCTTCCTTGGAGTCAGATTCTAACTGGGGCATGACAGGGCCAATCCTTGCGTGCAGGAGAGGTTGCTCTAAAGAAGGGGGGGACGGGACTCACCAAGCAGGATGAAAATGGCATCCCTGCAGATGGCATTCCCTCAGCAGGGATGTTCAGCCAACATTACAGTACCCAAAAACATATGCACAAGCTAATTTAATTTTTGCTTAGTCTCTGATGAGATGGATCCCACTCCCTACTAGCCCTGGTGATGTTACCTAGCTGGGTGATGAAACGTCTGCAGGAACACAGCCAAGCTCAGAGAGCACCAACGACCCCACAGCTCAACCCTGAGCTACAAATATTCTATCTGCAAACGTTGAACCCCTGATCATCCATTTTTCAGGCGCTTCGTTCAGACGGTGTCAGAGGCAGAGTGTTGAGCTTTGGGTCGTCAGTGCCCGGAAGCCAAAGTAGCTTTGGAGAGTTCCAAGATTGGGGGGGTTTGTCAGGGAAGGTGGGCTTCGTTCCAGAACCCGTGTATTTGTTTGTCGTAGTTCTGTCCAGGTGCAGGAAAAGAGCAGTGCCATTCTTCCAAAGAAGCCGCCGCTTCCCAGCAGCCGAGGAGAATATGTGGTCACGAAGCTGGATGATTTGGTCAACTGGATCCGTCGAGTAAGTAGCAGCAGTGTCTGACCAGTTGGGTTTTTGTTTTTTCCCCCCTGTTCGAAGAAAGTTTTCACCCAAAGCATCTCCTGAGTTTGAAATTCATTCGATATCAGTTGCAAACGCATTTCGATGTCAGTTTCTGAATGGCAGCCCTGCGCCCTGCTTTTCAATGCATTAGAGGAGGGGGTCCCCATCTACATCAGTGGTGTCGAACTCAGTTGCATTGAGGGCCGCATTAGAGTCGTGTTTGACCTGGGTGGGTGGGGCGTGGCCACAGTGCATGTGGCTGGGGTGGGCGTGGCGATGGCGGGTGTGATGGGGGCACCTGGGGACTCGTGTCGGGGGCCCTAAAGTGGCCAAGTGCTAAAGCAGGACTTCCCTGAGACCCTCATTCCCTCTCATTGTAATCTTCCTTCCTTCCCTTCTTTCCTTATTTTTCCTCCCTTGCTCTCTTTCCATCTTCCTTTCTTTTTCTTCATCTTTCTTCTTTCCCTTTCCTTCTTTCCTTCCTTCCTTTACTCCTTTTTCCTTCCCTCTTCCATCTCCTTTCTTCTTCCTTCCCCTCTTTCCTTCTTTTTCCTTCCTTGCTCTCTTCCCATCTTCCTTTCTTTTTCTTCATCTTTCTTCTTTCCCTTTCTTCTTTCCTTCTTTCCTTCCTTCCTTTACTCCTTTTTCCTTCCCTCTTCCATCTCCTTTCTTCTTCCTTCCCCTCTTTCCTTCTTTTTCCTTCCTTGCTCTCTTCCCATCTTCCTTTCTTTTTCTTCATCTTTCTTCTTTCCCTTTCTTCTTTCCTTCTTTCCTTCCTTCCTTTACTCCTTTTTCCTTCCCTCTTCCATCTCCTTTTTCTTCCTTCCCCTCTTTCCTTCTTTTTCCTCCTTGCTCTCTTCCCATCTTCCTTTCTTTTTCTTCATCTTTCTTCTTTCCCTTTCTTCTTTCCTTCTTTCCTTCCTTCCTTTACTCCTTTTTCCTTCCCTCTTCCATCTCCTTTTTCTTCCTTCCCCTCTTTCCTTCTTTTTCCTTCCTTGCTCTCTTCCCATCTTCCTTTCTTTTTCTTCATCTTTCTTCTTTCCCTTTCTTCTTTCCTTCTTTCCTTCCTTCCTTTACTCCTTTTTCCTTCCCTCTTCCATCTCCTTTCTTCTTCCTTCCCCTCTTTCCTTCTTTTTCCTTCCTTGCTCTCTTCCCATCTTCCTTTCTTTTTCTTCATCTTTCTTCTTTCCCTTTCTTCTTTCCTTCTTTCCTTCCTTCCTTTACTCCTTTTTCCTTCCCTCTTCCATCTCCTTTCTTCTTCCTTCCCTCTTTCCTTCTTTTTCCTTCCTTGCTCTCTTCCCATCTTCCTTTCTTTTTCTTCATCTTTCTTCTTTCCCTTTCTTCTTTCCTTCTTTCCTTCCTTCCTTTACTCCTTTTTCCTTCCCTCTTCCATCTCCTTTCTTCTTCCTTCCCCTCTTTCCTTCTTTTTCCTTCCTTGCTCTCTTCCCATCTTCCTTTCTTTTTCTTCATCTTTCTTCTTTCCCTTTCTTCTTTCCTTCTTTCCTTCCTTCCTTTACTCCTTTTTCCTTCCCTCTTCCATCTCCTTTTTCTTCCTTCCCCTCTTTCCTTCTTTTTCCTCCCTTGCTCTCTTCCCATCTTCCTTTCTTTTTCTTCATCTTTCTTCTTTCCCTTTCTTCTTTCCTTCTTTCCTTCCTTCCTTTACTCCTTTTTCCTTCCCTCTTCCATCTCCTTTCTTCTTCCTTCCCTTCTTTCCTTCTTTTTCCTTCCTTGCTCTCTTCCCATCTTCCTTTCTTTTTCTTCATCTTTCTTCTTTCCCTTTCTTCTTTCCTTCTTTCCTTCCTTCCTTTACTCCTTTTTCCTTCCCTCTTCCATCTCCTTTTTTCTTCCTTCCCCTCTTTCCTTCTTTTTCCTCCCTTGCTCTCTTCCCATCTTCCTTTCTTTTTCTTCATCTTTCTTCTTTCCCTTTCTTCTTTCCTTCTTTCCTTCCTTCCTTTACTCCTTTTTCCTTCCCTCTTCCATCTCCTTTCTTCTTCCTTCCCTTCTTTCCTTCTTTTTCCTTCCTTGCTCTCTTCCCATCTTCCTTTCTTTTTCTTCATCTTTCTTCTTTCCCTTTCTTCTTTCCTTCTTTCCTTCCTTCCTTTACTCCTTTTTCCTTCCCTCTTCCATCTCCTTTTTTCTTCCTTCCCCTCTTTCCTTCTTTTTCCTCCCTTGCTCTCTTCCCATCTTCCTTTCTTTTTCTTCATCTTTCTTCTTTCCCTTTCTTCTTTCCTCCTTTCCTTCTTTCCTTCCTTCCTTTACTCCTTTTTCCTTCCCTCTTCCATCTCCTTTCTTCTTCCTTCCCCTCTGTCCTTCTTTTTCCTCCCTTGCTCTCTTCCCATCTTCTCTTCTTTTTCTTTTTCTTTGTCTTTCCTCTTTCCTCTTCTCCTTTCCCGTCCCTTCTTACATGCTCAAATGCAAAAGGGGAAACATTTCTCCTTTTGTTTTTAGTTTGTTTTGATAGCCTCTGCCAGCGAAAACATTCCACCCCCCCAGCTCCATTTTCACCGCAGGCCAGTCCTGTGCTGTTCCATGGGCTGGCTCCATGGGCCACATCTAAGCACCCCTTAGGTCCTTGAAATTGACACCCCTGGTCTATATTAAAACCCAAATAAATTAAAACCAGAGATTAAAAGCAAAGACACATAGGGAGGGCGGGGGCAGAGTGTGGGGTGTGAGGAGCTGGGATCTGTTATTACTCAGCCAACCACCTCCGTTGCACTGATCTCTCACTGGAGACCCAAGCCAACTGGCAGAGCCAAGTCTTTGAGCCCTTACAAAAGGTTGGGGGCCAACCTCACATCGGGAGGGGGGGGGGTGTTAGCTCTGAGATCCAGCTGCCAAGTTTGTTATAAGGAATGCAAAGGCGGGTGGTGGTGAAGGAGTTGGAAAGTTCAAGGTTATGCCGTATGTCGCATTAAAAAATTCCACCTGCAGTTAATTGGTTCTCGAGATTAAGGAAGTGTAAGAAGTGGGAGGAGAGACGGTGGATTTTGTGACATGCGCTGAAAATGACTTTCAGCTTGGAAATTCAATAGAAGTACCAGAGCTGTTCCTAATAAATCAGTTGGAGATTATATACTTGTCTCGGAGTGATTGATTACCATGGACAATTCTGGATGCCTGGGGGGGCAAGATATTCCAGAAGGCAGGAGCCACCTGCCAGTTAGAATAATTGATCTGACGGGAGCTGCAGCATGCCGGCACGGATTGGATGGGCCAGTCCCAGTGGGGTGAGATGGTCCCTCAAATGACCTGGACCCATGATAGGATAAAAGAATGAGGGGAAACCAAGGTTAGCCTGCAGTCGTGGTCAGGGCTATTTGGCGTAAAAGGGAAGCAGAGAGACATCAGTGCTGTATGTTCGACGCCTCCTCCTTTTCTTCCTTCAGAGCTCCTTGTGGCCAATGACCTTCGGCTTGGCATGTTGCGCCGTCGAGATGATGCACATGGCCTCTCCCCGCTACGACATGGACCGCTTTGGGGTGGTTTTCCGGGCCAGTCCCCGGCAAGCCGATGTCATGATTGTGGCCGGTACTTTGACCAACAAGATGGCCCCTGCCCTCCGGAAGGTACGACTATGGTCTTTACTCAGCCCTTCAGGGAGGGAATCGAGTGACCTCTTGTGTCCTCACACCAATGGCCAAGGTTTGTAGAACTAACAGGGAGGAGCCTGTGATGACCCGGGGCGTGGCACAAAGGCAACATAGTCAGATAATCAGTAGGAGTCCCTTTATTAGCTCCAACTTTGCCCCCAATGTCCTGGTTACCTTTTGGGCTGGAGAAAAACTCTCCCAGGTACAGCCTTTGGCTGCAGAGAATCAAGTCCAAAACATTGTCAACAAAAACTGTAACTATAAGTCCAATCAAGGCAAGATGAGGTAATTAGTCCGGCAGGGCAAGAGAAGGAATTCCAGACGTGAAGGAACAATAGTAATTCAACACGGTTGGTAGGATGCCAGGAATGCAGATAACCATAGTCAACACAAGATAAACTCATGTTTGTTCCCAGCAGACGCCGCACTCAGCTTGCATGGCTTTTAAACTCTCATTCCCAGGTGTGGCTAATGAAGGGAATCAGGGCCCTTTCTTCCCCCATAAGCCACACAACTCACGTTGCTCTCTTCTCTGTTCCTCCCTTCGTGTCCTAGGATGAAGAGGGGGTGGGCCTGGGTCTTTCTCTGAACTCCTCTCCCTTGTTCTACCTCTCCCCTGCTCTGCCCAGCCGGACTTTGCCCTTCCCCAGCCTCCTCCGCAGCCAACGAAGCCACACTCCCGCTCCCTGTCAGCTGTTCGGCTTCCTCCTCAGGGGCATGACATTATTAGAGTCCCAGCACTCAACGTTCTGAGACAGGCATGCTATGTTTGTCAAATCAAATGCAAATGTTCACATTTCTTTCTTGGCAGGTTTATGATCAGATGCCCGAGCCACGTTATGTGGTGTCCATGGGGAGGTAAGTTCTCACTGAGTATTTTATTATCCTCAGAACTGGCTCCATCCCTTTTTCGTTCTCTCATATTTTTTTTTGTTTTCTCAGCACCGCAGCTGCGTTTATACAGCAAAACTGACCGGGTCATTATTTCCCGCAGATGTTTTAGTCTTTTTTGCCAACAATGAGAATTTTGGGTCATTTGGGAATAACAAGATTACAAATCTTCCAAGCCATTGCAAAGGAGATTGTTTTGGGGCCGGGGGCGTTAGAATTGGAGGTCGCGGGGGGACGACAATCTATGCTACTGCAGAGAGTTTTAGAGGGTTGAATGAAAAAAAAAAACTTGAGTGTATAGATAAGGTCAATTTTCTTGGAATTAGTCCCACAGCTGAGAAGACTAACTTATTCCAAATCCATGTTTCTTTGTGTGTTTCTCATATAATAAGGCCGGGTCTTTTTTTTTTTTTTGAGCCCCGAAAAAATGGCTAGGCCGTGTTTTCGGGGGTGACTTAATTCCCCCCGCCTGGCATCTTCAGGCGGGCGGGCGGCGACGGCTTGGATGTTGACCTCGGCGTTGGTGGGGCACTTCGTATCGGGGTCAACGCAGGCAGCACCATATCCGGGTGTGCAACAAAAGTACTTCCTAACAGCAAGCCCCCCCACCATTCCCCCCCCATTTCGCATGTTTTAATATAGGCCTTAATTCGGGGGGAGGGGCTTAATTTCATTTCATGCCTATAAAACATGCTGGGACTTCCTATTGGGGGAGGCCGTATTGTTGGAGAAACAGGGTAGTTTAAATCAGGAGTTACTTAGGATTAAAACTAGACCCTTCAATCTTGATTCACTTACATGTGTCGTGAGAACATTGTTCATCACTGGCTTTTCTGAAAAAAATATCCCTGGAGTGGCAGCTCCGTCGATGGCAGCAGAAACAGACAAACCAGGCTGTTCAGCCGCACCATTGTTTGGTAGTTTTTTTGGGGTCCCCAAAGTCTCACCCACCCCCTTACATAAATTTAAGTTAGTTGGATGACATAATGGTGGTCCTTTAAAGTTGATTTCCTACCCATAATTGGCTCAATCTTGGTGACTATAAGATGTGTGGTCTTCAACTCCCAGAATTCCTTTCTGTTCCGGGCATCTGGGTTCTCCCAGGGCTGACAAGTCAAAAGTGATCTATCATCCAGAAGGAAACAGGCCTCCACTATGATAAAGGCTTGCTTTTCAAATGATCCCAGCACGGTTCCTCTTATTTATTTATTTTCAGCTGTGCAAATGGTGGAGGTTACTATCATTACTCATATTCCGTGGTGCGGGGCTGTGATCGGATCGTGCCCGTGGACATCTATGTGCCAGGTAAAAAAAAACCAAAATAAAGCCATCAAGAGGTCTCTTCCTAGCTGGTCTTCCCCAAACCTCATCCCCAAAAAGGAAGGTCATTTGTGTCCAGAATCCAGGCTTCACTTCAACACTGGGCAAGGAATTCCAGACAGAATGTTAGAAGCCATAATATAGAGCATGTGACTCTTTTCAGCTTAGTTATAGATCAGTGTTTTTCAACTGCGACAACTTCAACTCTGGGAGTTGAAGTCCAGACACCTTAAAGTTGCCGCAGTTGAAAAACACTGTTAGAGGCAGCAAGTGAGTTGTCAGCAACCTTTGTTAAAATCAACATTTTTTTTAAATGCAGACTTGATAGGGGAAAGGGTTCCTTAACCCCCATCTTCACTCTTCCCTGAAGTTTAGAGAATGTTACCTTTGCTCTTTCTCTTCTGCCCCATTTAATGCTGCAACATCCAGGCGACCAGTAGGTGGAAGCAGAGAGCTGGGATTGGCTCATAGGCTGAGGTTGTCTACTACAGCAGGGGTCCCCAACCTGTGAGCCATGACCTGCTACTGTGGCAGTGACTGGTTGGTGCTGTGTGTGCACCGCAACAGGGCTGCATGAGTGGCTGGCTGGTGTGTGTGTTTGTGTGTGTGTGTACACTCAGGGCCACACCTCGCCCTGCTCAAGCGTTGCACACAGTCTTGACCGTATTCCTGCGAGCAATGGGTGCTTGCATGCATGCTTGTGCATACCCCTCCCTCCCACAAAGCCATCCTCTTTCCCTCTCACCCCACCCCAACTCCGGACCGCCAACGGGGAAAAGTTGGGGAACTCTGATCTACAGGTCACAGGGAAAACAGGCCGGTCTCGACTTACCACTGCTCATTTAGCAACTGTTCTCAAAGTTTACAATAGCATTGAAGAAAGTGACTTCTGATCGGTCCTCACGCAACCATTGCCGCCTCCCACGCAAATCAAAATGGAGGTGCTTGGAAACCGGCCTGTTTTTACCATTTTTGTGACTTTCCCAGCCCGCTTTGGACAAGCCAAGTCAGTGGGGGAAGCCAGATTCACTTAACGACCGCATGATTCACTTAACAGCTGTGTTGGAAGGGAAAATCCCTCTGGTTCAGTTCTAAGCCGGGAGAAAGGCACTGGAAACAAAATGGAGGATGGGGGCTAAGTGGGAAGAAAGGTTACATTGATTGATGAAGCAGAAGCACCAACCACGTGTAATTCTGGGACAGCTGACAAAATGGAGTTGAGTGTGGGTGGGCTTATATACCTTCTTTGGGTTTTGTACTTGAGCTTCCTGTTCCTGTGCAAGAACATATCCTTTAGTATTCTATTGGCTGTTGTCAGATTCCTATGGGCTCTATAGGCAAAAGGGGAAATGCAAATCTTAGGTGCTTGTCTGAGCTAATTTTGTCAACCTTTTGTTTGCTGCTTATCTGGAGTTTCAGTCTGATCCCAGTCTTTCTGAATGGATTACCAAATCTGCATTTCTAAAAGCTGGCCTCCTCAGTTTCTGCTTGGGGTAGAGAAACGGGGGGCTGTTTTCTATCTCTCTTAAGCGCATGCTTCTCCATTTCTCCCTTTCAGGGAAATATTCTATCCCGCCTTTTTAATATTCCCCCAAATATTTCATTCTTCTGGGGGAGGGAGAGGGGCTTCCCACAGCTGCAGTGATCTGTTTAACAACCATGTAAAATCAGGTGCTGTTCACTTAACAGTTGTCTTGCTTAACAACAGAAGTCCTGGTCTCAGTTTTGGTCCAAGGACTGCTTATCTTGCAAAGCTACGTTGAAGGGCTTTTTTTATACAGGTAGTCCTTGGCTTATGACCAAAATTGAGACCAGAACTTCCGTTGTTAAGCAAGACAACTGTTAAGTGAATGGCACCTGATTTTGCAGTTGATAAGAGAATCATGTTAAGTAAGTCCAGCTTCCCCCATTGACTTCAAAGGAAGGTCACAAACGACGATTATGTGGATAAATACCCCATAATAATATGCCAGTTGCCAGGCACCCCAATTTTGATCATATAATCGTGGAGATGCTACGACAGTCATAAGTGCGAGGACTGGTTGCAAATCCCTTTTTTCAGTGCTGTTTGAATCGTTGCTAAACAAATGGTTGTGATGAGGGCCCCTGGGCGCTCTCTGAGGTTGGTGGTTTTCTTGCAGACATTTCATGACTAACCTAGGCAACGTCATCAGTGCCTGGAAGAAAGGAGTGGGGTTTGTCTGAACACTCCCTGCTAGCACTGATTGTGTTGCCTAGTTTGGCCATGAAACGTCTGCAAGAAAACCAGAGAGCACCAAGGACCCCTCATTTCAACCTTAAATTACAAATAAGTTGTAAGTCTATATAGTTCTCAATCCTAGAAGCTTTTCTACGTCTCGGAGCAATTTATGATGGGAGAGCTGGATAAAGCGAGATCCCCTTGGGAATTTTAAGATCTTCCCTCCACCTTTCTGAGGTCAGTGTTTTGGCTCTTGCAGGCTGTCCTCCTACTGCTGAGGCCCTCCTGTACGGGATCCTGCAGCTCCAGAGGAAGATTAAACGAGCGAAAGCTATCCAGATCTGGTATCGGAAATAACGGGCTTGTTTGCAAGCTGCCATGTTGAAAATGGCCGCCCTAACTGTAGCTGTAGCACGCATGTTAAACTGCTGTGTATAAACTTTGTCAATAAACGTATAATTATTCTATCTGGAGAAATGGGTTTGGAGCTTTTGAATGCTGCCTGCAAGGAGTATAAATCCTTCCATTCCCCGTCATCCAGTCAGAGCTGAAGAAGCTTCTTGAATGAGAAGCGAAACCTCTTCAAAAGAAAAAACAAAAGTCCAGTTGCCCTTTGAAAAAGCACCCTTGGGTCTCTAACAGAATGTGTGCTATTAAGCATCAACACCCCAATCAACATCTAAAAAGACACACACAACAGGCACCATAAAAATACCACACGCAGAACTGCCCAAAGCACACGCACTGCTAGAAAAAGGTTCCCCGAGAACGGGCTCCAGCACAGAAGCTCAGAGGACAAAATCTCGGGTCCCGGTGAGCAACCCAGAATGGATCCTCCAAATCAAGGATTACCTTATAATCCACTTGTCTCATTCCCAGCCAGTTTCCATCATATTCAGAATCACAAGGACGAAAATCTGAGTTTTAAGGAAAGGTTTGACTCTATGACGCACATACCGATGATTACGCTCAACGCATTGTCAACTCATTAAAAAAATTTCTATGGTCTTTTTAGAGTTGCCAACAGAAAGGGAGGGGGGAGCAGTGCAGCAGCTTGCAAACCGAAACTGCATTCCATAAATGTTTTCAAAGATGATAACTAGGTGACTGAAGTTTCTGCCGTGCAAAATACTAACTGGAGAGCATGATAGATGACTCTTGGCTATGGATGTGTCCCATTGGAGAATATGAATTATGATACACTCAGGGTGTGGGGGGAAAATCAGGGTCAAGGGTGACAATGAATTATGTGTTTCAGAGTCGGCTACACCCAGGCAGTGCCACACAGTTTTAACTCCCAGTAAATCCTTTTTAAGTTTTGGAAGTTTAGCTCATGATTTAAATGGGGGTAACTGCTGGAACCTGACACGCATCTCATCTCTAAATGAAGCACATGTGGCAGCCCAGATGTTCAGGTGTTGATTGCAGACTTA
This sequence comes from Notechis scutatus, assembly GCF_049901735.1. Classification (NCBI taxonomy): domain Eukaryota; kingdom Metazoa; phylum Chordata; class Lepidosauria; order Squamata; family Elapidae; genus Notechis; species Notechis scutatus. The sequence continues at coordinate 330,745,398 of NC_142009.1, read as the reverse complement.
TTTGGGAGGGACACAGCTGAAAGAGAGAGAGAGAGAGAGACACACACACACAGGATTTTGGAAACACTGGTTAAAATAAATTCTTAGCAAGGGAAAACTCTAACGTGGCTCTTCCACACATTAGTTTTCACCTCTCCCATCTGCCATGAGAGAACATTTCATGTGACTGCTGGTGTGTCTTGCCAACACACCGATCCCTTTTTTTTGATCCTGAGAGATCTTCCTCCCTGGGAGACCTATTTGAGGATGGCAGGCACGATCATCTTGGGGAAGGCATAGTATCTGCAGTCAGCTGGAGGAATCAGGTCCATAAGGGTAGTGTGGATGTTCTTGGTCACAAAACCGGCCTCCATCAAGTGGGTAATTTGTGTTTCCTAAGAAAAAGTATCAAAGGGAGAATTACCCTGTGTTCCCACAACATGCTAAGCCACGGTTTAAAACCAGAAATATTTTTGTTAGGTATATTGCCAGAAAACTATAATAAAGGGATTACATATTTAATAATACATGTGCTGACCGCAGCAAGAATTGTATTGGCACAATATTGGAAACATGAGAATGCACTTACACATGAAAGTATAATTAGAAAAATATTAGCCTGTGCAGAGATAGATGAACATTAATACTAAAAGATAAGGAAGGAACGGGATATATTTTAACATGGGATTTGTTTCATCAATGGTTAGATAAAAGAGGTAGAAATTAGAAGATGAAGGATTACTGATATGTATAAGTAAAGGATGCAAGAATTTGATTATACGAAAGTAAACATAATTATTACAGTTGTTATAATTACTATTATTACCAGTATTGTATAAGTAAATTGATCCAGGCAATAAATAGTGTTTATTAAGAGCTTATATACTTTAAAGAAAAACGTATAAATAAAATTCAGAAAAAAACCCATGCTCAGCCACAGTTTAAATAAACCATAACTGGCTGGATCCACATGACCTCTTAAGGCAGGGTGGGTCTACATTTTCTCACAGATGTATCCAAAAGAGAAGGAAAAGGGGCCTGTGAGAATGCTACTGTCTTGAGAAGGACTTCTGTCAATGGGAACAGTCAAGAAGCTGCTTAGAAGAACCTCGTGTCTTTCTTGGTTTTGGGAGTCTAACCCTGCAGACAGTGGGCAGGACTTCTCATTTTTCTCCTTCGAGCAAACCACGTACATTCAGCAAGTTTTCTTGCAAGCCACACAGCAACACAGAGCTAATTGTGTGTTGTGGTGGTGAAGGTGCTGGGTTAGGGATGGGTTCTCCACCAGAGATGGTACTCAGCCGGTTCTGACCAGTTCTGGAGAACCAAGAGCGGAAATTTTGAGTAGTTCAAAGAACCAGCAAATCCTACCTCTGACTGGCTCCCCTGCCCCCATCTATTCTCTGCCTCCCATTGAGTCCCAGCTGATTGGCTGGGTCTTCTTTGGTTGCCCTGCACGGGAGAATAGAGCTGGAAAGCAGGTTAGTGGGGTGGGGAGGAAATGGGGATTTTGTAGCATCCTTCCACTGCCATGCCCACACAACCGGTAGTAAAACAAATTGAATCCCACCACTGTTCTCCACCCAGTGAAGTCTCCTGCACTGCAGCTTTTCCCTGCTCTCACCTGAAACATCTTTTCGATGTCCGAATACTTGCTCTTCATTAGGTCCCCCCAGGAAGTCAAATTGCAATAGGTGAAGACCCCACCTGGCTTCAGGAGGCGATGGGCGTGCGCCTACAGGGAGAAAAGGAGCAGTGGCATTTGGTGGGGGTAGCGTTAGGTGCAGAGAATCAGGACCACGCATTAAGCTCCAGTTGATTTTATTGCTCATGCTCATACACAAGAATCTGGTCAACTAACGGTCAGCACTAAATTGGCGCTAGATAAGAATGAACAGAATTCAAGAGGGGTTGGATTTAGACTGTTTGTGGGAATGAATTGACTCCAGGCTGATTCCTCTCTTGACTTGTCCTTCTCCTATAGGAAGGGAATGCTCCAGAATCTGTTGCTTGGTGCGGTGGAATGTAGTCTGGATTCCCAGAGGGAGGGGCGGCATTCCAGAGGAACAGTTTAGATTGTATGGTAGAAAGAGGATGAAGACGATTCCTCCCTAATAGTTCCCACAGTATATGCTTTATGGCACGAGTTGTTTGCTTTAGTTTGGTAAGGTTTCTGTCCGTAGGCGAGGAACAATGAAAGAAGCTGCGTAGAAGAACATCAACATGTCTTTCTTGGTTTGGGGAGCCTGACCCTTGGAAAGAGAGGTTCTGCTTCCAAGCCAGGTGAAATTTCAATCGTATTTTCAGGATCGCCATTTTGACCTCCATCTTTTTTTCACCAAATGTCAAAAGAGTCAAAATGGCGACTACCATCATGTAATCACGATGCTCGTCAACAAAGTACAAAGCACTAAACACCACAACTGCGGTTGCCATTGTTACTTTTTTTAACCGTACTTTTTTTTTTCCAACCCAAGAGTTTGATATGAGTCGGAAAAGTCAAAATGATGATTGCACAACCACACATAATCCCCTGGGGTTATGGCAGGTGTGGGAGACTGAGCAACCGTGCTCAGGAATTCTGGGAGTTGAAGTCCACAAGTCTTAAAAGTTGCCAAGTTTGGAGACCTCTGCCATAGAGAAAGGCTGTTCTAAGTCCTCTCTTGGCCCCAAAAGAGACCCATATTCTTTCTCTTCCTCAAAACGGGAGAAGGGACATTCACAGTCAGCCTCTTGAAAAAGAACCAGAAAGGAGCAGGGTAGGCCGAGTGTTAAGATGCAGCTGACTGAGCTCAACCGGTCAGGTGCACCCATCGCATTCCTTCCTGGGACAAAGGACAGGCCACGTCTTCCAGGAGAAGCAAACAGGTTTGACCATTTGCTCCCTGGTACACAACCACTATTGCAAACCTCAAAGGGCCCTGTTGCTATCTCCTTATCTGGGAGAGGGGGTGGGGTGACTTCCAAGCTGAAAAACATATTAAAAACTCATTCAAGGTGAGCTCACCTTTGGGTCTTTGGTGCTAAGCTTGGTAGTGTTCTTACAAATGTTTTCTTACCGAGCCAGGTATCCTGGGAAAATGACACTGCTTAATACAGCATGTCCACTCTAGCCGGCCAAACTTTCTAAACCAGGGATCTTCAAACTTGACAGCTTGAACTTCAACTCCCAGAATTCCTCCTCCAGTCATGTTAGCTCAGGAATTCTGGGAGTTGAAGCCCGCAAGTCTTAAACTTGCCAAGGTTGAGGACCCTTGTTCTAAATTCTTCTTTTAATACCTTTCATGGAGCTTTCCCCAGCCAGAACGTCGCCCTCAGGCATGTGGCAACTACAATACCCAGAGTTCTCAGTGAGAGGAAGAGGGGGTCGACTTTCAATGGTGCCCATCTCACCTTGATGAAGTCAAACTGATGGGTGTGCCAGGTGTCTTCCGACAAGGGGTACGTGTCGTAGAGAATCCCTGCATGTGAGAAACAGAGTTTTGGATGTCCAGAAATAAAGGCTTTACGGTTATAATAATCATTTTTCGCTGTCTGGGAATGGGGTGCTCCTTAAATGAACTTCTGGAGGTTTTCCTTCAATCCATGAGACCCAGCCACAGTGGCCAACAATCAGGAACATGGGAGGACTCTTCCTTGTCTTCAATATAATTTGGCTGTCGATGTGCTATCATATATTTATTTATTTGTTGGACCAAGTGTTCAAAAGCACTTGTAATCCAGGGGTGGGTAACTATCGCAACTTTATGACCTGTGGACTTCAACTCCCAGAATTCCTGAGCATGGTTGCCATAGTGTCTCACATCTGCCATAACCCCAAGGGATTCTGGGAGTTGAAGTCCACAGGTCATAATATTGCCACAGTCTCCCACGCCTGCCATAATCCCAGGGGATTCTGGGAGTTGAAGTCACAGGTCATAAAGTTGCCACATTTGCCCACCCCTGCTTGTAACCCCAGGGGATTCTGGGAGTCGAAGTCCACAGGTTGCAAAATTGCTAAAGTGGGAAACAATCACCCAGAGAAATGGAGGCAATCCTGTTTCGTACCGTTAAAATGTCCATCCGGCAAGGTTGGTGCGACATCTTCCCACAGCCCTTTCAAGGGGACAACCTATGGGAGCCCAAGGAGGAGATGGAGTACAATCAATGAAGAGGCAAGCCGTGTTGCCAGAAAAGCATGCTCATGTTGTAGGGCAAAAGTGTCTTCGTAAAAAGAAAAAAAAATGTTTGCAATGCAAGTAAATGAGGAAAACGAGCGTTTTCATGGCCCCCCAGCAATCAAAGTCTCAGATCTGTGAAGTAGTCCAGAGAAGAAGCACCACCAGAAATTCTAACTCTATCCTTATTGTAAGATTCCATTAAAAGAATTTGGCAAGACTGAAAGTATTTTTATTTATGAGATTTTTATCCTCTCTGGTACTTTCTAAGCAACTTGAGGCAGCGAACAGCATACCTAGTACTCCTTCCTCCTCCTATTTTCCTCACAACAACAACCCTGTGAGGTGGGTTGAGCTGAGAGAGAGAGAGAGAGATTGGCTAGAAGTCACCCAACTGTCTTTCACACCTAAGGCGGGACTAGAACTCATGGTCTCCTGGTGATTGGCCCAAAGACACCAGATGGCTTTCATGCTTAAGGCGGGACTGGAACTCACGGTCTCTTGGTGATTGGCCCAAAGTCATCCAGCCAACTTTTCATTGCCTAAGGACTAGTCAGGGTGTCCAACTGGCAACTTTAAGACTTGTGGACTTCAACTCCCAGAATTCCTCAGCCAGCTTTGCTGGCTGAGGAATCTGGGAGTTGAAGTCCACAAGTCTTAAAGTTGCCAAGGTTGGACACCCCTGGACTAGAACTTATCATCTCCTGGTTTCTAGGCTGACACCTTAACCACTACACCAAACTGACTCTCCCCTCCTGTTCCTCTCTGGAAAACTGAGGGGGAAATTCCTTCTGAATAGCTTCCCATGCCTTTCCTGGTATCCGTTATACCTCATTGTCTGCTCCTCTCCCTCCTGTCTCCCAAAGACCTTCTCACATGCCCTTACTCCCTCCATCTGCTCACAGTTGCCCAGTTTAGAACCACCTTATGGAATTGGTTACATCCCTTCCCTTCCCTTCCCCATTCATTGCTCTGGGGTCCCAGCTCCCCTTTCCCGTCCTGCATTGTGTTGGAACCCTGACAATGATCTTCATGATGTCCCCTGCATGATTTGCATGATGACATCATAGCGGGCGGGCTGTGGTTGCTTTCCTGCTGGGCATTCGTGCCCTCTCTCACCCAGGCCCCTTCGCTCCAACCTTGTGAGGCTGTGTTTTCGCCCATTCCTGCAGCCTCTGGAAGACTCCTTCGTTGCATTCGATGATCCAATGCTCCTGGACGTCAAACTCTGCAATTTTGCTGGCAGCAATGGCCATGCCAAAGCCAACCTCCAGCACCCGGCCTCCTGAAAGGAAAATTTGATTGCTTGACTGATCGATTGCATTTATATGCTGCCCCTCTCGCTATCCAAAGAGTCTTAGATCTGGTTAGCTAAGTTGCTATGAAAGCCACAGATATTATCTTGGAGAAACTATGCTTCGGATAACCAAAAAAAAAAAAACCCCACAACCACCATTAACCCCCCACCCCTCCCCCCCTTGGAAAAAGGGGAAAAGGAAAGAAAACCCACCAATTCTTATTTCCTTTTTTTTTTTTTTTTTTTTTTTTTTTTTTTTTTTTTTTTTTTTTTTTTTTTTTTTTTTTTTTTTTTTTTTATTTTTTTTTTTTTTTAAAAAGATTACAAAGACATGATTTCTTTCTTGTCTGAGAGAAAGAAAAACTCAAGATGGTCGCACCTTGACTCTCTTTGGCATAAAAGGAAGAAAAGAGGGGGGGGGGAAATCAGTCAATTTCAGAATTCGGTTACTAGAGGCTCTGTACATAAAATAGAATTTCTGTCTTTCTCGAGGAATCGGTTTCTTATCCTAAAAATAAAGCCTTAAGAATGTCAGATCGAATTAATTCCTAGAGAAGAACCAGAGATCTGCAGCCTAGACTGGCAGAAAGAGGAGGAAGTGACAAATTATTTATCTATTTTTGCCCAGAAAACAAACGTTCTTGCCTGGTGGCTGGCTGGGTGGGCGTGGCCTAGTCGTCCTCCTGCATCACAGTTGGGAGGGGGGCGTTTTTGCCCTGCCCGGGCTCCAGAGGCTTTCCTTGAGCCTCCGGGAAGGTGAAAACGGCCTCCCGGAGGCTCATTTCTGGTCCTATTTCTGGTCTTCCCGAACTTCTGGGAGGCCCATTTTTCGCCCTCCCCAACCTTCCGTGTGTACCCTGCACTTACCTGCATCCAAAGTAGGCTACGTGGGGACTCCGGGGAGGGGAGGGGCAGGGTGGGCGGGGCCAGCCAGGACTGGGATTTGGGGGTTCTCTGAACTGCACAGAATCTTAGCTAGCGGCTCTCCCGAACCCCTCCGAACCCCCAGCAGCCCAGCCCTGGTTCTTGCTTTCTGCAGAATAAGCTCCTATTCTGTGCCAGGGGCTGAACCCTTTTCTCCATTACACCATGACTGGTAGTCCTCGACATTACAACCACAATTGAGCCCCACAGTTGTGTTGCTAAGCGAGACATTTGTTAAGTGAGTTCTGCTCCATTTTACGACCTTTCTTGTCACAGTTAAGTGAATCACTGCAGTTGATAAGTTAGGTGTCAACTCATAAAACATTTCGTATACACGTTTTATAGTTGGCAACAGAAAAAAGGGGGGGGGAGTTTCAAAGAGCAGGCGGCAGTGTGGAATCGAAAGTACATTCCATTCATATTTTCTTCAGGGACTGATTAGATGACTGAAGCTTCTGCCACACGCAAAAATCTAATTGGAGAGAGAGCATGATTGATGACTCTTGGCTATGGACGTTTTTTTTCCGCAGGATCAAGTGTGACAGTGAATTACGTATCTTGACTACGCCCAGGTTAATGCCGGATGTAGAATGTTATCTTCAAATAAATCCTCTTTAGTTTTGGGAGTGTGGCTCGAGGCTCATGAATTAATTGGAGTAACTGCCAGAATCCTGACATTAGGTTGCTAAGTGAATCTGGCTTCCCCATTGACTTTGCTTATCAGAAGGTCGCAAAAGGAGATCCCATGATCCCGGGAGACTGCAGCCGTCATACATGTGAGTCAGTTGCCAACCGTCCATATTTTGATCATGTGACTATGGGGACGCTGCAGCAGTCATGAAGTGTGAACAATGGTCATAAGTCTTTTTTTTTTCAGTGATGTTACTTTGAACGGTCATTAAATGAATTGTTGTAAGTCGAGGGCTGCATTTCAAACACAGACACACACACACAATTTTGTGGAATTTCTGTCTCCTTCTCCGGCCCTGTGCAAGCTCGGCCCAAATCGCTATTTTGCAGCAAGCTGTTGTCTTGGAGGTTGGAAGAGACCTTTGCCTCTGGCTCAAGGGAACAGCAGCCCTTATCTTGGGCCTCAGCTTGCAGCTGTCAGCAAAGGGCGAGACCCCTGAAACGCCCAGCCCCCCCCCCCCACCTTCCCCCCCCCTCCAGCCTTTCCAGACAGACTTTTCACCACAGAGCTATTCTTATCTCGGTTGCAGTGCAGACAACTGGAAACAACCAGGAACTTGACTCTGGTGGGTGTGAGCATCCATGGGTTTGGGGGGGGGGCGGGTTGGTTATGCTGTGGGGGGGGGGAACTTGCTCAACCGAGAGCAAAAGACCCCCAAGAACGTATCTATGTCCCTACCCATTGTGCTATTCCTTATCGGAGTATGCGATGTTATGCGAAATGCAAAAAAGGACTAGGATGGTGGTCCCTAACCTTTGCCGATTGGTGGCCCGGGGTGTGTGTGAAGAGGGGAACCAGGCCATGCAAGCGGTGGGCCGGTGCGCACAGGCATGTCCGTGCACATCAATTCACCACTACTGCAGGTCAAGCTGTGCACGTGTGCATGCGTAGCAGCCCCATGGACTGGTTGCAAATAGGCCGCTGTCCGATAACGGGCTGCAGCCTAAGGGTTGGGGACCCCCAGAGTAGGATGTAGCAGGTGCATGGAATCAAGCATCAGGAGCTAAGACAAGGGAGATACAGGTAGTCCTCAATGTACAACAGTTCATTTTTCAGTTATTTTATTGATTTGATTTTCAAATGTTTACAACGACACTAAGTAAAAGGGACTACATAGTTTTGCACACTTCAAATGGGTACATATCCCGTGGTACAAGATAAAAGTTCAGAAACAATGGCGGGACTGACTCACATTTATGGCCTTTGCAGTGTCCCGGGGTCATGTGATCATCTTCAGTGACTTACTGGCACCTATTCTCCAAAGCAGGAGGTCGCCAATCTTTTGGACCTCCGGGACCACCAAACTCATAATTTTTTAAATCCAGGGACCACTGACTGGTTCTGTGGGCGTGGCCTAATTTGTGGGTGTGGCTTGGTGGTCATATAGGACTGGCTGGGCATCGCTTGTATGTAAATATTATAAATATTTTTATAAATATTGAATTTTTATAAAAAAAAAGCAACTTTTACCCAAAATCAGGCAAAGCAGGCAGGCAGATTGAATTGCTCACAGAATCATTCAGTGATCTACCGTGTTTCTCATATAATAAGGTTTGGTCTTATTTTTTTTTGTTGAGCAACGGCACTGAAAAAAAGGACTTCTTGACTTTTTCACACTTCTAACGGTTGTGTATTCCCTGGTCACATGATCAAAGTTCAGCCGCTGGGAACTGACTTCACATTATGGCCTTTGGTGTCCCGGGGTCATGTGATCATCTTCAGGGACTTACTGGCACCTATTCTCCAAAGCAGGGGTCGCCAATTCTTGGACCTCCGGGACCACCAAACTCATAATTTTAAATCCCAGGGACCACTGACCGGTTCCCCCCTGTGGGCGTGGCCTAATGTGGGTGTGGCTTGGTGGTCATGTGACTGGCTGGGCATGCCGCTTGTATGTAAATATTATAAATATTTTTATAAATTATTGAATTTTTATAAAAAAAAGAGCAACTTTTACCCCAAAATCAGGCAAAGCAGGCAGGCAGATTGTTGCTCACAGAATCATTCAGTGATCTATCTACCATCGGCTAGCTTAGTCTGTCACATAAACTTTGCTTGCCGTGAGTCTGCACTGAATAATAGAACCTTCAGTCCTAAGGGAGGTTCGGCTGTGCTTAAAAGCAGAACTGAAGATCTAAAGACTAGCTAGAAAGCAAGAAATCCAACCATTTCCTGCTTCCTAACTAACCTAAATCTCCAGGCACAGCAGAACAGCTGATGGTCAGAAAAAGGAAAAATAGCAATTTAGCAGGCAAGTTTGCGGGGTAAGGAGTGAGTGGGCGGGGAGGGTTCCCATGGGCCATGTGGGTGGTGTAGCCTTGTGCACAGCCTGGATTAATTGCTTTGTGGGGTGCTTTGGGGGTGACATTTCTCTGCGGCCCACCAACATTTTCTCCTGGATCACCAGTGGGCCGTGGCCCACTGATTGGCGACCGCTGCTCCAAAGCACCAGAAGGCAGGACAAGAAGCAACGGGTGGAAACTAATCAAGGAGAGAAGCAACCTAGAACTAAGGAGGAATTTCCCAACAGTTAGAACAATTAGCCAGTGGAACAACTTTCCTCCAGAAGTTGTGGTTGTTCCAACACTGGAAGTTTTCAAAAAGAGATTGGACAACCATTTGTCTGAAATGATGTAAGGTTTCCTGCCTGAGCAGGGGGTTGGACTAGACGACCTCCCAGGTCCCTCCAAGTCAGTGGCGAAGCCAGACTCACTTAACAAATATGCTACTAATTTAACCACTGCAGTGATTCACAACAACTGTGGTGAGGAAGGTCATAAAATGGGGCAAAACACACATTTGCAAATGTGTAGCTTTGTGGAAATTTTGGTCTTGGTTTCGGTTGTAAGTCGAGCAAGGTAAGTTGAGAACGTGTCCCGTAAGGTGATCTTACCTTGTGAAGCAGCCACGCTGGCCAAGGCATGCATGTAGGGGGTTTCCCACCGCTCCATCACCGGCTTCCCCATGATTTCCAAGTGAGTGTTGGCTGGATTGTAACCCGCAGTGGCTTCCTTCCAAGAAGGCTTACAGTTTTCCCCTTCCAGAAAGATGGGACAAGCCATGTCGGAAGGTCTAAGGGCTCCCTTGGAAGGTGAGAAAAAAAGATATGGAAGAGGTTGTCAAAGCTCCAGGGATCTGGAACTGGAGCCGCTGGGCTCCTGCTGAGCTTGAAATAGTTGTGGGGGTGGAGCAGAGGAGGAGAGCTGAGTGAGCGAAGGGGAGTTAAGGGAGGAAGGGGGAGTTTGCAATTCCCGCTTGGAAAGCGGGGCAGGTGAAGGGGACACCTTCTGGAGAAACTGAACCATTGCAGATCGTCAGGTGTAGATGGCTCTTGTTATTGGGTGGGATAAAGCAGAAGAACAGAAGAATGGAGTTGGAAGGGAACTTGGAGGTCTTCTAGTCCAACCAGGGGACCCTATCCCATTTCAGGCAAATGAAATTGCCCACCCAAAAAAGCCAATGCAGTCCTAGGCTGCATTAACAAAGAGGCAGAATCGAGAGCAGGTGAAGTGTTAATGCCACTCTGTAATGCCTTGGTAAGGCCACACTTGGACTTACTAAATCCATCTTTTGTCACCATGATGCAAAAAAAAAAAAAAGATGTTGAGACTCTAGAAAGAGTGCAGAGAAGAGCAACAAAGAGGATGAACGGACTGGAGGCTAAAACAGGGGTTGCAGGAACTGGGTATGTCTAGATTAATGGAGGACCTGGAGCAACATGATAGCAGTGTTCCAGTATCTCATGGGCTGCCACAAAGAAGAGGGAGTCAAGCTATTCTCCAAAGTACCCGAAGGCAGGAAAAGAAGCAACGGATGGAAACTAATCAAGGAGAGAAGCAACCTAGAACTAAGGAGAACTTTCTGGCAGAACAATCAGTCAGTGGAACAACTTGCCTCCAGAAGTTGTAAATGCTTCAACACTGGAAGTTTTTAAGAAGAGACTGGACAACCATTTGTCTGAAATGGTGTAGGGTTTCCTGCCTGAGCAGAGGGGTTGGACTAGAAGACCTCCAAGGTCCCTTCTAATTCTGTTATTCTGTACTCTATTCTGTATGGTTGTCCAGTTTTTGGGGCAGGTTTGATTAATTGTTCTCACTGTCAGGAAATTTCTCATTAGTTCTGGGCTGGTTTGTTCCTTGATTAGTTTCCATCCACTGCTTCTAGTCCAGAATATTTTGGAAAAAGCTGACGCCACTAAAGTTGGACTATTTTTTTTTCATGAATAAAAATGGGGATGGAGAACAGATGAAAGTAGTCTAATCCTTTGTGCTGCTAATACATTTTTTTTAAGTTTTAACTTTTTAAGTCCAACCAAACAGGTTGGATTAATTTGAGCCAGTCACTCTCTCTTAGCCCAACTCACCTCACAGGGTGAGGGGGGAAAGGGAGGAAGGTGTGTTGGAGGTGTTCACTGCCTTGAGTTATTTGTTAAAAAAAAGAATTTGTAAAAAACTGATTGCTTATTGTACCCTATGACTATCCTTAAGTGTTGTACCTTGTGATTCTTGACGAAGGTATCTTTTCTTTTATGTACACTGAGAGCATTTGCACCAAGACAAATTCCTTGTGTGTCCAATCACACTTGGCCAATAAAGAATTCTATTCTATTCTATTCTATTCTATTCTATTCTATTCTATTCTAAGATGATTAAAGGCTTGGAGACTAAAATGTATGAAATCTATTCCTATTCTATTCTATTCTACTCTACTCCATTCCATTTTTTCTATTCTATTCTGTTCTGTTCCATTCTATTCCTATTCTATTCTATTAAGTCATAGAACATAAAATAACAGAGTTGGAAGGGACCATGGAGGTCTTCTAGTCCAACCCGCTGCTCAAGCAGGAGAAACAAATAAATAAAATAGAAATCTGACTGTCTTATTGACAATTTTGACAAGGCAATTTGATGTTCTGATCTTATCCATTGATAAGGCTCCATTTTTAATGAATGATCAATTAATTTGATTCCCCTGACCTTACTTAGAAGACTGGTATTCTTGTGAGGTCTCCACAGGCAACCTTTAGCCAGAGAAGATAGCAAGTTCTTTGATTTTACTGTAATATCGAGTTAAAATTGCAGTCCCCCTATAAGTAGTATGGATTTTGGTGAGGTATCAGGAAGAATGTTCTAACAAGGGCAGTCAGTTTGGTCTAGTGCAGAGGTCCCCAAACTTGGCAACTTTAAGACTTGTGGACTTCAACTCCCAGAATTCTCCAGCCAGCACTGGCTGGAGAATTCTGGGAGTTGAAGTCCACAAGTCTTAAAGTTGCTAAGTTTGGGAACCCCTGGTCTAGTGGTAAAGACACCAAGTTGAAACCAGGAGGCTGTGAGTTCTAGTCCTGCCTTAGGGATAAAAGAAAGCTGGGTGACTTTGGGTCCATTACTCTTTTTCAGCCCAACCAAAATTATAGGGGTTTGTTTGTTAATTATTTATTTATAAAATATATACGCCACCCATCTTGCTTCAAGGTAAATGGACAGCGTTGTTGTTATAGGGATAAGATAGTCCTTGACTTACAACCATTCATTTAGTGACTATTCAAAGGCACTGAAAAAAGTGACTTAGGACCATTTTTCGTACTTGCGACCGCTGCAGCATCCCCATGGTCACGTGATGAAAATCCAGGTGCTTGGCCACTGACTCTTATTTATGACGGTTGCCATTTCCTGAGATCACCTTTCGTGACTTTCTGACAAGCATAATCAACGGAGAAGCCAGATTTACTTAACAACCATGTTACTAACTTAGCAACTGCAGAGATTCACTTAATGACAGTGGCAAGAAAGGTCATGATATGGGGCAAAACTCACTTAGCAACTGTCGTGCTTAACAATATTTTGGGCTCAGTTATGGTCATAAGTCAAGGACTAAACTATAGGAGGAGGAAAGAGCAAGTATGTCTGTTTATCATCCTAAGTTATTTATAAAGTCATGTTAAAGGCACCAGGTTAGAAACTGGGAGACCATGAATTCTAGTTCGGTCTTAAGCAGGAAACCAGCTGGGGCTTTTTTGGGGGGGGACAGTTCCTTTCACTCAGCTCTGGGAAGCAGCAGGCAATGGCAAACTATTTCCGAAAAACGCTGCAAGAAAATTGCAAGGATTTCTCCAGGCAGTTTCAGATGTAAAGGCCAACTTGAAGGCAGGTACGCACAAGCCATAACAACAAGTTAACGCAGTGGTTAAGGATCCGGATTAGAAACAGGGAAGCTTCTTGTCCTGCCTTAGGCATGAAAGCCGGCTGGGTGACTTTGGGCCAGTCCCTTTCTCTAGCCCCAGAAAGGACAAGGAAAATCCACTTTTTGGAAATGCTGCCAAGAAACCTGCAAGCACTCATCCAGGTGTTTTAGGAGCCAAGAGTGATTCAAAAGGACAAGAACATAAAGTAAAATAAAAGCTCTTCAACAACAGCAGATGATTTCTCCACCCCTTTGGTGGAGATATTTAAAGCAGAGCTGAATACCCAGAAATTGGGGAGATTACAGTAGTGGGTTTCCTGCAGTGGCAAGTTGGAAGTCGGACTAGATTAATTTCTATGGAGATTCTCAGTCATCTAGGTCATGGTTGTCCCAAAGGTGCTTTTTTCAAGAGACAACTGGACTTTCTGGATTTTCTTTGAAGGACGTTTCACTTCTCATTCAAGAAGCTTCTTCAGCCCTAGATGGATGGTGGGAATGGAAGGATTTATACTCCTTGCAGACAGCAAGATAAAGAGCCACGTATGTCACAATTGAACAGCCCTCTTTCAACACAGCGGGAAGGATACAATATCATATATCTCCAGTCTACAACACAATCCTTTCAACAGTTCCAAGAAGGCTCCACACCCATTTGCACTTCTCAGGTGACCCTGAGGACACAGATAAACCTCCAGGTGGCCTCAACAACTCTCTAAAAGGATGCAAATGATCAGCAATCCTTCCATTCCCCACTATCCAGTCAGAAGTGAAGAAGCTTCTTGGATGAGAAGTGAAATGTCTTCAAAGAAAAAAACAAAGTCCAGTTGGCTCCTAAAAAAACATCTTTTGGACTAGGTTAATATTTTTTTTTCAAACTTGGCAACTTTGAAGATATGTGAACTTCAAGGTCGTAAAATGGGGTGGAACTCATTAAACAATTGTCTGGAATGGAAATTTTGGACTATATTGAGGACTACCTGTAGATTAAATACCCTCCAAGTCCTGGCCTTCAGGACACCATAGAAAGCTTCCTTACGACATCAAAAACTGTTGGTCTGTTAAGTTATTTACACAGACGGCATTCTAAACAAAACCATTATTTGGATGAATTGTATTCTTGCCTTGGAAACCTGTTTTGAAGTATAAAAAAAGATGTTAAATTATCCGTCTCTGCAGAATGAGCAGCTAAGAAAGATTTGTGGGGGTTTGTGTGAATCCAGAAAACAGAGTCCAATACTATGGTGGTTAATCTTGTTTGTACAAACTCCAGATGCCCACATGCTCACCTTACACCAAAGATATTAATTTAATTCCTCTCTACATGAACCTCTTGAGGTGGGAACTACAGTTCCCATCCTCCACACTACTTGGAAGCCACCAGATTAAGACTGTTGTAAAGGATTAGCACACTAGCTTGAAAACTGCTACTGTGTTAATAGCATGATGATATTTTGTTTTCGTAACTTTAGGGCTGCGTTGTTTTTTTAGTCATATCGATGGGTTTCACAGCTAAGGCAGCATACGATTGATCAATAATACTTTTTTTCTCTAATAAACCAAATAGTTTCTTCTTCATTCTACGGATTCCAGCCCACATGCAGGCGCTTCCATTTCGTTTCTCTTCTTCCTCCTTTTAAACCGCAGACAGAGACGCAGAATCGAAACTATAATTTCCTTCTTCAACGGGACTACACTTCCCAAAAGTCCAAAGACAAACTTCCGGAACCGAACACGCTCAAGCGGTCCACTTCCTTAAAAAAAAAGAAAAAAAGAAACCAAGAGAGAGAAAAGTACAGTAACTACATCCCCCATCATACCCTTTGTTCCTTAAAGCGGAAGTCAGACCGCGTGCAACCACTCTACCCGCTCCTAACAAAGAGAATGGTCCTCCAGACGCTCTTGTGCGTGGGCTTCCCTCCTTTCTCCGCCTCCTCCCGCCCACCTTCAACTACCGGAGACCCCGTAGCAGCCAATGATATTCTTGGCGGCTGTTGGGAGGGAGGAAGGAGGGGGGGGAGAAAGAGTCTCGCGACTCTACCGCGCAGGCGTATTACCCGGCTTCTTCTTGCAGCGGCGGTTGGTGGCGGCCGGAGAATTGGGAAGGAAATTGGGCGGGGAGGGGTGAAGAGAAGGAGGCGCGCGCGCGCGCGCGTGCGCTTGCGCAGGCGCGCGACGGCGACGGCGGCGGCTCGCTGGCTGACTGTCGCCGGGCCCCTCTAGTGTGAGGTAAAGCTGAAAAAGGCGGCAGTGAGGACGGCGGCGGCGGCGCCTGGAGCTGTGAGGGCGCTTGTGGCAGGCGGTGAAGCCCAAGGGAAGAAGCGGACGCGGGGAAAGCGGCGTGAAGGAGCCGCCACCGCCTCTCTTCGCGGCGCCGCCAGAGAAAGAAAGAAGGAGAAGAGCGGCAGCTGACCGGGGCCTACCCCCGCCCCCCCAGGCCATTCTGCCCCCGTCGCCGCCATGAATAGCGTCGGGGGCGCCGACGAGATCGGGTGAGGTCCTGAAGGCGAATGAGCTGGGAAGGAAGGAGGGGGGGGGCACGTGAGGGAAAGCGACAGACGACTGCGGGGAGGGGCACGTGCGCAGCGAAGGTATTTCCCCCGTCCCACTTGGAGACCCCCCACCCTAAAGAGAGCCTCTGTCGAAGGGGCGAGGCATGGAGCATCGGGGGGGGTGGTGGCAGGAAGGCCCCTGCTCGGGGTCTGACTGACCTCAAAAGAGGGGGAAGCCGAAGAAAGCCGGGAAAGCGGAGGGACACCAAGACCGATCACCCTTCCCCTCCCCCCAGGGGAGCCAAGCGCCCCTTTATTCGCTAGAGGTGATGAAAGTCGTTTTAAAGCGCCTCCGCACCGCCGAGCCAGGTGAGATTGGCGAGGCCTTGCTGGGAATCGTGCAAGCCTCCCTGTTGGTTTGGAGAGCCTTGTATATATGAAACACCTCCTACCTCTCCTCAGAGAGAGTTGGGATGGGATCTCCAAGTGCTCTTTTTCTCTTTCCCTGGTTAACGCCGGTCTCTTCGGCCTCTCCCTGTGTACCAGAGGAACAGCACGCTGTGGAGACAGAGAGGAGGAAGTTGAGAAGCCGAAATTGCTGCATTAAAAAAAAAAGCCCTCCCCTTACAGGCAGTCCCGGATTTTATGACCGCAGTTGAGCCCAAAGTTTCTGTGGCTACGGGAAACATTTGTTAAGTGAATTTTGCCCCATTTTTACAACCTTTCTAGTCACAGTTAAGTTAGTAGCGGTGATTAACTGAATCTGGCTTCCCCATTGACTTTCTTGTAAGAAGATCGCAAAAGGGGATCACGGGATCCGGGACACTGCAACTGTCATAAATAAGAGTCCAGTTGTCAAGCCTCTGAATTTTGATCACATGACCATGTGGATGCTGCAATGGTCATGTGAAAAACCAGTCATAAGTTGCCTTTTCAGTGCTGTTGTAACTTTGGTCACTAAATGAACTGTTGTAAGTTGAGGACTGCCTATAGTTCCTTTCTGATAATTGGGGCCCAAAGGGCTTTAGAGCAAGATGGGAGGGTTGTTTGAAGAGCTGTCATGTAAGGATCTGCATCTTTCTTTCACTTTTTCAAAATAAGCAGGTGTAAAAAGGGAGGGTATAATGAAAATGCTCTGTAAAATTATGCATGCTGTATAAAGTGAGAGTGGATAGAAATGATTTTTCCAAAGGTACTTTTCCCAAAAGGCGACTGGACTTCCTTGAATCTTCTGAGAAGGTCCAATTCCCTTTTGAAAAAAGACCTTTGGGACAGCCATGACCTGGTTGATTGAGAATCTTCATAGGCATTGAGAAATGATCTTATTCATAATAGAGCTATTATTGTGTAAGATTAGGAGGTTGGAGGTTCAGGACATTTAAAAGGAAGTGTGTGGGATTCATGAAAGATGAGGACAATTATATCTATCAGGGATGGCTATACAACAAAGCAATTAAGTGATAGTGAGATAAAACTGCCAGTTTAAGGAAGCAGTATGGGATGCTTGGCAGCAAGAATACTGGGGGTGTTTGTTCCCTAAGGTCATGAAGCAACATCCATATGTGGCAGATATTGAAGAACAGAGCTGTTTTTGAGGGAAATCACTATCTTCAGGGCAGAAATACTTAATGCTGAGTTATTGAAAGAAATAATGGAGCTGATGGTTGTGTTTTAATTCAAGCCCTCATTAGTTGGGAAGAGTTTTGTGGTACTACAGAAATACATTTTCTTTTCCATATTTGGCGTGAAGAGACAAAGGAGGCCAGAGTAACTGTGGTATCAGGCTCCTTCAGTAGTTAGGTGACATGAGATCATATGCTTTGACTTGTTTGAGCCTGATTCTAGGATCCATCTCTTCTGCCACATATTTGAGAAGTTAAATCAAACCACCCAGAATCTTTGTATATGTTTATGTCTTTATGTAGTACTGAAAGTTTGAAATATTTTTCGGTGCTCTCTATTTACTACTATGTAATCAAAATATAGACTAATTACCTGTTTAGTTATGTAATCTATCCGTGACCATGTACATAGTGGAGTTTTCTATTACAAATGTTGAAACCCAGTCTGCTTCTGGGTACTGGGTTTCTAACTTGGGGACTCAATGTTAAGACCAGAAAGGTCCCAAGGTCATAAGGTGATTCCTTACAGGGGAGAATCTACAACTGTTCTTTTGTCTTCCTTGCATTCTATAGAAATGCAGAATTCATCTAATTCCCTGGTTTCTTTGCATTTTAAGGGCGATATTGGCCAAAAAAGCAATAACTTTCACCTCTTTTTTTTTTTTAATATAAATGATCCTTCATAATATTGGGACATTTGCTGCTGTTACGGTATTATGTATCCTACTGTTGATGGAGGAAGACAACCTGTATAAGACAGAACATTGGTGACTCAGTACTTCTAATGAAGTCGGAGTGTATTCCTCTTGACTGCCAAAAGCATGAGTGGCTTTGGAAATCTGTATAAGAAGCTTGGAAATTAATATAAAGATTTTCTTTTGGCGGCTCTTTTAATTTTTCTGCCAGCCCTTCTGGGTGTCCATGTTTTTTATTCTTGGACCAATATCTACATAACAGTTTCTACCCAAATTCTATGTCTGAATTTGCAAAAGGCAAGGAACTATGAATTCTGTTTCATAAAATCAACTGATTTTATATTTTTATTTTGTAATCCCAGTATAGCTCATCAGTTGTGTCATTTTGTATATTTTCCTTAATCACCCTTTTCCAAATATTATGCAGGATGTCTGCAGTGTATATAGGAAGAGAGCTAGAGGAATACTTTAAATTATCACTCATTCTTTCTACTGATATTACAATATATTAAGTATAGATAACTCAGAATTGGAATCTTGATATACTATAGTAATATAAAAATTGTTTGTTTAAGCTGAAGATCTGCTGTGACTTGATCAGTTACATTATCAAAATATATTTAATTTTGAGCATTTGAACAGTATAGATATTGTATTAAACTAAATAAGCACTAACAAATTAAGCCACATTATATCCCAGGGCAGGAAATATGGATGCTGCAAGTAGTTATGAGGCTTTGTACTTGGAATCATATACTGCTTTTTTTAAAAAGGACTATAGAACTCCTTTAAAAGGGAACATATACAAAATACCTTAAAGCAGCCTCATTTTTCCTCAGTTTATCACAGTTGCTTTGAAAAGCTGCTTTCTGCTGCTTTCACATGTGTTGTGTGCATACACAATCACTTTGCTTCTATGTGAAGGAAAGTGGTTGCAAACAAAGATGACAGAGAACAGCTTCCAGAGCAAACACCCAAGCTTGGAAGAAGAAATGACCCAGTATTGAGAAAAGGTGCTTTGGCAGTGGTCCCATATGAACTAACGCTCCTTTATGAAATCAAACAGTCAAAACCTTTTTTTCCCTTGTTGCTTAGCTTTTGGCTCTCAATTGATGAGACCAAGTGATATTTGTCATTTTGACTTTTACTGTTAAGTGCTTAGATTTACATTTTAAACTTCAAGTGCATAGTTACAGATCCTTTTGGAAAATAATTTTGCTTTTCCATTTTAAAAATTGAGCCTCATATTACAAGAATAACTAGTGTCTCATTTGAAGTGTATTTAAATTTTGTATATAGGAAAAAGGAGATTATAGGGAAATGACCTAGATTTGTCAGTTGTTTATGATTCAAATGATTTCCTCTGTGTGGTTGAGTCAGAAACAGTTGGGTTTTATAAGAAGACTACAATATCCAAAACCAGTGGTTTTGGACAATTTTGCTGGGCTTACTAATTGTCCAGGGCCATAATGAATTTTTGATTTGTTCTTAGTGTTTGGTGAATCTAGTCATTGCAATTTGTAAATAAACTCATGTAATAATGACACCATGGCTTAAAGTAATCAATGAACCAAGTCAATATATGTATATTCAAGTAACAACCTAGAGAGCTCCCTACAAAAGAGCTGGATCTACTCTAGATTTTATTCCTAATAAGATCTCTGAGAGATATTTTTCTTAGCCATATAGAACATGCTAGATCATGATGTCAATATAATACTATACAGTCTCAGACATAAAAGTACAAGACTTATTATTTCAGCTGAAGGGGCTAAATTTGCAAATGTCCTTTAAGATGAGAAATATACATGTGCTTTAAAATAGTAGCATTTCTAGTAACCATTGTCAATTGTGACATCATTCAGAATGTTAAATAAGATTTTTAAACGCCTATTTTGGGGTTGTGATATCAATAGTATTGGAGTGAGCATATTTTAAGGTTTGTGTATATTTGCATAATTATTTTATATGAACTGGTAGTTTTTTAATTACAGTAATAAAATAGGCAGCAGCATATAAATTTAATAAATAACACATTATTTTGTTAAATGTTTGTCTTAGTATGTAGTATTTATTTTACATTTCTATGTATTTAAAAAACATAAAACACTTCCAACTATACAACATCTTAAACATAATACACTATATAATAATAGTAACAATAACATAATGTAATCCAGTCTAAACTTTGGCTGACTATATGACCAACCATAATAACACTTTTAAAAACAGTTTAGATAAAGAAATGATTAAAGGTTAATAGTAGATGGTTACTGTTGAAAATGTTGAGCCTGATGCTGGAAAGTCAAGATTTGAAGTACTATTAAAGGTTAATAGTAGATGGTTACTGTTGAAAATGTTGAGCCTGATGCTGGAAAGTCAAGATTTGAATCTACTTGCTGGAGGAGCAAGTTAACTACCATGTTTCCCTGAAAATAGGACCTACCTTGAAAATAAACCCTAGTCTTGTTTTTAAGAGAGTGCCTAATATAAATCCACCCTAGAAATAAGCCCTAGTGAAGGGAATGAGGGTGGCCAGCATAGGAGAGGCGGGGAGCATGCACGGACCAACAGTGTCCAGCCACCGCTGCAGCCCATGCAGTGCAGGTGAGTTGATTACCTGTCCAAGCAGCAGGCAGAGGTACAGGTGGGGGGAGACAGGTGATCTGGCTGCACCATGCAGGCTGCAGGGAAGCCGAGAATCAGTGGGCCAGAGCAGCAGCTGGTTGCATGAGGCCCATCTTTGTGTGGTGGCACCAGCAGCAGATGGAGGCAGAGGCACGGGGCAGGGACATGATCCGGATGGGCTGCAGGAGAGCCAAGAGTTGGCACAGCCCTAGAGTGCACTGACCAAGGGATCGGCAGGCTGCCACCTCTTCTGCGCATGCCTGTGGGTGGGGCACCCAGCCAGGCTGATCACCTGAAATCATGTTTCTCCCAAGATAAGCCCTAGTGCTTATTTTCGAGCCTGAAAAATTGTAAGACTGGATCTTATTTTCGAGAAATACGGATAGTGGTGTCAGTTTCTTGAAATAGGCATCAAGGGAGGTTTGGGCGTACGTGTTTTTTTTTGGAGGGGGGGTATCATCATAAAAGCCCTCCATAATTGTGTGTTAAACTTTGTAACCCTCTCTATTAGTTTCTTGCTCCTTTAACTTTGCCATCCCTACTGCAGTGAGTCTTCAGCTAAGCCTTTTCTCAAAACCTTTTTCCGGTTCTGGATTTGCATGCCCCAGGCTTCCACAAATGCTATCAATTGCTGCTTTAGTTCCATAAGATCTTTATTGGTCAGTACTTCAGCAGGAGAGTCGAGTTACATCTTTTGCACTGGTATCTAACCTGAGTTGATTACAAATGTCAACCACAGCTTGTCTGGCTTCTGCAACATTGTTAGCTATAAACTCTGGAGAAGCATGAGCAAATAGAGGACTCAATTTGTTGCACACTCCTTTGATATTTGACTGCTTCATTTCAATATTTTTGATTGCATCATAGATATTATAATTCCTCCAGAACTCCCTTAAGCTCATCACATCATGTTGGGTAGCCTTGACTGCTTGTGAGAAAGTCTGCCATAAATAGTAGCCTACACTATTGGTTGTAAGTAGCAGTGTAGTGTTGGAGGATAAAAATAACCATCTTTACATTGGGATGAAAGTTATCTAAAGTGCCTGGATCATAAAAGGAATTTGCTGGGCCAAGCAATAGCATTCAACAACAGGGACCAAATGGTTCAAGAACCATTCTTGAAAAATAGCAGTTATAACCCAGGCCTTTGAATTTGCTTTCCAAATAATAAGAAAAGATGCTTTAATTATATGGTAAAGTGCTCTCGGATTTAGGCAGTCATAAACAAGCAAAGGCTTGAACTTGAAATTCCTTGATGTGTCACCCCAAGCATTAACAATAACCTATCCTTCGATGCCATACAGCCTGGTGCACCTTTTTCCTCCTTTACAATGTAGATCATTTCAGGAGCGCCCCCCAAAAAAAAATGTAGTCTGGCAAATAACTTCCCTTCTCAATAATAATTTTAAACATGTTAGGAAAATCACATGCAGTAATTAATATCAGCACTTGCTGTTTCGCCTTGCACTTTAATGTTATGTAAATTTGCCCTCATTTTGAAATGATTGAACCTTCTCCCAAAAGTCTTCATCAAAAAATCACCTTTATTTGCTGCTCCTGCAACTTTTAAGGGCTTTGAGCCTTTTCTTGCAGTAAAGAAAGGCTAATGGGTATTTAATGCCGATTTTGATTCTCTAGTCACGTTATCAATAACCTTTCCATTTCAGTTATTAAATAACTGCATTGCTTAGTAATAATTGTAGCTTTCACAGAAGCTGTACATGCTCCATTGTTTTTTATCTGTTAAAATTGTTCTGATTATTGACTGGCTGTAGCCTAATGCATTTTGAACATTTTATGGCATTTCCCTTTTTTTTTGGATGCTTCATTACTTTCATTTTATTTTCAGTGGTGATCATTTTCTTTTACTTTGATGCATCCCCAGCATTTGCATTACAGTTTTACTTTGGAGGCATGGTCAATAGAGAAAAAACTGGAAGGTGATGTGATTCAAAATGGCAGGCAACATTCTTTTACCACGATGCTATGGATGTTTTTTTTTAAAGAAAATTATATGGTCACTCTGACAGTTCAAAGCTTATCTCTATGAGTTTGACTTTTCTTCAAACCAAAATTTAATCTTACTTCTTTCTGGATTGAGTTTCAACTTGTTTGCAGCTATTTCTGGCTATAATCTAGCTGCCAGTACCAAACCGGAATTACAGACCCTAGAAAGAAAGCATGGGGATCAAGTATTGAGCTCTCTATTTGAATACAGATAGTCCTCGACTTAAACAATCATGTGTTTAATGACCAAAGTTATGAGAGCGCTGAAAAAACTGGTTTATGGCCATCACAGCATCTCTGCTGTCACATCAATATTTGGATGCTTGGAATGGTCATGTATTTCCAAAGGTTTCAGTGTGCTGGAAACACATGATCGCCATTTATGATCTTCATAGGGAGTTCTGTTAAGCAAAATTAATGAGGAAAGCAGGATTCATTTAATGATCACAGTGAAAAAGATCATAAAAATCAAGCACAACTCAGAACAACATTGTTTAGCAATGAATGTTTGGGTCCCAGTTGTGGTTATGTGTCAAGGACTACCTGTAATTTCAAAAGAAAGAACCTGTCTGTATTTTAAACAAGACTAAAGGCCTATAAGTCCTTTAGTGTTAAAAGTTCAGCTAAAATTTCATCACATGTTCAATCACTGGAATTCAATTCCTATGATTAATTTCCTTATCTTGAATTTCTCACATGTTACATGTGATTGTAAAGCATCTATCCCACTGCATGAAGAGTTTTTGGAGTGCTCTGCCCTTTCTGCACTGAAAAACCTTTAAAGCATTTATTTAAAGCAATTATTTAAAGCATTTAAATTCATTTAACTTGAATCCCTTGCATGAGAAGCAGTAAATATGAAAAAATATCATATGAGATTTACTTTGGATCATACATCAGGTAAGCACCAATGCCTCCTTTAGAAATTATAGACTAGGATAGTAAGATTTGTTTCAGCTGAAAAATATGGAAAAAACCAACTTCTAGCAAGGAAAACCCAATTTAGGAGAACCCATTAGAACTCCATTCATCTCTCACTATCATGAAGGTAGCGAAATGTTCTGGCTAGATATCCATAATCCAACTCAAAATGGTGGACATTCTCCTTCTTTGAAATGCAATGTTTTCATGAACCACTGAAACAGTATATTAACACACATCACTTTGTGATGCTTATGAAAGCATTGCATGACTTCAGTGGTTTGTTGACTCAAGGAGGACACCACCTGCCATTTTGAGTCAGATCATGTTGCTGATCAGTTGTCCTCCATTTTAAGTACAGTGCTATAATGGGCAGCTTGTTTGAAACTATGTTAAGTCAGTTCTTAATCCATGGACTACCTGTATTTTAAAATTATTTATTCAAACTTATTAAAGCTTAATGATATTATTATGGAGTTTGTAATTGATCACATCTGCTTGGCTTCTTTTGTGCTTTCAGTTTGGTAGGTTTAAGCTAATTTTGTTAAAGAAAAAATATTACCAAAAATATTATCAACATCAAAACTTTATTACAGCTATAAGGCCACCAGTCAGATACAGATTAAAAACTAGTACAAATAAATGAGCAGGAACTATCAAGATATATTGGGCATGGGCAGCCAATGTCAGAGGGATCTATACTATCCTAAAAAATCTCGAAAAAAAGTGTTGTTTTACACAATCAGCACGTGAGTTATTAAATGGAACAACTTGGCACATATAATAAGTAAAGGGATCCCTCACCCCCCCAAAAAACAGCTCAAGAAAATTCAGCAGTCCTACCTGTATTATACAGGTCTTGATTATCAAGTCAGTTGTGTCCTTTGATTAATTTACAATTTTTTTCTTCACCTATCCAGATTTTTATTTCTTCAGGCTCTGTGTCATTGGTTCATCTACATTTACTCAGTATACCAGAATTCATCCATCACAAAGTCAAATACCAAAACTCTCTTAGCTTGTGGTAATCTATTGAGCCATGTATAAATAGCAGCACTGTGTTTATATACAGCTGCTCTGCTTGACCTCAGAAAACCTTGCCTTTTTTTGTCTGAATATTCATCAAGGTGTCCAAGGTTTCCATAAATAATTTCAAGTAGAGCTGGGAGACTGCAATGACCACTGAGAAAGGAAAAATCTGCATTCCACATGCTATTTCATGTGTCAGAAATGGTTGCACGTAAGCAGTCAAATACACAATAGTGCACCAGTGTGTGACTTCAGCACATCAATGTCATTCATTTTATGTGGCTTTTAGTACGAGATAATATAAAATTCAGTTTCTAGTAAATATGCAAGGTGGTTTAAGATTGCATACTGTATTTCTGGTGTCTCTTTGCAGAGATATACTTGAATTTTAGAAAATGTGCATTTCCTTTCTGTAATCGAGAGGAGGGGGTTGTTTGTTTTTTGCTTTTAGTCTCTAAAGCAGGAAGACTGAATAAGTTATCAAAATAAAAGTAAATCAATAGAAAAGATGTTTGTGGAAAATCAGGAAACAAAATTCGGTTCCAGTTTTAGAATTCTTTTCACTTTGTGATTTCTACTCTCATCAGTTAGTTTGCTATTTGGATATCCTTGTGCAGCTTATAATCTCATAGCTCAGTTTTATATAAAATGGAAATATTTAATTTCTGTTATTCTTGTTAGCAAGGATTAGTAGGCAACTCCTAAGCCTTAGGCAGCATGTCCAGTAGCCAGAAATGTGGGAAGTTGTAATCTAATAGTAACAATCGTATAAGCATACTGCATCATACTGTATGTTCTGAACTTAGCCATTTGAAATTGGTTAATTAATTGTGACTGCCTAACTAGGCCCTCAGTTTGTTGTACAAATTGTATTTTCTGTTTGAAGCTCTCTTTAATGGAGATTGTGTTCTTTTAAATGGAACATTAAGGCCTACCTGGAGTCATATTTGTGATGATTTATGTGTCAATTTTGTGTTTTGGGAATGATAATACTAACTTCCTTTTCTCTACTTTATTGATGGAAGATTGCATGTGACACTATGACTATTATTCATGTACTTGCACTGAAATCTGTGCTCTGAAATTTGAAAGAGTACAGAAAAGGAAATAGTTTTTTTTAAAATCACATTTCAGTTTTGCTCATGATAGAATCAGTTTAGAAGCACTTCAAAATGGCTCTAAGTCATGGTCTGTGCCATTGGATTTATTGCATTTCAGATGCTGAAAAAGAAACATTTGTCTCCTAGATTCATGCTTTTTTTTTTAAACACTTAAGCCATCCCGATACTTTCTATCTTTATAAGTATTTTTTTTCTTTTCAAGAGTATTATCTTGAAGTTCTTGAATCTGTCTTAATGGAGAAGTAACTTATGTATTTGTATCTCACCTTTATTTTGTATAACTCAAGGTGCCATGAAGAATGCTCCCATCTCTTATTTTCATTAGTTGCTGGACAGTATTAACCGTAATGATGTGTTGTGCTGTTTTCTGTCCTGACATCATTAGTTTATCTGTCACTTTTATCACTTTATTCCAAATAGACATAGCATTCACTTTACCCCAAGTTAGACTGTCCATTGAACTTAATTTTCTGGTACTTTTGTTCAAATAGCTTTCATTCAATACAGCACTATCTCATTTAAACTTGATACCTATACATATAAAAGCAAAATACCACTCACGCATCATCACAAAATCCCCAGAACCGTAAAGCATACAAACTTGAAATTTGGCACCTATGTTCCTCTTGGCTTCTAGGTGCTCACTAAGAAAGGATTTTCCAAAATGACCATCAGAGCATTAGTATTTCCTATATTATTATTATTAACACGCTCTGATGCTAAGGAGTTCTCCCCCTCCCCACCTAAAAAGAAATCTGTTCCAAATGCAAAACACAAGCAGAGGAGAGGAGTTTCAGCAGCAACCAGCTTTAGTACAGAACAGTTGACCTCAGCCATGCCCAGGCTCCTTGCTGTCTCCTTGCTCACACAGCAAATACTGTTTCAGTTTCCATGTTTCAGTTTCTAAACAGCCCTCAACTCTCTCACACACTGACAGGACACTAGCCAGATGAATACTGATGGATGCTGGTAGGCAGAGGCACAATTTTTTCCCTTATTTTCCTCCCCAAAATCTAAGCCCGACCACATAGTTTAGTAGCAAAGCATGGGTAAAGAGCTAGTATAACATAAAAGCTGTCTCCATGTCTTATTTTTTCTGGCTATATCCATTTATGACATTGTCATTCTTGCTCCTATTACTTCTGTTGTTATTTATGTTTGGGTCCTAGCTGAGTTACATGACCGGGTGAGCTCCATTTTCCCCCCAACTCCTGCCAATCTAGCAATTCAAAAGGACATAAATGTGAGTAGAAAAATAGGTACCTACCACTTCGATGGGAAGATAACTCTGCTCTGATGTCATGCTGGCCACATGACCACAGAAATGTCTTCAGATAGCACTGGCTCAATGACCTTGAAACAGAGATGAGCACCCATATAATTGACTAACAGAGTAAAATCTGCAGAGACTCTTACCTTTTTTAAATATAGCAAAAGCACTTAGACTTATATACTGCTTCATAGTGCTTTTATGTGGTTTACAGAGTCAGCATATTGCCCCCAACAATTTTGGGTCCTCATTTTACCCACCTTGGAAGGATGGAAAGATGAGTCAATCTTGAGCCTGGTGGGATTTGAACTGCCAAATTGCAGGCAGCCAACAGTCAGCAGACGTAGCCTGCAATACTGCACTCTAACCAGTGTGCCACCGAGGTTAATCTAGCTGCATAATGGCAGCCATTGGCAGGATATGGCTCATTTTATTCTATAGATCCGGTGTATCAGGATCAAGATGGATCAAGACAAAGGTATTAATAATTATTAGAGCAGTTGGCTTTCTTTTGTCTTGGTGGCTAAACAAAATAGAAAACAAGTGCTTTTTTTGCACTGGGAGGTGCCTTTTGTTAAACATTTTTATTAGTGTTGGAAAATGGAAGTAGAGTGTGGCCCTGCCATGAATGACTTAGGCACTATTTAAAGCTGCAATATTATGACCTCATTACCACTGTTGTGTGGCACCTATCAGAATAAAGAAAAAGCAAGCATTGTTCATTAATAGTTAATTTATGAATCCTTGAGACATGGAACAGTATCTCTTGTACAAGTTTTCTAGATGATGCCCTCTTCCCAGTTTGATTAATAATTATACCAATGATTATCAGTGTAGATAGAAGATTAAGTTCTTAGCCAGAACTGGACTTTTTTTTGCCCTTCTTTCAAAATTATGAAGTTAACATTCTAGACAAGCATACAGAGATACCTAGTACTAATAAAATACTCACCTTTTTCAATTGGGCAGCTTTACATTGCCCTATATGGCTTCCCATTTCATCTTGTGAATTAGTCAAATTGATTTAGTTCTCTGTTACTCTTTATTGATACATTCATTTCCAACCATTACATTACCGCTTGTCAAAACTTTATAAATATTTGCTTAACAACAGGGATAGCCTGTTGTGTGATCCTCAGACATATTTGGCTGATCTTCCATCAGCCTCCAACATTAGCTATGTATTGTTTGTTGAGACTGCTGGGAATTGAATTTAACTGTTGCTATATGACATGTTGCTCATTCCTGGTACAGGTGATCCTTGACTTTATTATCACAATTGAGTCCAAAATTTCTGTTGCTAAGTGAGACATTCGTTAAGTGAGTTTTGCCCCATTTTACAAGCTTTCTTGCTCAGTTGTTAAGTGAACCACTGCAGTTGAACATCTAGTAACCCAGTTGTTAAGTAAATCTGATTTCTTCATTGACTTTGCTTGTCAGAATGTTGCAAAAGGTGATCACATGACCCTAGGACATTACAACCATCATAAATATGAGTCACTAACCAAACAACTGAATTTTGATCGCATGACCATGGTGATGCTGCAGCGATTGTAAGTGTGAAAAATGGACATAAATCACTTTTTTCAGTGCTGTTGTAACTTTGAACGCTCATCTGTTATAAGTCGAGGACTACTGTATTAAAAAAAAATCAGATGTTTTTACTATTTATTGTATTTATTGTATTTAATGCCGCCTTTATTATTATTTTTACAAATAGATGGTAAACATCAAACACACATGCACCCTCTTATTTAATCCACAACAACTAGTGAGGTGAGGTAAACTAAGAGAAAGAATAATTGGCCCAAAGTCACCCAATTGGTTTTCCTGGCCTAGAATTCACAGCCTCCTGATTTCTAGGCCAGTAGTTTAACCACTACACCAAACTGGATCTACAGGGTATATACTACTAAGACTCTTGTTGTCATGACCTTTTAACTGGGCAAAATGGTTAATCATGGAGAAACAATTTTTGAACAACAGGGTACTCAAATGGACTGACTTCCAGAATGTGTCCAAATTCCATGGTTTCCTATGCTTCCTGACAGATTCCTACAAGGAAATTCAATGGGGAAGCCAGCAGAAAGTCAGAAGTCACTCTGGTTCCTACAGCTTTTTACTCACTCTTGGTGATTCCATTTTTCTGTTGAGGTTAAAGAAATATCTGTGAAACAATGAGCCAGAGTTGTCTGGTTTTATGCTAAAATTGATTCTGATTCACAGATACAATCAAACTAAGTGGTAGAGCAGAAAGACCCAAGATCAACAACAGAAAAACAATCTAACTTGAAATAATCAGTTTCCTGTTTTCTTGTGTTCGATTGAATCTAAACTTAATTTTAATGTGCTTTAACAAGCAAATTAATCCACAAACTCCATCAAGTGGGGGCTTGGCAACTAACTTGCCCCCAATCCCTGGGAGAATAGTCAGGGTACTGAGTTAAATTCATTTTGAATAATCTTCCCTGAAAAACCTAACACACAATTAGGTATTCTAGTACTTAAATTTCTTTTCAGAAGCTACTGAAGGACATCTGGCATCCCCACCTGTGAGGTTTTGATATCATTGTGTGTAGGGATTCTCTTGGCTTATGTTGCTGGCTTTGAGGTCTATTCTGAATTTAACTTGCCTTGCTTTAGTGCTCATGAGACTTACTTTGCCAGATTATTGGGACTAGAACTGTCACCGTAGTATTTGAAAAGCATGAGGCTGTATTTGCTATGGTTTATACTTGCTATGTTCAATTATATCTTTTTAACAGTCTGAAGCTCTGTCAAATGAACATTTTGACTGAGATTCTTACTGCTGATTTTTCCCAAAGGTGCTTTTTCAAAAGGCAACTGTTTTTCCTTGAAGATGTTTAGTTTCTCATCCAAGAAGCTTTTTCAGTTCTGCTACAGAAAAGGCACATTTCCTAGGTACCATAAGATGGCAACATCTTACAGAAAGCACTAGCAGCATGCCTACCCTTGTCTGGTCTGATAGACTGGCAGGTGTTCTTTGGGAGAGGCTACCTGCAAATAACTTGATCCTATGCCATTTAGGGTTTAAAAGTAATAACCACCACCTTGAATTGCACCCAGAAACTGGGAGCCAGTTCAGTTGGTGCAAAAGGTATATGAGCTAGGGGCACCCATCACTGCATGCCATTCTAACTTTGGGGTGGTCTTCAAGGGCAGCCCCAAATAGATCATATTGCAGTGATCCTGCTGTGAATTCAACTTTTCCTTGTTGAAACATTAGTAAAATCCTGGTTTTCTTTTCATTTGTATACTTGAAAAAGATTTAGACTGCCATTCATTGCAAAAGGATTTGACTCTCCCAGAAGTTCCATGACTCCCTGAAATCTGTGAGGAGAGGAGGAGGGTTTTCTGGAACAGTTCTGGGGGCAGCTGCAAGGGAGAAAGATGAACTGAAAATTCATTGTTTGTTACACTTGAGTTCACTGTATACAAACCCACAGTTGTTGTATCTCAGGAAGCCCTGTTGGTTTTGAAACATGATAGTTATTCTTTAAATAAACTTTTTTGGGGGGAGTGTAAAAAAAAAAAAACAAGTTTGGAAAGTATTGATCACATGTGGGTTGGGCAGGTAAAAAAGGATGTGTTTGGAGTAAAAATCACATTATCGAATCCTGTTCACCTTTTACCAGTTGATCCAGTCCCAAAACACTATATCCTCTTTCTTTGAAGCTAAAACTATTGAAAACGGGTATGATACAAAAGGACATTTAGTTGTGCTCCACCCTTTAGAATACAGATAGTAATCATAACACTATGATGACCTAACCCCCCTCCCCTTTTGTAAAATTGTGTTGATTAATGTAAGTGGCAGTCCATGGAGAAATTGATTTACTGCTGTTCTGCAAAAAAGTGAGGAACAAATGTGCAACTTTTGTTTTCCTTTAGCGTATTGTACTTGGAAAATAAATCCATAATGTATTTCCCTCCCTGCTGGAAAGCCCAAGACAGTTTGATGTCACTAGGCCTGCAGTTTGTTCTTTATAGGAATTTCCTATAAAGAGAAAGAAATAACCCCAACCCTATTAGATAATACACTGTTAGCATTTGATGCTGAATATAAATAACAATGATTTACTTTATTAAGTAAAATAGACATTTTGAAGGAAGTCAATAAAAGAATACATTTTGTGGGGAGAGTGTAAGTAATTTATAATGGCAATAGACTATCTTTGAGTAGAATAAAACTTCTCAGGACTTTCAAAAAACTTTTCTGTGAAGGCTTTTTATCACTCCAGTCACACTAGCAAGTCCTTGTTCTTAGTTGGCATGCATGCACTACCATTACCTCTGTTAACTCTACAGATCTAAATATATAGCACTTTTTGTTTCTTTGCCCAACTCACAAAGAAATCATAATGAAGAGATGAAAACTATGTTGATTTCATGGTTTATATATGCTCTTCCCAGTAGTTATTTATCACAAGCTTATCCTTCCTTTCCTCCTAAGGAATATAGTGAATTGTTGTGTTACACACACACACACCCATCTCCTGTTATGTACACCAGTGGTGGGATTCAAAAATTTTTACTACCTGTTCTGTGGCTTGGTGGGTGTGGCAGGGGAAGGATACTGTAAAATATCCAGTCAGAGGTGGTATTTGCCGGTTGTCCGAACTACTCAAAATTTCCACTACCAGTTCTCCAGAACTGGTCAGAACCTGTTGAAGACCACCTCTGATGTACACCAACAATCTTTTATCTTAGACTAGGCTGAGTTGATATCCTAGAAACATCTCAACTTCATAGATAAATGTGGATTTGAACCTGATGTTCTCTCGATCTGGCCTGATACATTTAATCTGTAACTATTTTGACTTCTCTGTATTGGGCCAATTGTTGTATATAAGAAGTCTTAAGTCTCACAAGTACCATCTATAAGGAAGAAATGTCTACATTAAAGGAGTGCAATTTCTATTTGCACAGAATTTCAGTCATAAGGGGTCAAATCTCAAACCAGCGTTTGAAAAGATGTATTTTTAGCACAAGAACAGACAGTCTGCTGTCACATTAAGATTTAGGGGCTGTGTATATTGGGCGGTTTTGTAGAATGGGTTCTGTTATGGTATATCATGAAGGATTGTAATGTTCTCATCCACGCTGTGCCGAGAGTCCAGGATGGGTTAGACTCCTCCCTGTGATGTCATCGAACTGAGTCTGCCACTATATAAAAAGCTGGCCCCTAGCTGGCTCCCCAGCTTTGATTCCGCTCCTTGTCTATTGAGCTAGTGCCTTTGGAAGCAGCCAGAGTGTTCACAACAGAAGATAGCTAGGAAGGAAGGAAGAAAATCCATTTTTGCATAGCTCCGAGAGCTCCGGTGGAGCTGTGCCATGAGGAGAGCGAAGACCCACTCTCCTGCAGCATCGAGGATTCAACGCTGCCCTCGAGAGGCTGTAAGTACGGGGAGCATTCAGGGAACTTCCCACGCAGCCTTCCCCATCATGATCGGGCTGCCGCTCCTCAGTGAGTTGGAATGGTTTTTTCAGCGCCTCTCAGCTGTTTTGCCCGACACAGCTGTTTGCTGCTTTTCTCCGCTCAGGGCTCGCAGAAGCCTAAAGAGCAATCAAGGCTAGGTGGCCATTCTCCTGGGACCAGCGCACGTGCGAGCAGCCATTTTGGAAGCAATCGGCCATAATGCATGTGAAGGGTTCTGTCTTCAGGATTTGAGCAGATCTGGGCCCAATTTTAAGCAGGCTCCTTGGGGTCCCCCTCAAGGTCAGATCATCCAGGGTAGCCATAGGCCAAGTTCACCTCAAGGGCCATGGCCTCCTTAGTGGCAGCGAGGCAGCTCCTGTGACTGCAAAATTGGCAGTCTGACTGCTGCCAAAAGTGGAAGTTGGCATTGGCTCCATGCGCTGGAGAAAAGCTCTTTGGTGACTCCCGGAATCATACCTGGTTGAAACCAGGGCCAAAAGAAAGGTTTTTTCTTCAACAGGAAAGAGGGTGGATTATCGTCCAGCTCTGTATTTCCGTCCCTCTTCCTTCCAGACTGAGTCCAACACTTGCTTCTCCTGAAACTAGAGGAGATTCCCTCCATGCCAGGAGCAACGACTTGAGGTGGCAGGCAGACAATAACAGAATACGGGTTAACAGCCCTTTCAAGGAGGAGGTCGTTCCTTCCCACACTCCAAGTGAATGCCCATTCTCCCCCCCCCGCCCCCCCCATCGGAGGTCATTGGCCTTCTTCGCCTCCAGATCGGCTGCCTGGTGCTCAGGATAGTGAGGTCAGGTCTTTGGCTGGACTCTCACCACCCCCAAGTTTTTTTGTGGGCTGCCCTATTTTTCAGGATAGTTCAAACAGGCCCTTATGGAATCAGCCATCCAATATCTCGTGGACATAAGGGCCATACAACCGGTTCCAGTGGATCAACGAGGGCTAGGTTTCTACTCTTGGCTCTTCGTGATCCCAAAGATATCGGGGGGTGGGGGGTGGCGAGCCATTCTTGACCTCAAGTTTTTGAACAGGTTCATCCCGTACAGGAGTTTTAAGATGCAGACCTTGTATTCGATCCTAGAGAGCTTTCGGGAAAACGACCTCCTCTCTTCCATAGACCTCACGGAGGCTTACCTCCATACTTCCATCTGGCCCCATCACCACCAGTTTCTTCGTTTCTGTTACCAGAACAAGCATTTCCAGTACTGAGCCCTTTCGGGCTCTCATCGGCCCCCAGAGTCTTTACCAAGGTGTTGGCGGCATTGGTGGCTTCGCTTTGGGCTGTTCCAGTGAGAATCCAATGTTACCTGGACAACCTCTTGATCCAGTTGACGTCAATCCACTCCGCACATCGAGACCTCCACACTATATTGCAGCTCCTACAGGATCACAGGTTTTCTATCAACTTCAAGAAAAGCCATCTCTCTCCCACGACCAGGCTACTTTGTCTGGGTGCGATCATCGATACGTCCCTCTGCGAGGTGTTTCTCTCCCCAGATCGTGGGGAAAGCCTCAACGAGATCATCCTTCAGATTCGACGGCAGCGCACAGTCCCCTTGTCCCATCTGTCCAAACTCCTCGGGAAAATGATTTCCTGCATTGGCATCATTCCATGGGCATGGCTCCATTCTTGGGCTCTTCAATGGTTCCTGCTGCCATTTCAACGAGCAGGAACCAGCCACATTTCCTCCAGGGTTCAGGTTCCACCACAGATCCTTCGCTCATTCAGGTGGTGGCAGTCTGGAAGGGACATCCGTTCAAAGAACCGGACAGAATCCTGCTCACCACAGATGCCAGTCTGCAGGGTTGGGGGGCTCATCTGGCCAGCGAGATAGCCTAAGGGAGTTGATCTCAGGTACACAGGATCTGCCCCATAAATTGGCTAGAGCCCAGGGACATCTTCCTGGCACTGAAACGTTTCCAGACCAGGGTTGCAGGGTCCCACATGTTGGTGATGACGGACAATGTGGCCACAAAGGCACACGTCAACCGACGGGGGGGACAAGGTCCAGGGCCCTGAGGAGAGAAGCCGAACACTTGGGGCGGTGGGCGGAGAGGCATCTTTTCTCCATCAGGGCGGACCACATCTTAGGGGTCGACAACACCCAGGCCAACTGGCTGAGTCGGAGCAAGGTCAACCATTTGGAGTGGAGTCTCCACCCTTCCCTGTTCAGGGATCTTTCTCTCAGGTTCGGAACACCAGCAGTAGACCTTTTCACCATTCCCCTAAATGCTCAGGTAAGCAGATTTTTCACCAGATTTCCTTTTCAGG
The DNA here is from genome assembly GCF_049901735.1 of Notechis scutatus. Classification (NCBI taxonomy): domain Eukaryota; kingdom Metazoa; phylum Chordata; class Lepidosauria; order Squamata; family Elapidae; genus Notechis; species Notechis scutatus. The sequence continues at coordinate 330,710,657 of NC_142009.1, read as the reverse complement.
GAGCGGAGGGGACCAATGCGCTTCGGAGCAGATGGCTCCCCAGGTCTCCTCTACGCCTTTCCCCCTCTTCCTATCATTCCAGCAGTCATTCGGAAGATGTTGGAGGAAAAGGTGGAGCTGATTCTCCTGGTACCACATTGGCCTCAGGAGACCCTGGTTTGCCGATCTGGTGAACCTGTCTGTAGCCCAACCATAGAGGATCCCGGCCAACAGGATCTCCCTCCATCAGGGAGCCTTGATTCATCCGGACCCTCAGTGGTTCTGCTTGACCGTGTGGCACTTGAATGGCAACATCTGAGGGACTCTAGCCTTCCTGATAGGGTGATCCACACCTTCCCGTAAACCTTCAACGATTCGCATTTACGATGCTACCTGGAAGGTTTTCTGCACTTGGTGTTTGAAGGAAAACTGTAATACCACCTCAGCATCTGTAGCTGATGTGTTACTATTCCTTCAGGATGGGTTAGATAAAGGGCTCCTGCCTAACACCCTCCGTTGCCAGGTGGTGGCCCTACCATCCATGCTGTCCTGGGAAAACTATTCTTCCCTATCCCATCATCCATCAGTTCGTAGGTTTTTAAAAGGGGCTTCCAACGTCCATCCCCCGGTTCATACTGCAATGTAGTTTAGAGGTCTCGATGTGCGGAGTGGATCGACGTCAACTGGATCAAGCGTCCCATACGTGGGAGCTCCTTAAGGTGTTGCAGGTCCTTACGGGGCCTCTGTTTGAACCCCTCGGATTAATGTCACTTCAATTCATGACCCTTAAGGTGGTTTTTCTAGTGGCTATTACATCAGCCAGGAGAGTGTCAGAACTGATGGCACGCTCAGTCAGACAGGATCTCTGTACCTTTCGTGAGAACGGTTGTTCTATGTTTAGATCCTACTTTTGTCCCAAAAATTAATACCTGGTTCCATTGTGCTCAAGACATTGTGTTACCAGGTTTCTGCCCTCAGCCACACCATGAGTGGGAGCGTAAGTGGCATACGTTGGATGTAAGGAGAGCCCTACATATCTACATCAAACGTACTGCTGCGTTTCGAAAAACTGAGACTATGTTTCCTTCTCTCCAAACTCCTTGGGGAGCAAGGCCTCTTCTCCTACTCTATAAGTAGATGGATCAGGGCATGTATTTCTAATGCCTACCAGACCTTGTCCCTTTCGGTGCCCAAGAACCTAACGGCTCACTCCACCAGAAGCGCAGCGACCTCTGCCGCTTGGGCCACTCGGGCATCTCTTGAAGAGATCTGCAGGGTCTGGGCATCTCCGTCACCCTTCATCCGTCACTATCGTCTGGACTCATTTGCCTTGGCGGATGCAGCATTCGGCAGACGGGTGCTCCAGAGGGTTGTCCTGCAATTGGAGTAAGCAGACCGGACGATGACCCTCCCATGGACATGCAGGCTTTGGTATGTCCCATCCTGGACTCTAGGTGCAGCGTGGATGAGAATGGGCATTGGTATAATTACCTGAGAACACCCTTTCTATTTACGCTGTAAGAGAGTCCAGCCCTACCCTCGCTACGACCGGTTCTGGTAAGCGGGGGGCATTGTTTCTAATTCTTTTTTTGCTTCCGTAGACACTCTGCATCTATAAAGTATCTTCACCTAAAGCTGGGGAGCCAGCTAAGGGCTTGGTTTTTTATATAGTGGCAGACTCAGCTCTGTGTCGTCACAGGGAGGAGGTCTAACCCATCCTGGACTCTCTTGCAGCGTAGATAGAAAGGGCGTTCTCAGGTAATTATACCAACGCCCATTTCCAGTTTTTGTGGAGAAGTGGTGATTCAGATATTGTGGAAAAATATAATAATCTTTGGCGCGTTAATGACATCCTGCTCCAAAATACCTGCTCACTATTCCCAGTATCTTCATGTATATTTCAATAATACTGAAGGTAAAATAATGCCTTTACTGTCTTGTATTGCAGCTGCCGTGGTAGCATGCTCATTTGATATAGGCAGTCCTTGACTTACAACAGTTCATTTAGTGACCATTCAAAATGACAACAGCGCTGAAAAAAGTGACCTACAACCATTGCAGGCCCCCCCCCCCGTAGTCACATGATCAAAATACAGACGCTTGGCAACTGATTCATATTTATTAAGTTTGTATTATCCTGGGGTCATGTGATCATCTTTTGCAACCTTTTAACAAGCAAAGTCATTGGGGAAGCCAGATTCTCTTTAACAACCAGGTTACTAACTAACCTAACAAAGCCAGTGATTCCCTTGACAACTTGAAAAGAAAAGTCGTAAAATGGGTCAAAACTCACTTAACGAATGTCTCAGTTGGCAATGGAAATATTGGGCTTAATTGTGGTTGTAAGTTGAGGACTACCTGTACTACTTTCTGATATCGTCCCTGCAAGTAAGATCAGGACCTTACTACATAAGAGTGCCTCTTAATTTACATAATTGACCAGAAGGAGCCCTGAGTGGCAATATCAAAGGTTGCAGAAAGATCAAATAGTTTCAGAAGAATTGCACTTCCTTAAGGGGACATCCGTTGTGATGATCAGGGCAGTGTGAACCAAAGCCTAGACTGAAAAGTTCAGCATATCCAAGTACATCTGCAGCTGCACAGACAGCACACTCTCTTAAAGACTTTGTTTAAGGGGCATTGTTAATAGAGGAATAGTTGGCATCATTCCCTGCAACTGGGGAAGCCTTCTTCAGGAGCAAATAGAACATTGCCTTTTTTAAGATCAATGGTACCATTCCATCATGTATCCATGTATCTATTTTCTGGATTTACCCAGTCCTTCATTTTTGTCAAGTACAAATGAGCTCCGATGATAGGCCAGAGAGCTACAAATGGCCTTCTTTGGATTTCTTGAACTGAAAGTGATCTCGTAGATTTATATTTGATATGTTTGTAGTATGAATGTACTCCCTAGCTATGATTATCTTTTTTAAAGAACTGGTTTAACCTTTCAGGTTTTGCTATATTAATGTGTATGTTGCTCAGATCAGCTGTAAGTTGTGTGGCTGTATCCCTTTAAAATATAAAGCTTTTACTGAGGAAGCTTTGGAAAAAGGAATCTGCTAGTGATGTTTTAATATAAACTGCTCCCACTTTGTATCAATCAATTATCCACTAAACAAAACACGAGGCTTTGAAACTGAGCAAAAACAAAAGGAAGAAGTAGCTATTTAGTTCTCCTTGTTTCCATAGGCGGGTCATTTTTTTTTCATGCCCAAAAAATGCTAGGCCACACAAGACATATTATCCTTATTTTCTAGAACTATAGTTTGCATACTCTAATGGCTGGGTCCACAAAGCATCCTAAGCAAAACAACAACATCATGATGGCTTTGATACAGTAGCCTTATGAAAACAAAGGAAGAAATAGTAGACAAATCTATTTTAAAGTTACAGGGTACTCTCTCTGAAGGATAGCTTGGATTCCTAAATGCAGTATTTGCCCATCACTGTTGCTGCTGTGTGTTCTCTGAACACGGAAACTGCAATTAGCAGTAACATTTGGGGGGAGGGGAGAGATAACAGCATCCAGTTATCAATCTGCACAAATGGCATTTTTCATTGATCACTTTTAGTTGGGCAGCTTTATTTATGAGACTTCATTTACAATTATAGTACAAGAAATCAATTCTTGTGGATATTATTTACACATGGATGGGCAAGCTAAGTTGTAGAGGTTTGACCCAACTTCTCTCTCTCTCTCTCTCTCTCTCTCTCTCTCTCTCTCTCTCTCTCTCTCTCTCTCTCTCTCTCTCTCTCCCTCCCTCCCTCCCTCTCTCCCTCTCTCCCTCTCTCCTCTCTCCCTCTCCCTCCCTCCCTCCCTCCCCCCCACACACAAATAAGTAGAGCACAAATGGTCTTGAATATGACCATTCACACCTCACTTATCTTTTTAAAAAATGCACAGTACCAATGTACTGTGGTACAAGTGCCACAAGTATATGTGGCAGAGAAGATCAATGTTTCTCAATCTTGGCAGCTTCCTGAAGTGCGGCCTTCTGTACCCAGAATTTTCCAGCCACTATGCTCCTTCTTGAGAATTCTGGGAGTTGGAAGTCCATACAACTTAAAGTTGCTAAGGTTATAAAAGGGTATATTAGATCTCCAAGATTCTTTCCATTCTAGGATTCAATGGACTCTGAAAAGGTGATGGCTAGCTTATTGTTACCTCCTCCAAAAATTTGAATGTTAGAACTACAAAGATAGATTTGTGAGGCATTTTGAGAATGAAATCACTGATCTTCATGCTAACCTGACATCAGTTCTTTTTACAGTTTGCTATAAAATGTCCTGTGCACTATCTAGTTTAATTCTGATCAGGTGGACATAGATGCTAATCTAACTCAAAATCTGAGGGAAAAGTCAGGTGTTGAAGACTCATTTGAAGAATAGCAGGGTTGTGATTTTTCAAACCCCCAGGGAACACCATTCCTTCCATTCTGTCAGGTACTGTGACAGAGAAGACATTTCTTCCTAGATTCCATCAGGTGGTATTGCTAAATAGGTGGGATCTGAAGCAAACCCATTCTGTTGGATCTTATGGGCAGAGACAGTAGGAGAAAGGCAGCCTCTCAGATAGCCAGTTCCTAGGCATAAAGGGTTTTCTATGTGATAACTACCTTAGAAGCTGATAGCATAAAATTCTTATACAGGTAGTCCTCAAGTTACAACCACAGTTGAGCCAAAATTTAGGTTGCTAAGTGAAACAATTGTAAAGTGAGTTTTGCTCCATTTTACCAATTTTCTTGCCACCGTTGTTAAGTGAATCATTGCATTTGTTAAGGTAGTAACATGATTGTTAAATGAATCTGGATTCCCCATTGACTTCGTTGGCAGGAAGGTCGCAAAAGGGAATCATATGACCCCAGGACACAGCAATAGTCATGAGCCAGTTGCCAAGCATCTGAATTTTGATCACACGACCAAACGGTCATAAGTGTGAAAATTGGTCATAAGTCCTTTTTCACATCCCATTGTAACTTTGAACGGTCACTAAATGGAACTGTTGTAAGTTGAGGACTACCTTTAACAGACAACCTCATATCAGACTGTATCTCCTGCCATTCTCCTAAATTGTCCAGGTAGAAAGTTCTCACCTCACCTATCATGGATTTGTCCCTCTACTCCTAAGAAAACATAGGTGCCTTAAGATCTTTATCTCCAGTGCTCAGAAATTCAGAATTCAAGAAACCTATTGCCAATTCCGAAGCACAAAGGAAGGCTGCATAACCCTGCTGACTTGCATAGAGGGAAGGTTTCAATTAAAAATGGCTTATTACATATTGAAGCCAAAAAGGCAAATGTGTAGGAAACACAAGGGAAGGCAATACCCAGCTTTCTAATTAAAATCGATACAGTCAGCGTAGCTAAATTAGTTTCTTAATGCCTCCTTAAACTCTTGGATTTCAGCATATTTTCAGAGGTCATTACAGAAAAATAGGTATAGGGCTCCTGCTTGGATTTTATTTTTATGGTGTAGAAGATAATTGAAAGGCAATTTCATTTAGGGAGATAGATTGCCTCTTTGTCCAAGAAAAAAAATTGTATCTCTGATGTCCAAAACCTAGCTGGCAAATTCTAAATTATATGGTGACTAAGCTCCCCTAACTTCCTTTAGTTGAATTCTAAAACGAGAGCCAGTTTGTTCTGGTGGTTGAGGCTTCATGAGTTTGGAAATGAGGACTGTGAGTTCTAGTCCCCCCTTAGGCATGAAAGCCAGCTGGATGACTTTGGGCCAGTCATTCTCGCTTAGCCCAGTTCACCTGACAGGGTGGTGGTTGTGTGGAAAATAGGAGGAGGAAGGGAGAATTAAATGTGTTCACCACCTTGAGTTATTATATAAAAAATAAGGGATAAAAAATATTTATTTAAAAAGGGTGCAGCCTTGTTTTCACCAGTTGTGCCAATATATTAATGGGACTACATGGGAGAGGGTTTTATGGGGGGAAACAAAAGCTGAGATTTATGTATTTATTCCCCTTTGACTTTGCTTGTCAGAAGGTCACAGAGGGTGAGCACCTGACCCCGTGAGACTGCAACCGCAAACCATCATTAATACTTGCCAGTTGCCAAGTGCCTGACTTTTGATCACATGACCATGTGTATGCTACAACAGTTGTAAGTGTGAAAAAAAGTCAAAACTCACTGTTTTCAGTGCAGTGCTTTTGTAACTTTGAATGGTTGCTAAGTGAACTTTTGTAAGACAAGGACTACCTGTAATAGTCATAAATTGCAATAAACAGATGGAAATATTGTTTTTTCCCCAACATTGAATGTATGGTTTGAGAGTGGAACCAAAACCAAGGTTACTAAGGGTGGTGATGACCTTACTTTATAGGGCATGTTGAAGCAGAGGCTAGAAACTATCTGTCTGCCATTTCATAGTTTGGATTTCAGCAGTGAACAGGATTGGGCTTGCTGTCCTTAACTTCCCATTGTAAATCCCAGAGGTGCTTTTTCAAAAAGCAACTGGATTTTCTTTGTTTGCTCGCATCCAAGAACCTTCAGTTCAGAATATTTTCAAGGAAAAACGAAAGAAAGACCAGTTGCCTTTTGAAAAAGTACCTTTGGGACAACTGTGACTGGATGATTGAGAATCTTCAGACATTCCCATTGTAAATGTTTTGTGAACATTGTAAATGTTTTGTGAAATGTTTTGTAGGGCCCATGTCTTCCTATCAAAAGTTCATTTAGTGACCATTTGAAGTTACAGTGGTACTGAAAAAAGTGACTTAATGACCATTCACACAGCCATTGCACCATCCCCATGGTCATATATGATCAAAATGTAGATGCTTGGCAACTGACTCATATTTATCATAGCTGCTATGCCTGGGGTCGTTTAATTGCCTTTTGCCACCTTCTGACAAGCAAAGTCAATGGGGAAGCCAGATTCACTTAACAACCATGTTATTAACAACTGCAGTAATTCACTTAACAGCTGAGGCAAGAAAAGTTATAAAATGGGGCAAGACTAACAATTCTCTTGCTTAACAACAGAAAGCTCAGTTGTGGTCATAAGGTAAGTTGCGGACTACCTGTAAAAGTAATTTCTCCTTCTGTACGGAGGAGTTACTACAAGAGAGGGAAGGGAACAGGCAGCAGGGACGAGTAAGGGATCAGGGGGGAGGAATGGGGGTGTGAGGCAAAATTGTGGGGCAGATATGGGGCTGTGCTGGGTTATCAGTGGTTGAGGGGAAGCAGAAGAGAGAAGATTCTGAGAAGATGGGGTGGGTAGACAAGCTGTGGAGGGAGGAGGAGAGGGCAATGAATATCAGCTTTGCCGTGCTTGAACCTTAAAATCACTCTGGGACTTCTCTTAAATTTTTATGTCTTCTGAACCATCAACATTATTTTGGTTTTTGTTTCAAGTTTGCCAGGGTTCATCTGAAATAGTTTGGCAGAACCTTCAGGTTTGAAGCAAAATGTAATTTTCTTATTGAAGATGTTTTTCTTCACAGCATAGTAAATAAAATTGTGTATATTTATGAAAACACTAGGAGGATGAACAATGCATTTCTAATAAGGTAGCAGAGAGGGAAATTGCATAAGATGATAATTGCCCCCTATGGCATGTTGTTGATATAGTCAATGGCTGCTATTAATTGCCTGTAATTGTTCCATTGGTATAGTAACCATACCGAGTCACAGCTTTTGTGTTACCATGATCATATGTCAGCAGTGCTCAAGTTACACTATTGTGTTACTGTGCAACTGAGGTTTTAATGCAGTAGAATATGTAAAGAACTGACTTTCACCATCTGGGGTTCTCCAGAACTACCATTCTCTTCATTCATCCCATGAGGGTAGAAGAAATTTCAAAAGTAACATGAAGAGAGAACAGCAGGTTGAGGAGCTGAGTTTTTGAAAACATGCAAAGAGGGTGTTCTGTTGTTCAAGCCTTTAACTAGGATTTAGATATTTGTTTTGTGCAAATGTTTGAATGCCACAAAAATTGTGGAATCCTCCCTCAGTATTTAAGAAATCCAAAGATAAACATGCAAGTAGTTTTCTAGTAAATGACATGTTACTGGACAATTTTCTGGATATGGCTCAGATGCTTTATGAAACACTTACAGCAAAACATTTAGTTCGCCAAAATGGTTTTCCAAAACATTCACTGACAATATTAGTAAGAGATCAGACTTCAGCCCAGCTGGAAGTTTTTTGGTTGAAATGACAAATTGCTACCTTTTGCAGGGTGGGGGGAATCTGTAAAATGGAAATAAAAACGTCTAACTCAGAGTAAATTCTTTGTAGTGTCTATTAACTCAAAATGTATTATTTCATATTTGCTATATTTTATCAGTGCAATCTTACAGCAGATGTTGGCTGCAGTACTTTCATGGATGTTTGCTGGCTTGACATATTTTTTTAAAAAATGTTTCATAATATAAATAAATTTAGAAAAGAACTTTTCCCTTGCCAATGACTTCAGGTTCTGTAAAGTATATAAACTGCTGTTCTTTAATCATACAGTTGTGACTTTTAGAACAGGTGCCCAAATCATTTTTTTCCCTACTGCATTTTTTCTTTTTCTTTGTTAGCTATTTTTTTAAAATAAATTTTGCTTGCTTGTTTGTAATTTAGGGGCTGCCTAACTCCAAATGGCTCTGGGTGATTTACACTTTAAAAGCAAGAACAATAAAAAATAAACAGCAAAACAACCCAAAAAACCCTATAAAGGTTCAGTGCCTGCCTGGGAAAACACCCAGGTTTTCAACAACTTTTGAAACATCATTAAGGTGAAAGCAGAATGAATCTCTGGGGAGATATTATTCCAGAGGACAAGCATCACAACAGAAAAGCCATTTAATCTAAGAGCAACAGTTACCATCCTGCTGATTGTTACAAACCACTCAGGCAGTCTTTTGGGATAATGAGTACTGAAAGTGCTTTGCTGTTGAGAATCTTTTATGTTTGGAATGGGAAATAATTAACTAACTTATTCTTTGAATTTCAGGAAATTATTTGTAGGAGGCCTAGATTGGAGCACCACACAAGGTAAATTGATCTGCCTCTTATATTGGTCCTAAACATCTTAACTTAAAACTATCTCATGATCAAAAGTATGAGTTTCTCCCAGTTGAAAGCAGGACACTGCACCTTACAAGATCCCAAGAAGGACTTGTCTTCGGCCTTTTGTGGTTTCTTTTTGAATGGCACAACCCCCAAAATCCATTCATTAATGGTTCTGCATCCTCTGTTCTCCTTTAAGGTACAGAAAGAAGTGATAGGTAGGCTGGTCTTCCTAGGGCTCAAACAGAAATCTTCAGAAATTTCCCTTGATTTTTAAAATCCTGCTTGCGTATATTGGCCCATTGACCACCACCATCATATCCCCCTTCAGTTGACCTTGTTATTCTGAACAGAGCTCCACTACTTCCCTAGCCCCGAGTGATTGGAAACCCATTTCAAGGTAATACTATTTTATATGTTGCTCTCTTTGTCCTAAAGAGAAGGGGCTTATAACTGTGGTTGACTCGAGTCATTCTGGGCTTATTGCAGTGTGTTGAATACCATACTCTGAATGATACTTGACAGGAAGGTTAAAATTTGCAAAGGCATTTTTAGCTTGTAAGATGGGGAGTGGGAGAAGAAAAAGGCAAATATTTGGTCCAACAGTGGGGAGGACTCTGGAACTACAAAAGGAGTACCAGAGGGCCACATACTGTATTTTGCATCCCCAGAAGCATGCCTTCACTTACACCTGAGAATATCCTCCTGTAAAATTGCAAACTACCTGGGGTGCATTTATTTCCGTATTGGTCCAAATTTTATTTTTAACAGACTGATCTCAACAAAGCATGTTTTTTGTTTAACAGAAACTCTCCGTAGCTATTTTTCCCAGTATGGGGAAGTTGTCGACTGTGTAATAATGAAAGATAAGACTACAAATCAGTCAAGAGGATTTGGATTTGTCAAGTTCAAAGATCCCAACTGTGTGGGAACTGTCCTGGCCAGCAGACCCCACACGTTAGATGGCCGAAATGTAAGTTATTCCACTTGGGTGCAGGAATACAACTGCGTGTCCAATTGACTCTTAAAATGAATGTGATTAAATAATGCCTTTTGAGCAATAATGTCTTTGCTGAATCCTGACTCTACTGGAGACTAGGACCTACTAGACCTCAGCTTTATTTTACATGCCGCCCCTACTATTTGAATATAATCTGCTCCAGGACCTGAGGTTGGGACATTAGATGGAGAGTTTTTTGTTGATAGTTTTATTTGAGTTTCTCCTTGGTGACCACTGTAGTTTTTTATTATTTGCTAACATTATTTTTATTGTCTTGATGTGCTATTGGTGCCCAGAGTTGCTTTCATCACTTGGGCAGTCATATAAATCGGTTTAATAAGTGTATATAAGAAATCACTTCTTTATTACTACAATTATTGTCCTTTCCCTCCTTATTTTGGGAGTTACTGCAACATTCTAAATTCCTGGGTTAGCCATCATCAAAGTAAATACAATGGTAGAGTTTGGATCTACTAATGTTACTAAACCTCAACAGTGATTGTGTACTACATTGTCATATACCATTTCAGGCCCAATAGCTTCTAAAAAGAGAAACTTTTTCTTTTGGTTTATAATGTCATCTGTACTTGGTCACCTCCAGCTTTTCCTACTTTCCTCTGGCATGTGACCTTTCCAAGGTGACATTTTAACAGATTATTTTTAATAAAGCCTTCCTTTAATTCAGGGAGATTTTTTGTGTCACATTTCTCTAGTTTTCTCTAGGAGAATAATATAACTTTGCTGAGTTGCACATGCCTCTACCACTGCTGACCCATGTGCTTTCCATTATTTCATCATACGAACATCTTAATATGTAATTTGATTCCACCATCTTGAAAGTGAGGTGGCAGGAATTAATATGCTATCTTATTTTCTCAAATGCTGGTACCAGTAAGCCCTCTTCACTTTTGCCCTCATTCTACAGATTGATCCCAAACCCTGTACCCCTCGAGGAATGCAGCCTGAGAGAACACGACCAAAGGAAGGATGGGTAAGGAAGTGTCTTCATGCTGCTTCATATTCATAAATTCGTCCTCTTTTTGGTATCTTCATTGAAATGTGGTGGTTGTCTCCCAAGACCAAGAGGCTTTGTTGTAAGCACCCTATCAAATGCAGAGGTGCCAACTAAAAATAAATGGAATTTTCAGGAGTAAACCTAGCTGATGAGATGTCACATTTTGCTGAAAAGTAACTCATAGGGTTTCCAACAGATTCTAAAAAACGAAATCTGAAATTTCAACTGCATTTGGTGGATGCATGTTTTCATTCTACTTTGTGAGGTTGAATATCAGGTAGGCGTGAAATCTCCCATTCAGATATTATTCTAAACTGTTGCTCAAAACAAAAGTAGAAAACTCATAGAAAAATACAGTTGGATCAGTAGTTACTTTTGGTTACAACTGTTACCGTGGTTGATTCCAGCAAAAATGAATGAATATTACAAACCAGGAGATGCACTGACAAAAAAAAATTCTTGAATAAAAATTTCTTAACTTCCTGCCTGTTGTTTTTAGGTTATATGATCTATTGGTCTTCCATTTGACCTACCAATCCATAATAGAATTTGCCACTGATACTAGTTTGCAAAAATTTGTTTTGTAAAGTTGACGATATCCTCAGAGGACCAAGTGGTTCTATAGGAGAATTTACTTTAGTCAGATTGGGTCCATATCATGAAGAGTTGTGAAGGCAGAGAGGGTAACTCAGTTAAGTAAGGCAGGGTAAATGAACTGTAGGTGTTTATCTAACTGTTCTCCAACTTGAATCATTTTTATGTATTTTATTTATTAGCCACCTGCCTTAAAGTTCAAAGTGATTCTGAATCATACTTCTTGCCTCCCTTAATGCTTCTTTGTTCTCCTTCAAATCATTGGTTTCATCCTTTTTTCTCTCCCAGTTGTGTTGCCATTGTTTTTACAGCACTGAAGTCCTACGAATCCCTGCTTTGCCCTTTCTTTTCGTCAACCTTTTAGACTTTTCCTTGACTGCTTTCTTATGCATAAGCTATTATAGCTGAGTTCTTTCCTTCCCTGTCTTTTTTGTTCTATGTATTATATGTGGTAAATTTCAGTTCAAATGCCTTGAGGGTAAGCAAGGTAACACTTTACTCATCCATCCATCCATCCATTCATTCATTCATTCATTCAATTTTAAATATTTTAGAGCTGTCAGCTCCACCAGCATGAGATGAAATATTCTTGCCAACTTCCACATGTCAGGAAATATATAACTTTTTTTTTTTTTAAATAGAGAAATCCTAATTTCAGTACAACTCTCCCTTTTCTGTTGGTAGAAAGGATCCAGGAGTGATAGCAAGTCCCATAAAATTTTTGTTGGTGGGATCCCTCACAACTGTGGCGAAACGGAGCTCAGGGAATACTTCAAGAAGTTTGGAGTGGTGAGTTATTGTGATGGAATATATTATTTTGTGAAGGGGTGTTGTCCTTCACCTTCTAACTCTTTAAAATATTAGTTTTTTCATTTGGTGGGATAAATAAGTTAAATAAGATTGTGGGTGGGTGGTGTTCGTTTGAGAAAAAAAAAAAGATATTTCTTATGTTTACAAAAGCCCTTCATTCTAACTTATTCTGTTTGAGAATTTCTGAGCTTGTGCTTTTGCTCTCCTCTTCTGACATTTTTATTAACGGGATGCCATGTAATTTGGCAATAGAATTTTGCAACATTACAAAGCTTTGTTACATGTTTACTTTCAGGGATGGGATCTGACCGGTATAACTACCGGTTCTGTCTCTCTGAGTTGTGCGAGTGCAATTTACGACCTGCTTAGCTGCCCGGACAGCTGAGCAGCGCTGCGTGCAAGTGCGCAGCAGTTGGAAAAGCCCTTTTTCCCTGCTTTTTCAACTGCAGCCATGTCACACAAAGCACCTGTGGTTGAAAAAGCAGGAAATAAAGGACAGGTAAGAGCCCAGGCGGGTGGGTGGGCCAAAACAGCAGCAGACATAGAACCGGTTCTATGTATGCTCTCTGTCTGCTGCTCTTCAGAACTACCAGTTCTACAGAGGTGGACAGAACCGATAGAATCCCACCCCTGTTTACTTTCATATGATTTCAGCAGTGGTTTTGCTGCAGAAATAATGTTTTGTTGAGGGGAGAGTTAATGGATAAACAGTATCTTAAGTAACAACCTGAAGCCTTTAATAAGGACTCAGTAACTTTCTGCTTGGACAACAATACAATTGATAAAAATTGATAAAATTTGCAATTGTTACCTTGGATCATTCGCAGATGCATTTGTTTTGTTTTTTTAATTGGATTGGATTGGATTTTTACATTTTAGCCAAGTTTGACTCTTAATGCCCCAGTGTTTACAGTTGATGGGTCAGCATATTTGTCAGACACCAATATGTCAGCATATTTGAAAGATAGCAAACTGGGAAATTTATAATGGGAATATAAGGAGATTGTATTGTATTATAATATGGTAGTCTATTCTTGGTCCTGGTTGTTAATACTCAGGGTTTCTGGCCTTTTTGCATAAACAGGACTAACAAAATAAAAACTCTGCCTCCCACCTCAAACAACTTTTTCATTGCCTCTTTGGCAAGATTGTTCAGTTTTCATTAAATATTCACATACCTTGCGTTGGGTTATATTACTTTCCTCCTCTGCTCACTCCATCCCTTAGTTTTCTTTCTTTCTCCTCTTTCCAAAATAGGTAAGTGAAAGTAGTTCGTTACATAGACAAATGCAATTTATCATTTTATTTGTAAGATTTTTGTATGTTATACAACAGCCTTTCCTAGTCTAAAATACCTTTAAATATTATGCAGCATAGTTCCCGTAATCCCTCACAATTGGCAGTAACATTTGGGAAAGGTGTGGGATACAGTCCAAAACTCTGAAGGAAACCAGGTTTATATGTCAATATTAAATAGTATGGGAGGAGTCACAATCTTACAAATGCTGTCTTCTCTGCTCCAGTCCCTCTGTGCTAGTCTAGTATTTATACTGAATTATACCCATTAGCTTTCATTATAGGATTCTATTAAATCAACAAAGCCTATAAAAATAATTGTGGCAGGTAAAGATAAGAGTATATACGCTGTAAATTTTCTATTGCTTCTTATCAAAAAAGCTTCACTTAGTGAGATGCCTTGTTTGCTCACTATACCACTCAGCCATTAGGTGGTTTATTTTGCTTAATATGTGTGAACCATGATAATCACATCCTATTCATGACATCATGTTAAACTGTAATTTAAACATGGATTATTCCACAATGTGAAGCTACTGTTAGGGCATGTCAACAATAAAGTCCAGAATAGAAAATACTCTGGCATTTTAGAAAATTATGACTGACAGAGAAAAATGTTTGATGAAACTAGAGCTATTACTATGTTTTCTATTTCCTTGTTTAAAAATACTTTCATTATTTTGTGGTGGTAAAATCTCCAACCGAATCCTCTCCCCAAAAGCAAATGCAGCATGTAAGTATCTTTAGGAAGGTGACTAGTGATACTTTACAGAAGCACTAAAGCTCCTTCTCTTTGGGGTTACATATGCAGTCTAAATTATAGAACTATTACAGGTACATTTTTAAAAGGGCAATGTGAAAGAAATTAGCAGTGTAGGTTTATTGGATAACTTTCTTGAAAATAAATAGTGAGCCAGCACATATGGAAAAGGATTAGTGTAATATAGTGTGTAAAAACAGCTGCCTCGTGTAGCTATATCTTTAAAATAGTTTATATGGCAGAAAGGACCATTTACATCTTGCCAGCCTGGAACCATATTTATTTTTATTTGTAGTAAGTTTAATTACTTTTAAGAGAGGTTAAGCTTATGAATGCATTTTAGAGAACCTTGGCAGATATGAATTGAGTTATCTCGCTAAGTTTTATGTGATACGTCTAAGAGCTTTCAACAAAATAAAACAGCCAGTGTACCAAAAGTGCTTTTTCAAAAGGCAACTGGACCTTCTTTGTTTTTCTTGAAGACATTTCACTTCTCATCCAAGAAGCTTGTTCCATTCTGACTAAAGAAGTCAGAACTGTTGTAACTGAGAAAGCTTCTTGAATGAGAAATAAAATGTCTTCAAGAAAAAATGAAGAAAATCCAGCTGCTTCTTGAAAAAGCACCTTTGGAACAACCACGATCTGAATGACTGAGAATCTCCATAGACAAACAGCCAATTTCATATAGTGGTTAGGATGCTGAGCTTGGAGAGAACTAGATTATGCACTTGATTGTGAAACTTCTTGAATAACTTCAGTCCATTCATTTTTTTTTCCCTTTGCCTAACCCACTTCACACAAAGTACAATAATTAGTACCAGATGTAAAATCAGGGTAGACCTGAGGTAAATTGCCTTGAACTCACAGAAAAGACAAGGTATAAGTAAAGGGAATCAAGGGGTGTTTTTAACTATTTTGCCCAGCTGAATCAGAAACTTGACTTTCCTTTTGGGAGAAGACAGTTGTCAAGGCATAATTGGGTATGCCCCAAAAGGGAATTAATCCACAATAGAAGGATTTCCATTTGGTAATTTGAACCAAGGCAACTAAACAGTCTTCAGATTAACACTAAAACCTCACCCTGCCTATTCCTTTTCATTATGTAATTGTCCTTTGGGTCTAAAGTCCTCCCTTGGGAGAAATTTGCAGCTTTTAGGACAAATGTTCCTTAAAAGCCCTTGAATGATCAATATGTTCCCTTCTTTCCAATGATCTTTTGCGCTGCTGCTGTTCTTCCAGCCACATAGGCTCAGCCTCCCCTTGTGAAAAGTAGCTTCTTGGTGCTCAACAAAAGAGCCTCTCTATGTGAGAGGGCCTTTTGCTGTAGCAGATACTGGTTGAGATGCAGAGAAGAGTTGATTGACTTCCTTTATCTTAGATTGATATGTATTCTTTTTTTTAAACTGAAGTTCATTGTTTTTTTTTTCTAAATAGGGGGAAAATATTCACCTCTTATTTACAAACTAATCCTAACCCTTTTCTGATTTAAAGAATCACAGGTAAACTCAAGTATAAAGTTGGGATTGAGCGATGGCTCTTCCGCACATTGTTCAGCTTCTTTTATAGGGTGTGAAAGAAAGAGGGCTGCTTGGGAAATGGGGTTGAAAGTTGAGGGAAGCATGCTGTCTCCAGGTAAAAGAAAGTCTAATCGGGAGCTCTGTATTTTTCCCTGCTCTCCATCACACTGTAGCAGTCTCTAAATTGCCTCTTGAATACACAAGCAAATCAAAGGTGAGTAAAGATAGTTATTGCGTGACAGCTACTTAGACTAACAGGCTTTGTCTGTCACCTTAGGGAGTTGAATTACCTGTTTAAAATAATTACAAAGACATATTGTAAAGTATACTGTACTCAGTGTTCCTTGTTTTTTCGTCTGGTTAAGGCATCGGTCCTCATTCCCCAGAGCTACCTGCTTTTCTTCTTTTTTTAATAAGATGTTTTTCTGCTGCTTCAGCACAATTAACCATGGCCACATCTGTTGAATGCTTTCAAAGGGTTCATAGTATTGTGTACCGGATTCTCAAGAGGGGCCTTTGCCTTGTCCTGTTGGTGTTTAAATTGCTGATTATTCATAATTATTCAGTACCAGTACTAATAGTAATGGCAGCATACTTCTACTGTTAAAGTGAGAAGATTCAAATAGAAGGGGATTGGCCTCAGTCTGTAAGACATACGCTGGAAGAAGTTTGTTTTCTTTTGATTTTCTTCCTAATAAGAAATTATGATGGCAGCTCCAGTGCTAGTATACTATGTTTGGAGGCAGCAATGGGAAGACTGGATTTCACCGAAGTCTCTTTAATATGCCCACAATACCTTCCTGCTATGTATTTGTGGCTTTGATTCATATTGACAGGAGTTTCTCTGAAGCCAAGGTTCTTTTCTCACACTTCTCACAATCAAAGTAGCCAGGCTGGGAAATCTGCAGGAACCATTATTGTATAAGGAAGCAAGCCATGGAATGGTCCTTCATACCAAAGCCCCATTTGAAGAATGGAGACTGATTTGTGAACATTTACCCGGTTAGCCACATAGCAAAAGTTCATGACAGAAGATTATATTTGTAGCTTAGGGCTAAACTGTGGGGTTGTGGTGACCTCAGAGCTTGGTTATTTTCCTGCAGACCTTTCATTACCACACTAGGTTGACATCGTCAGTGCTGGTGTAGTGCAGTGTCGCACTGATGTTGTCACCTAGTTTGGTCATGAAACATCTGCAAGGAAACAGAACTTAAGAGAGCATCAAGGATCCCACAGGAAAAGTTCAATGATATTTTTATACTTCACTTCATCTTGCTGATAAAGGTTCCGCTGATAAAATCAGGTTCATCTTAAGTTTTGTCTGATAAAATCATTAGTAGAATTTCCTTTTTATCTTTTTTTCAGGTTACTGAAGTGGTAATGATCTATGATGCAGAGAAACAGCGACCCCGAGGTAAAGAAGAATTTAGTTAACCTTTGATTTTTCTTTATCCTCTTCCTATGTCAGATGGCAAACTTACACAACATCCACATATATATGTATGGACACATGTGCTCATATATGTATATATGTCTTTTGTAAGCTGCCTCAGGAATTTATTTCACTGAGCAGACTTTCACAGAGGCTTTTCATGCTATTTTATCTAGTATTATTGTTTTAGAAGTCAGACACTACATTGCCATGTTGTTCATTTATACCACTCTGAAAAGGTGTTTTCCTTAACAAAGGCATGGCACTTGTATTGATCTGCTCCTTTCAATTAACTCAAAAGCCATGAGAAAGGAGTAACTAGATACTTTTGATTTTTCCACCTTTAAAGGTGGGCACCATTAAGAACCAAGCGCCTATTTTTGTTTTTAGGACAGGAATCCTTGTGAGGTGCCAGACTGGAACAGATGTTAATGCTTGCTACATTTCTCACATTTTCTTTCTTTTAAGTGGCTACAGCTGAAATTTGGAGCCAAAAGCCATTTGTTGCTTGAAACATTCTGTGGATGGGAGTCAATGTGGCACTTTTAATTTTGCGATTCCGCTTGTATATTGGAAAAATCAACTCCCTTAGTTGGCAGACCTGAGCCACTTACATAATTCGTTTTTGGTCCCAGCAGAAAGTGGCCATTGTGTTCTCCAGCTATTCATTGCACCAGTCACCTTTCAGTCATTTTTTTTTTTGTAGAAGCAATACTTTTAAAACATCATCAGTGTGAATTGCATTTCAACCACACGATAGCATGTGAAACATGCTGGAAAACAGTTTGCCATCTGGACTTTCCACTTCTTCTTGTTTCTGTTATTTAAAGAAATATATATAGACATATATATATATATATAAATTCTTCACTTCATATTTATTAAGCTGTTAAGTATTAGTTTTATCTTTAATTTAGACACATCTTTAGTGACATATATAAGTGTTTCATAGTAAAAGTACAGTAAACATTAAGTTCTTTCTTTCCCTCTCTTTTTCTCTCTCTCTGTAAACTGATTTGTGATTAATATCTCTTTAGATTTCTTCTCTCTAGGTGATAGATTATCACAGAGGTACAGGCCATTTCAACAAACGGAGGAGGGACCGGGCTTTGTCTTTATTGGAGTGTAAATAAAGTTTTTACTATGTGGTGTGGGAGGAGCTATGAGGGGCAGTTGCTCTAATTTGTTTTGCAACAGCTTTGCACTATTTCAACAGAAAAATTCACCGACACAGCAAAGAGCAGCAACTTTATGTACCTATCGCTGTGTGTACTTATATGCTTAAGCTAGTAGAAGAAATCAACTATAAGAATTCTGCCTACCCGGTCCATTATTTTGTTCTCTCATTGCAAAAAAAAATACCCCACATTCAGAAGTCTTGGAATATTTTGCATCAGTCCACACCATATTCTAAGTAAATAAAACGTAAACCTAACACATTTGTGATGGATGGCCCTGAAACTCTGACTTGCCCACATACTATCACAAAAATACTTTTAACTCACCTATAAAGTCCTTTATAAAACACTTGCTGTCTAATCTTCATCTCTTTTCCTTTTCTGACCTGCAAGCCTGTGCTGTCAATCGTGCTCCCCCCTCCAAAACACTCGGAGCTGTGGAGGAAACCGGTCCTCTTGACTTCAGCTGTCCCTGCAGGCACCATTTTGTAACCAGGGTGCCTCTTGAGGATTGCTGAAGGGCCACTAAAATGCTGCCTTGGCTCACTGTGTTCAGTGTTCAGCTAGTTCTTCAATGTTCATCTACAATTCAGTAATTGAATCTTACATTCCAGGCACAAGCAATCTCCTTTTAGCTGGTGGCTTACAGTACCTGCTTTTACCTGTATTCACTGTTCCCATTATGATCTTATGCCTCTTCCCCTTGGAATAAGTTTGATCAGCAAAATCAGACAGCAGGCCAGTAAAAATGAATATATTTGGCACTATGATAACCTGCAAAGGCTGCTTATAAGATTGCTAGGACAACTTCTTTATTCCCAAGTAAAACTCTAAGGCCTACTTTTTAGAGATCCTATGTTTTTTGTATTTTTTTTCAACAGTTTTCTGAATCTTACATGTCCTCTTGCTTTTAGTTATGCTTTGTTCATAGCAAAATCAGCCAGTGGTTTCAAATCTGAGCTGAACACAATTTTCCCCCAAGACTAATAAACTTCCCAATTGAGTTACACTAAGTCTTTTTGCAAGACCGGTTGGTGAACAGCTAATCCTCAAAACAACAAAGTCATCTCGAAATAACAATGGCTCTCTAGACTTGGAATATAGTAGTGTCACCCCTCATAAATCATCTTTATGAACCTGACATATAATCATGTCTTTACATGAGGTTTTGTTTTACAAAATCTGAATAATTAAGCTGAAAAAAGAGCCAGGTTAATTGTGTCACCAGGGAGAACATAATTTGCCCAGCAAATTGAAGATTTTTTTAAATCAATGTCAGAATTGCATATAGAAATTTAATTATGCCTATGCACAACTGTCAACCAAGCTAAAGAGCCTAATCTCCTTTGAATTATACCAACTTGGAGTTGGCATTACGGGCCTGTAGCTTGCAGTATTCCAGTCTTGCTTTTTAATCTCTACCCTCCCAGAGAAATGTGTGACTTGGTTTTTGGTATTCAAAGAGCATGCATCCATTGACTGGACCTTTCATCTCCATCTCATCTCTGCTGTTGAGTAACCAGATGGACTTCCCTTGCCTCAGGTTATCATTGGACAGTTGATAGGTGGGTCTAATTGAAAAGAGGCAGAGAAGATCACTCCATTGAGGTACCTGGTTGTTTATGGCAGAGATAGGCAACCTAGTGCCTCCAGGTAGAATTCCTCTATGCTGTTACCAAGATGGCAAGTTGTGGTCAAACATTTAGGTTCTTACCAATCAAAACATCTGGTTGGCACGACACTTGCCTATTTGGGTCTCACAACAATTTGAAGGATGCTAGAAGCCTCTTGGACTCTCATCTTGGGAAGAGATTGTTTTGAGGATGTGAGAAAAAATGCCCTTGTCCTTTTTTCTTTTCCCCTAGACTTTTTGTTATGAAGAAACAACAAAAACCTGTAAGGAAGAAATTAAGGCATATCTGTTCTCAATGTCCTTTTTAAATCCATTTTGCTGTTGGTCTAAGTCCAACTCTACCTCTCTTAATTTATTTAAATCTTCATAATTAGGTTCAAAATCTTATCTCTTATAAGAGTTCTTCAGATTATTTCATCAATATTATTCTTTCCAATTTCTAAAGGTATTTTCAAGGGCACTTCTCTCTTTGCCTTGCTCTGAATATGAAGTACAGTGCAGTGCCCCATTTGTTCATCCAGCCTCTATTTACTCTTTGGTTCTCGAGATTTCCCACCTCACCCCTTCACTTCACAAACTTGTGTATGATGACATCTCTGCCCAAAGTACCCAAGTACCCTCTCTACTTTTGGTCATCCCATAAACACATTAATCATCAAGTCTGGCTCAAATTCTTTAGGTGTTGCTGTGTCTTCTTTTCTAATGCTGCAGTGCTGGTTTCTCTTTATTTGGTTCCACGGCCTTTTTCTTTTCTCCTAACCACAAGCAAGAAAAACAACACACTATTCTATATTTTCCTCTAAAATCAATATTTAAATTTTTATATTGTGTTATCATTGGGATGCAGAAATGCCCCTTTTTGCAGTTTTCTTTTTTAAATATCCCCCAGACTCATATTTTGGCTTTTAAAAAAGGTTCCTTGTTCTTTAAAGGCTTGTGCGTCACTGGTTCAACTCCCGTTTGGTCATAATGCAAACACTTATCTGCAGGAGATGCTTTAAAAGTTGCCTCCTCCACCTCCTCAACTGCCATTTCTTAATTTGTTTCTTGCTCTTGTTGCTGACAGCAGAATTTTGACCTGCTGCAACCAATCTTGGCCTGTATCTTTGTGTCTTATTAAGTATAAATCTCTACAATAAGGCTCTACGAGTTTACCCAACTAAGTTGGATAAGCTTAGAGAGACACTAACTGTTACAGAAACTGTATCTGTTTTTCTGTTGAACGCTTTAGAGCAATAAATGGCTGCTGTCAGCACTAGCTGCAAAGCAAAATGAAACCAAGGGGGAAATCTCGGGTTTTGGGGAGGAGGGAGGGAGCCAATAAACGACCTGTCCCAAAATGTTTTGTCCCATACCATTCTCTCTTTTTCACTTTGTGCTATTGCTCAGTTGCTTTTCTAAATTTGCCAAGTGGCATTTAAACAAACAAATGTACGAATATCATGTAATGGAGGTTATGGATTGATTTGGCCATAGTTACTTGATGCAGGTGTTCTGCACAGAACTTAGTCAGATTCCCCCCCCCTCCACCCCCCACGCATTTGTTAGAAAGGCAAAAAAAAAAAAAGAGTGTATCTGTGGACATTGAACCATGTTTTCTCCATCAATTAATTTTGCATGGAGTGCTGAGCTAACTATTTTATTCCCCCTGATCCAAGATGGTCCAGTAATTGCAAACTAGCACTGAGCTTCCCACAGCCCAAGTCCACCTGAAGCCCTTGTTTGAACCCTTGGTCCGCCCCTAATACTGTTCATCATCCTGTTTTGTGTCACAACACCCTGCTACCTTGATTCACTCTTCGTCGTTGGCTAGGTTTTGGATTTATTACTTTCGAGGACGAACAATCAGTGGACCAGGCTGTCAACATGCATTTTCACGACATCATGGGCAAAAAAGTGTGTAGTTGTAGTTTTATTTTACCTTAAGACAAAGCTGAGTCTTGAGGCAACTAGCAATTTGGCTGGCGAATAGAAACTGGGTTGTAGAGTAGAGGGGGTTAAAAAAAACCAATTTGAATGGGTAAAACCACATTCAGAAAAACATTTTATAAGTTAGTTCATATTGGATTTTTAAAAAATGTATGCTACAGCTGCCTATAGATTCCTTTGGAATGTTTTGTTTTGAGAAGAATCATGGCAGACCAACTTCCATAACAGCTAATATTTGAGTTCAGGCATCATGGACTTAGTCCAATAAACCAAGGTTTATGAGTCAGAAAAACAGTTTTTCTATCTGCTCACTCACTTCTCTCTTGCACTTTCACACCAGACTTTCAGGGTTGATAAACCACATCATATCAAGAGGTGTGTGAGAGAGAACAGAAGCCAAATAGGCAGCAGAATGGTTTATTGGATTGAAATTACCTCATTTGATCTGACCCAGCTTGCTCATCATACCATGCAATGCCAATAAAGGAGAATATTTGTAGCTCAGGGTTGAAATAAGGGGTCCTAAATACTCTCTGAGCTTGGTTGTTTTCTTGCAGACCTTTCATTGCTCAAACTAGGGAACATCATCAGTGCTAGTGACATTTCATTACCCAGCTAGGTAACATCATCAGTGTTAGTCACTAGCACTGACAATGTTACCTAGTTTGAGCAATGAAAGGTCTGCAAGAAAACAACCAAGCTCAGCATCAAGGACCTCCTCATACCATGCACTGCTTAGAATCAGATATTCTTCATCCCCAAGTACAGAGTAGGAAATACTGAAAAACAGACAGGCTTTGTCTGTTTGAAGTATGAAACACTTCAAATAAACTGACATGGAGAAAAGCTACAATATGTCTCTGAAAACTTTGACTTTCATAATTAAGACCACTCTATTGAGTTACAGAATGCACTAATTTTGGAGTCCTAATATGTTGAAGGCCATTGCATTTGCTTGTCTAAATTCTAAGTTGTACCTTCATTGCTGTTCAGACATATTTTGTATCTTGAAAATACAGAATACAAAAAGGGAATGGAAGTTAACCTTTATTTTCCATTTGAAACGGCAGTGAAATCTCTATGTTGCCAAAGGCTCAGCTTCCCATTACTATTCCTTCAGATGTGTGTTCTTTGTTTCACCTTCAAACTCGGGGTGGAGGGATTTGGAGGTGTGGGGGAAGGAAGGGAAACTAAACCTAAGTAACCAATTGACAGAGGCATCCTGAAGGAATGGTTGAAATAAAAAAAAATGGGTCATTTACTGTGAGACTTTGAAATGAATCCACCTATTCTTTTAATAGTACTTTTTAACCACAATACAGTTAAGTGACCTTTTGATTGTTGTTATCTTCATACTGTGTTGTCAACACTTCTAAAGAGGTTTTACAGGTGAAAAGGTTTCTGCCTTCTTACTTGCCTTTGAGCAGGGCTTCGCTTTAGGAGCCAAGCCAGAGGAAGAGTAACTAAGAACTACAGAGTGCAGCTTTGACCTTTGTGGGAAAAGTCTGCTGAAAAGGGAACATTGAAGGCTCTTATACCAAACATAAATTATAAGCTGCTCAAAGTCTCTAGAAATGAAGCAGCAGTGTATAGTTGTAGTAATAAATATAGGAAAGTCTTGCTGCTTTGCTGGATTCACCAAAACAGCAAAGCCTTCAACTGGAATAATTTTTCCAAAAATATTTGCTTATTGAAAAACAGGGTATCCTATCCTCTTGATGCATTCCGGTTTATATTTTATAACTGTTAAATGTTTTTTTTATTTCAAGTTTAAATTATTTCTTGTCAAAATCCATTAAATTTTCCTGGACCCTGGAAGCATATTCTAGGATATCCTTATTAATGCATGAGCAATTGATGTCATTTAAACAATTAGTGAAGTTTATTTCTAAGCAAGAACTGGAACTACTTCATCTTTGGTTTGGTGCTAATTAAATCCAGGAGCTGCTAACACTGGTCTGGTGGAACCAGGAGAGCAACTCTACCAAGTGCCAGAGCAGTTCAGGCAAATCTCCAGGACCTCCTGGACCAGTTTCAAAAGGAGCATCCTTCATGGTCCTTCCTGAAGAAGCATCCTCATGAACTGGAGACAAAAACTCAGATGGACCAGACTAAAGCACAGGGGCAGAATGCATGCTAAGCGAGAGCAAAACAAAGTTCAGATGCAAAGATTTTTGTTGGCTAGTAAAATGCAAATTGCTGACATCTGGGGAAATCCCACCCTATTTTTCCTCAGTCTTGAAACATTATTACTAGGAAAACTGCAGGAGTTCAAATGTCCTAAAATCTTACTGTGAAAAGTTTAAAATAACCCATCTGCAGATAATCCCTCAACTTACCATCATAATTGAGCCCAACATTTCTGTTGCTAAGCGAGACCATTAAATAAATTTTGCCCCATTTTACAACCTTGCTTGCCGCAGTTGTTAAGTGCAACTGCTAAATTAATAATAACAATTGTTCCAAGTGAATCTGGCTTCCACGCTGACTTTGCTTGTCAGAGGGTCGCAAATGTTGATCACATGGTCCCGGGATGCTGCAACCATTATAAAATACGAGTTAGTTGCCAAGCGTCCATATTTTGATCACAGGCCATGGGGATGCTGCAACGGTTATAAATGTGAAAAATGGTCAAAAATCACTTTTTTTCAGTACCATTGTAATTTTGAACAGTCACTAAATGAACTGTTGTAAGTTGAAGACTTCCTGTACTCTCTGTGATCTGAAAACTCATTGTGAAAGCCAGCATCCTACTCCACCCTCTTAAACAGATGGTAACCAAATTGATTTTAGAATATTAAACCTTGGGAAGATTCCAGGACATTTGAAGGCAGAATTGATTTGCTCAGCATAGAAGCACAGCCTAGAATACTAGATGTGGTTTTATTTTAATTCTGCCATTCACATGCCAGGTTAATTCACAAGAGAAGGTAAAGGATTCTTGATTGTCTCCCACAATAAGACCCACTTAGCTTTAAGGAAAGTCCCATGCCCATTTAACTAAACTCTATAAGTAAAAATGCTTGAAATGTACCTAGAGAGAAACTGGACTCTTAAGCCTGCTCCGTTTCCAATGTCACTCGGTGATGCAGAGCTGAATCCCTCCCATTAAATCTTGCAATTATGTTTGCTGAGTGTATTTGGATTAACCCCAGGCAATTCTACAGGGAAGTCTTTTTTTTTTTTTTAGCCAATTCCATTTTTAAAGCCCCACCGTACAGCGGTGCCCTTCCTTTTTGGTCTTTCCTCCCCTTCTTTGCAAAGAATTTTTTTCCATGACTGAACACAGTATGAAGGTTTTGCTTCTTATTGACTCAACTGTCCATTTTTTATTACCTGCATGTTTGTTTACTTTTTTTGTTAGATGTAATGTAAGGTTCTCTTATCACATCCATTCCTTCTGACATTGTTTGAGTTAATTGAGGTTCTTTAAGCGTTAGCCTGGGAAAGGTAAGTCTCTATCTTCCATTAGACTTTTAAATAATACTTTTAAAAAATCTTTAAGATAAAAAGGATTTGAAATCAGCAGACAATATGAATACAACGTGTGTTTCTCAGGTATGAACAAAACTGAAGAGCAATTTAATTGCAATAGATCTTAGCTATCAATTTAACTTCTTTTTTCAACATTGTCCAGAACAATCCCTCCCCAAGGACCGGCTAAAGCCTTAGTACCTCCTCCATAATGTTCTCTTCACCCTTGTTTATAACAATCATTTTGGCCTATCTTGGTATCAAGATTTACATATGGAGAGTGAAAACCCACTGAGGAGATGGTACTGCTGCTTTAAAATGAGGAAGAAAGTAGCAAAACAGAAGAGAAATCACGAATAGGCATATTTTATCCTAGCACCGTATGAAGTTAAGACTTCCAGAATGGTTTACTCTGTTATCCATTGTACCTGAGAAACATTGATTAAATTAGCAGCCTTAAAATATAAGCTTGCAATACTTTTATGTACTTAGCAATAAGTCATAACATGCTAAGATAAAGTTTTTAAGTGTAAAGATAAGGGTGTGTGTGATGGGTAAAGGGGGGCAAGCTATCTTTCTGCCGCCTAGGGCTGAGCATTTGTCCTCTTTGTTTAGGTGGAGGTGAAGCGAGCCGAACCCCGGGATAGCAAGAGCCAGACTCCAGGGCCAACAGGCACCAGCCAGTGGGGAAGCCGGATCATGCCAAGTGCCGCCAATGGCTGGGCAGGACAGCCCCCACCCACCTGGCAACAAGGATACGGACCTCAAGGTACCGGTTTTCCATTTGGGTTTTGGCATCCTGGGTGGTTTCAGTCTGCCTTGACACAGGCCCATTTGTGGCATCACTCAAATCAGAATCAGGCCTGCTTGAGGCCAGGCCCTGAAGAGAAAATCTTATGGTCCTGTCAGATGCAGGATTATGTGGTTTCTTGTACCACCTGATTATGCTATAATGCAATACTTCTGTGATCTTGATGGGCAGTAGAAATTCCTTATCGCTTGAGTATAGAAAGTCCTTGATGTACCACCAGTCACTTACTAACCATTTGAATTTACAACAGACCTGAAAAGGGGGATTCACAACCTGGATCTGAAGTTCTGACAGTTCGGGCCCCTCCAGGGTCACATGACTGATCTTCAGGCACCCAACCACACAGCCACATTTACAGTTTGCAGCAATCTAAGGTCACATTTGTGACAGTTTTGCTGAATTTGCTTAACCATTGGTTTGCTTTAATGATGGTTCATAAAATGTTATACAATTAGATCGGTCATGTGAGGGGCCCATTTTATGACCATCACAACATACAACTGTAATGGGCAGGCTCCCATGTTGAGAACTGTCTATATTGGAAACCTTCTGTAGCCTGTGTGAGAGAATACCAAGCTCTGCTTTTTCATTTGTTCCAAGGAAATTAACTTTTGCTTTCTGAAAATGGACATAAGCTCTATAAAAAAAAGAGTCTCTCTCCTTGAATTTTGTCATGAGGTGGAAAGATTAAGTCCCATTTTTATCCAAATCCAGTCTTATTACTCCCTTGTGGATTTATTAGTTTTGGGCATCTCCATTAGGGCTGCATCTTGAATTCCCTGTAACATTCCCCATTTTGATATCCAAATGTCTTCAGAGTAATTGTGTGTAATATTAGTAACTTTCTTAATAGATAATATTAAACTTTGCAGAATGATAAATGCGTAACACTGACAATGAATTGATGATACAGTTGTGGTAACTTGTTTTTGGTGTGTGTGTGTCCCTATTTCTTCTCTTCCATCTGCCTTAGGTATGTGGGTACCAGCTGGACAAGCACTTGGTAAGTATGTTCTAAGAATTTTAAAAATGTGCATATTCAGTATTGAAATTGTAATTATGCAGGTTCAGATTTTTAGCAAAATCTTATTCTGTGCACATTTTTTTGCCTTTGTTATCCAAAGATCTTTTTGCATCTGTTGTTTTGAAGCATTCGGGCCCTTTGAACAAGAATTCATAGGTTTCTTGAGATGGGAGACAATAATTGGACCTTAGAACTTCCCATAGATAATCAAAGCTTGTGTGAGCGTGTATGTATGTGTGTACATTTAATCATTTGTCAGATAACTGGGAAGATCTGGAGGAGACAGGGAATCACCCTTTCCTAGTGACCTAGTCCTTTTTCTTCCCACATGGTGTGTTTGTGCACAAAGAGGCTGTTCTTCTAATGCCAAAACAGAAGATAGAGTTTAGTACGGCCATGTGAAAAGTAGCTTAAACCCAATGATATCCCAGTAGCCCTGCACAGAAGTTGTTCCATGTATGGAGAAAGAAACAGGACAATAGATATTAATCTTACTCCAGTTTCCTTATGCACAGGGTTTGTGCATTTATATATTTTGTACTTAGAAATAAAATCTCCAGTTACAGATTCTCCATGTCTAGGCTGTAATTCATCTCCACATAATTAGATTACTGGAATGCGCTCTACATGGGGCTACCTTTGAAAATGACCTGGAAACTGCAATTGGTACAAAATTCAATGGCCAGGATACTAGCAGGTGCGAGTCCCTACTGTAATAGAATTCCTCTGCTCCAGTTGCTCCCTTGGTTACCACTACATTTCTGATACAAAGTGCTGCATGGCTACAAGGCCCCGCATGGCGTGGCTGCTAGATACCTGCCGGATGAAGTGAAATCTGCCCTAGCCCAGGTGTGCATGTGGGATGGGAAGGCTTAGGGCCCCTCCCTGCATCAAATCAGGGGGACCTAATACCAATATTATATTGATACTCCTCCTCTGTAGCAATCCCCAAGCTTTGAATCAAGCTGCTTCTGGAGCTACACCTTGCACCCTTCCTGTAGCTATTTCACAAGGCATCAAGACCACAAGAGCCAGTTTGGACTAGTGGTTAAGGCACCAGGCTAGAAACCAAGAGACTGAGTTCTAGTTCCATCTTAGGCATGAAAAGTTGGCTGGATGACTTTAGGCCAATCATCAGGAGATTGTGAGTTCTAGTTCCACCTTAGGCATGAAAGCTAGCTGGGTGACTTTGGGCCAATCACTCAGCCCAACACACCTCCCAGGGTGGTTGTTCTGGGGAAATAGGAGGAGGAAGGAGCATTAGGTATGTTTGCCACCTTGAGTTATTTATAAAAATAATAAAGGCAAGATAAATATTGTTTAACGGGCCATTTGGTGTATGTTTTTCTTGACACATTATGTTTGGGCTGCTCTATTACTGTTACTTATGTTTATTGCCAAGCTTAGGCTTAACTGATTTCTGTATTTTAAATCTTAGTATAATGGACCAGTTCATATGAGCTTGATGGGATAAAATAAGTGGGATAAAATAATTAAGAATTGAAAAAGAATCGCTTTTGTTCTGGCGAGACTTGCTGCCAACCTGAAGTTGGATTTGACCTTTAGATATTTTTCCCCTCCATTTTCAAAGCAAATAGAAGTGTCATTATGGCAGTTTTTAAATATGGGGACATTCTTGTACTTTATCTAAGGTTGCTTTTCTAAAAAAAATATTTAAAAAGGGGTGTGGTGGGCCATTTGATAGTCTGGCGATGGAATGTTCCGGAAGTCACTGGAACGATCTTTTACCACACTACAGGTTTTTGCCTACTGTTACCTTTGGGGCATCAGTTGCGCTATCCTCAAATGTATAGGATGAAAAATATATAATAGGTGAGTCACAGAGTGACCTATGATCTATTTTCAAAGAGCTGAAGTGCATGTAATCGAAGCTTAATCAACACTGATTAAAGCTAGAAAAGAGAATGGGGGTTCCTGTGAAATATTTTGTGGAAATGGCTGCTGCCCATTGAACTCCTAATACCAAAAAGCCAGAAGAGATTTCTCCCCATGGTAGATCATTCTGTTGTCTTCAGTATTGAAAAACACCAAAAATTTGAGTGTCTGGTTTCTGCAGTTTGAATGTAAGAAATGGAGGTTGGAGACCATTTTAAATACTAAAGTATCCTAGATACAAGTGCTGTAGAACCAGTTCCTAAAAGAGAGAGGAAGAAATATTCATGCAGAAGCTAAGTTATTCACACCAGATAATGATTTAAATTGATTCTTTCCACAGTCTCTATAGCTTGAATGCCAATTCCACAATTTGTCTTGACTTTAGTGCCTCCAAGTTTTGGAGAAATATGATGCCTAGTGCAATAGATTGGGAACACCCTTTTTCTTGGGGTTGGCTCATGTGTTAAGTACTTTTGATTTTCTCAACACACTTCTTACTGGCTCCAGGTGGGTATGGTCCCCCTCCACCAGGTAGAGGAGCGCCACCTCCACCGCCGCCTTTTACCTCGTACATTGTTTCGACACCTCCAGGAGGATTCCCACCCCCGCAGGGTTTCGCACAGGGATATGGCACCCCTCCGCCCTTCAGTAAGTACTCCTTCCAGCTCTCATTGTAACACTTTTAATCCCAGCTTTTATGAAAGAGCTCATGGCACATATCTGGCACTCCCCCGCCTGTGATAGGCTGAGAGTATGCTATTAAAACCAAGCTTGAACTTGAGCCTAAGGCTTCATGTTTTGAACTGATGCTGGTGTCCGCTCGCTGCAAATTCTTCTCAAACATTATTTTCCTAGCTTTATTCCTTGATTTTAAGTTGATGGGCGATGTGGTAGCCTAGAAGTGGTGCTGTCACCTCCCAATCAGGAGACTATGAGTTCAATCCTAGGCAGTGGCAGATATTTCTAGATTAAAAAAAGAAAGAAAATATTTGTTGTGAACTTCATGTAGGCATCAGGAAGATCATCCGTCCAGTAAACGCTCAACTCCATTCAGTTGCCCCAACTCCAACCTAATGCAAGGGAGTACAGAATTGTTAAAAGAAAGGGGAAAAAAATCCTTGATTTTAATTTGTGGGGATGTCTTTGAAAAGCTCTTGCGAGATGGCATTTCCCTTTGTTTCCCTAGCCTTGGTTTAAGTCAGTAAATTAGCAATAACACAGACTTATATACTGCTTCACAGTGCTTTACAGCCCTCTCTCTTAAGTGGTTTTACAGAGTCAGCATCTTGCTCCCAACAATCTGGATCCTCATTTTACCAACCTCAGAAGGATGGAAGGCTGAATCAACTTTGAGCCTGGTGGGATTCGAATGCCAAATTGCCAGCAGTCAGCAGAAATAACCTGCAGTACTGCATTCTAACCACTGCGCCATCACGGCTTGGGGAACTTGGACATGAGTTGTACTGTAAAA
Organism: Notechis scutatus; assembly: GCF_049901735.1. Lineage (NCBI taxonomy): Eukaryota > Metazoa > Chordata > Lepidosauria > Squamata > Elapidae > Notechis > Notechis scutatus. Next base: position 330,679,817 of record NC_142009.1, on the reverse strand, counting down.
ACTTATCCTATTTCTGTTCCTCCCTTTAGGCTTTGGGTATGGTGCCCCACCTCCTCCACCTGATCAGTTTGCTCCTCCTGGTGTTCCTCCACCTCCTGCCACCCCTGGGGCAACACCACTCGCTTTCCCTCCACCTCCACCACCATCTCAGCCAACTCAGGACATGAACAAGCCTCCAGCTGCCCAACCAGATTTCCCCTATAGCCAGTTTGGTAAGTGACAGTTCCAAGAGCTGTGGCCCTTTGTCTGGGCCCCAGCTTTTCCCTGCTGCTTGTCTTTCTTTCTGCTACCTTTCATTTTGTTTGTAATAATATTGTTGGGAAATAGAATTAGGGGGCTGTATGTGAGTAATGTTGACAAAGGATCTCCCTATACCCTTTGTCACCATGGTATCAATTTCACATTTTAAAAATTTGCCAGCTTTAGAAACTTAGGATCATCATTTGTCAAGGTAACTGATCCCTGGGATCCAGACAGGATAATCATGTCCTCTGCCCATTCATGGGACTAGTAGAGAGTAGTCATTTACCATTTAAAGATGTAGCTATCGTTTCTGCCTTGAGGAATAATGGTTTGATATGAGGGTGGCAGAAAAACAAGAGTTGAAAGGTATCTTGGAGGTCTTCTAGTCCAACCCCTGCACAGGGGCAAGGGCAGTAGTTTTGAATCTAAGTCATGTGAATTTATCACAAGTAACAAGTTCCATCTTTCTTGAACTAAAGAGTACTTAAAAATCATCTGAAAAAATAAGTTGTACAATGCATAAGTATATATTTCTTTATGTAAAAGTTAGTTGCAAAAAAATGTACGTACATGAATACACAATCCTTTCAGGAAGATAATTGCAATTTTCAACATTCAAAACTGGATGAAGTCACAGATTTTACATTTTGAATTAAATAGCTCAGTTTCACCACTATTCGGAGTTATTCTTGTTTAGTAACCTTAGCGCTGCTTTTTAGTTAATTCTAACGTCCTAATATTTTAGCAGATATTCCATAAGGATTCTTATCTTGCCTTCTTAGATCCAGGCTGACTTCCTTCTGGGATTGCAGGGATTCCATTTACTTATGAAAAAAAAAATTCTCCTCCCATCTAGCAGGAATTATTTTATAATAAGGACTAAGGCTATGTTAGAAGCAAGGTACACATAGTCCTCGATTTACGACAGCATTTGGGACTAGAATTTCTGTCGCTAAGCCTTGCAGTCATCAAAAGCAATCACTTAGCAACAGCAATCCCTGCAGTCCCGGTTGCCATCATTAACTGAATCCCACAGTTGTTAGGTGAGGCAACTTCCTGGTGGTTTCTCTCAACCAAGTCCATGGAGAAGCCAGCAGGAATTGGCAGGTCTCAGGTGGCCTGCATGCAGGATGGTAGGCAGGTAAGTAGATGCTGCTGAGTTGAGAAGAGTGTCAGGGGATGCATAAAGGAAGTGCAGTGAGGGTGCAGAGGGATGTGAGGTATGGTGAGGGTGCATGGAAGTGGGAAAGAGTTGCAGTGGAGTACGAGGGAGGTGTACAGCAAAGCTTGGGGAGCAGAATGGGACAACTCGCCTCGGCCAACTCCCCACGTGACAACTCACCGCAGGATAATTTAATAATTAAATGTAATTATTTAAAATAATTTTTAAATATTTTTTTTCTCATTCCTGTTTCATTTTGCCCCTCCTTTTGCATCCTTTAATGATTCTATTCCATCACTTACTGATATTAATATAACTCTTATTCCTTGGTGAGTTGTCAGAGGCAAGTTATTCTGTGATGAGTTGGCGGGTTGTCATACACCCCTCGGGAAGGGTATTCAGATACCAGGTGCAAAAGCAGTACTACAAGTACCAGGCGCAAACACAGAAGGGCTGAGGAAGGGTGGATGTGTGGGGGAGAGTTACCCCATCTGGTGGGAGAAGGGTGTTGCAAATGGTGATCATGTGATCATGGGGCATTACAACTGATCATAAATGCAAGCTGGTTGCCAGGTGCCTAGATTGTAACCATGTTAGTGCAGCAGTGCTTGGATGACTGAAATGCGGAGTTCCAGTCATAACAACCATTCCTTCAGCGCCGTAGTAATTTCAAACAGTCACTGAACAAATAGTCGTAACTTGAGGACTATCTGTAAAGCTTTTATTAGCTGGAAGTGAAATACTCATCACTTGATCTTCATAGATCAGCTAGTTACAATTGAACTAATCTGGCCCTGAATGCAATCTCCTTTTCCCCCGTGCTACAGTCTTACCCATGCGTATCCTCCAGAGTTCATTTTCTTGATGATCCACATTTTTTCTTTCTTTGCCTCGATGACACAATTGACAGATGTGCTGCTCCCCATTTTTAGGTTTCTGGGGGAAATCAAGAAAACAACTGCAATGATTATGACTCTCTTCTTTTCTTTTTCCCTTCCCCAAGCGTTATTCTGGAATATTATGTTCCATATTCCTTAATATGGCATTTCTGATATTAGGATTTTTAAAATCTCCTTTACCTTTAGTGTAACATAGAAAACTATGTCATCCAAACCTCTGATTGTGCTCTTCCAATTCTAAAATCATTTTATTTCTCAGCAGAACCCACTCTTCCATCCAAACTAAGTTGCAGGCTGCAAAATACAATTTCAAATCAGGCAATCCCAGTCGTCCTTGTTCCTTTGCATCCTGAAATATTTCATATTTAACCCATTTCTTTCCTCTTGCCATACAAACTTAGAAATGTCTTTCTGCCTTTGTTTAAATGGTAGATGTCAGAATAGATATTGTTTGAAACAAAAAAGAGTCATCCTTAGCAAAATATTCATTCCAGTGACAATTGTGATTTCTCCCACCTTAACATGTCCTTCTTAATTTTACTCTATGTCATAACATAATTCTGATATAACATGCAATTCATATTAGTCATAGTGATAGTCAGTTTTTCAATTTTTTCTCCATCTTAAAACCATTTCCCCCTCAATTCCATTTGCTTTTGGATGTTTATATTCTTCATTAATATTTCCATCTTTTGTTCTAATTTTAAAGACAGCTATTTAAGTTAAGAGTGGTACTTGCACTATTTAAAGAGATCTTTCTTTTTATCAAATGGCTTAGAAATCTTTTGACTTTTGAGTAGAGGGAGGCTAATAATGAATGAATGTTTGGAATGAAAAAAAGAAAAAGATGAACGAAAGTGTCTTCCATCTCCCATCAGGAAGTCTTCTTCATTTGAGCATTGCCTAGAAGTGCCTTATTGAAATTGTCTGCACATAATGGATGGTGCATGTGGAATTCATGTTTTGACATCTGTTTTTATGTCAGACAGATCAAAGCAGTAAAAATGTACACTATTTAAATATTCTCCTGGGCAGATTCTTATATTAAGGAAATTATCAAGTGTTTTTCAGTTATATCAGGGGTCCCTAACCCTCAGTCTGCAGGTTGTTGTGGACTGGTCCACACAAGTGGCGGGCAAGTGCACAGAGCTTCATTTTTGCACGCGCAGGATCTAGGTTGCACGTGATGAAAAAAAACCTCCCAGCACCAGCGGTCCATGAAGCCAGAAAAATTGGGAACCATTGAGTTATACTCAAGGAATGTTGATGGGCAGATGGCCTATTGCCAGAGCTAACTGAATTGTTATGATAAGCACACTTAATATCTCATGCTATGTTGCACAATCCTTAGGTCATCCTTGCCAAAATTAAATTCCAAGAGGACAGAATTTAAATAGTCAGACTAAGGAAAGATATATTTGTCATATTTTAACAAGCTCATATTTACACACACACACACCCCTTTTATAATTATATGGAATATTTTCTTAATATTTTGACAGGAGTTTTGCATAAAGTCTATAATCCGTTTAAATCACTAATTTTTCACGAGAGGAACCTAAGAGAGAACGAAAGACAGGGAGAAATACAGTGAGATTATGGCTCTTGTTATATTCTTTAATATAACTCCGGTATACCTCCTCTAACAAAAAAAAATATAGATCTCAGTATAGCAAAGTATTCTGTGAAATATATGTACCCAGAACTTGATAAAGATCCCTACCGAACTTTTAACAGCTCAGCAAAAATTATACATTTAAGACTAAATAAGTTCTTTTTTCATGTATATGTCTACACAAATACTTAAGCAATATAACCAAAGGGTGGGTGTTGTTGTTTTTCCCTGTTTTGCATGTTACCATTTCAAAATACATAGCTGTTTCTAAGATACTTGCAGTAGTGGGGTCTATAGTTATGGCTAAAAAAAAAAAAAGACTCTGGCACTAAGTCCAGACTCTTCAGCACCAATCTCAAATGCAAAAGTGATCATCCTAAGTTTGCAATATGGGTAAGTCGTCCTTTCCAAGAGAATTGTAGCTTTTGTGCAGGGCTCTCTTGGGGGTTTAGTCACCCTGGTTTCCATTTTTTACCAGGGCTGGGTACCTATTCTCAAGAACCTTCAGGCTTCGGGCCAATACTTTGTTTTCACACTTATGGTCAGGCTGAGAAGTGAATTACCGTAGGTAGGTGGAGCCTATTTACACCAAATCCTCTTACTTGTAATCTCTTGTGGGGAGGGAAGGGGGTGGCGGGAGACAAGTAACCTTTTTTTTTTCATTGCAGGGGTGTTATCTCTTTCAATGTATGGAAGAGCGTAAGGCATTCTTTCCACTGAAAAATTATTACAAGGAGTCATTCTTCTCACCCAAGCTTGTTTTGCTACCATACTCAAATAGTTTGCTGAATTACTTATTTAATAACCCACCCACCCCACCCCCTCCCAAAAAAAAATCGGCTGTGTTTCACACAAACACTGTTGTGCACATCTGCTCTGGGGTTTAGGGATGGTAACCTTCTGCTCTTGTAATGTACACTTCTTAAAATTGGCTAAAGAGGATTTTCTCTTGGGGTGGGTGGGATAGGTGAAATATCAAGGTTTGTGGATAGAAGAGAATGCCTCAATTTTAGAAAAATGTATTGATGATAATGAGTTGGATCACAGATTTACAAATTTGGGGGTGTTGTGTGTGGAAGAAGACTCTTACTCTTCCCACACTTAACTTGGTTGCAAGGGAAAAAAAAGTTATTTAAAATAATTATTTGCTTTTATATGACCTGTGATAATCTCACCTTCACTTTGGGGCACAATCCAGATTTTTTTTCTTAGAATAAATGCGACAAGTCCAATTTAATGTGCAAGGAATTAAATGAATGAAATGCCTCTGATAAAAGTTCAGTGGAGAAGCTGCATGTGATGAAGAGTTATGAGTCTCAACAAATTAGGCTTGTGGGGTTTTTTTAGTACGAAATTTGCAAAGTTGATTGAGCCAAAAACATGAAGATTAAAAAAAAATAGCAGAAGAGGAAAAAGTAATACAGGTAGTGTTCGACTTACAATGGTTCACTTTGTTACCGTTGAAAATTACTACGGCACTGAAAAACATGATTAATGACAATTGTTCACACTTGTGATTGTTGCAGCATCTTCATGGTCACATGATTTGCATTTGGATGCTTGACAAGTGACTCACATTTATGACATGTCCTGGAGTCATGTGAACCCCTTTTGTGACCTTATGACAAGCAAAGTCAGTGGAGAAGCCAGACTCACTTAACAACTGTGTTACTAACTTAGCAACTGTGGCAAGAAAGGTTGTAAAATGGGGCAAAATTCACTTAACAAATATCTCACTTAGGAACATAAACTTTGGGCTCCATTGTGATCGTAAGTCAAGGACTACCTGTAACTATCAGAAGTTGTTTTGCAAAAACCTAAAGAGATGTTTTTAACATTCTGACAAATTAAAACTTTTAATTTAAACTGGGTTTAAAATAAGTTTAAAAGGTTAAACTTGAATCTTTTCTTACCCCCTTGCAATTTCAGTAACACAAGTTTCAAGTTACAGAGCCATTGGTGCAGTACCTAAAGGGATCAGGTTAGAAATCAAGAGACCATGAGTTCTAAATCCTACCCTGGGCATAGCGACAAACTAGGTGACCTTGGTTGATCCTCTCTCTCAGCCTTAGGAGGAAAAAGGCAAGGGGAAAAAAACACTTCCCCAAAACCTTGCCACAAAAACTTCAGGGATTTGTTCAGGCAGTCACCAGGAATCAAAAACTCTCTCAGGTTAACTATTGGAACGAAATTCTAGATACCTTTTTCATTGGCAACCTTACACACTGAAAAATGAGGTTTTTCTAGAAATGGACATGTCTTCGATCTTAAATTAAATATCAGGGATACTTCAGTCTCTTAATTTACCATTAGTGAATTGCCAGTGCCTTAAAGAAGAAGATGGATTTTAGATCCTCTTTCTCTCCCCCTTCCTTCCCAGTTTAAATTCTCGATATTCTCAGTTAAACAGGTTTCTCTCACCTGAGAATCAAGCTGACTGAAAACTTTACAGGCATTCTTAACGTTTCTGAAGGGAACTGTGGCCAAGCTTGAAGAAGATCATATGAGTAGTCCTCGACTTATGACTGGTTGCTTAGAGTTCATTGGAAGTTACGACAACCTCCCTGGGGTACTCACAACCCAGTTATGACAACTGGGGTGTGGCAGTCACATGATCTTGTGTCAGACGCTTGTCAACCATCCTGCATTTATGGACATTTGCAGCATCCCGTGGTCACATGGCCATTTTATGGGGAAGGGGGGGTTGCAAGAAAGGGCATTTGCTGGTTTTCAGAAAATCCTGGCCCACAGCAAACAGTTTGTGTGCTTAACAACCACAGTCACTGTAAAAAAAAGGTCACCCAAGTCAGTTTGTGACTCAGTTTACAACTGTCACGACATATGACTGTGATTAGCAGGCTGCATTATGGTTGTAAGTCAAGGACTACATGTAATGTGAGACAGGAGAAGTGAACCGCATATAAAATTCAGTTAATGAATACACCCAATTATTTGAAAGAGGAAGAGATCTAAGTTTTTTAAAAAATTCTGTTAAAATGATGCAAAAGGCAGCATTAGTCCAGCACTTCTGAATACATTCAGATACGGTTAAGTGAAAGTTTTTGAGAGCTATTTGGTAGGTTGAATGCTAATTGCATTAAAAGAAGGAACACTGTGCAAATACAGAACTACATGAGACTATCTTGGTTCCTTTAGCCTATATTTCTACCTCTTTAATGATCAAAGAGGATTTGATACAGTTTAGAGGAGGAGCTGCAGTGACACTCTGTTTATTTCAAGATATCTGCCTCCTCTTCCATGCCTACTTTCTCTGAATTTTCTTAATCAAGAAGGCAAAGGACAAATTTCAAGTTACAAGGAGTCAGTCCTCTTTAGGAAGGAATATTTGAAAGAAAGCAAAAAGCGAAATCTGAAAATATTATACCAGTTGGCTCAGTTATGAAAGTTTGCACATGAACAGTCTGTGTGCTGTAGCATTAGAAAGGTGAAATTGTACAAAAACGCACTCCTTCCCTTCAGCAAACAAGGAAGTTGATGTTCCTATTTATGGGAAATTCCTATCTATAGATTAGGGTACAAGGGAAGGCACTCAAAAAAAATCGGTGCAATTGACAGTCGGTGCAAAATCGGTGCAATCTGAGCAATTGTGAAATCAGAATGCTGGAGTAGGATCATGCCCACATCCAGAAGGTCCTAGGATCAGCCCCTGGCACCTCCTGTTGAGCAGCATTGGAAAGGAACTGGGGGGGAAAACATTCCTGAAATTCCCAAGACTGAATCCCAGTGCCAGCAAGAATAGACTGGAGTGGGCTGGATGGACCACTATTCAAATTTGGTATAATGCAGCTCCCTATATTGGAAGTCTCAGCTCTCCTTGCTCCTCAATTTCTTCTCTTTTATGATTTTTTTTTAAGTTGGGTGGGATTTTCAGGAAAAAGACCTGCTTACAGTAAAGAATCAAGCAGCCTAATCCCTATTTCTGTTAGTAAATCTGCAGATTAAATCAGAATGGTTTTGTCAAGAAGTCTGTTTGCAAGTTAAATCAAGCTGCATCTGCTCCAATGTCTTGGGTGATTTGCTGGTTTTGTTCCTGTTAACAAACAATCTTGCAATAAGACTAGGCAGATACCTAGACGTTACCAAGAAGTAACTTGGCTGTGGAAAGCATAAAATTGGTGGGAGAGTGTTCCTTTTTCCATCCCGTTTCCCCTACTCTTTAATACTAAAATACTGTCCTATTCACAGACCCAGAACTGCAAAGTACTACGGTATCAACTAATGAACCAATGGTATTTATCAGGAAGAGTATACTCATCTCAAGATTGGGTTGGCCCTAACCCTGCCAACTTTTTAGAAAGCCTTGAAAACGCACATTTGTTCCTGGGTGTACAGGAGTGGAAGGGTTGGGGATTGTGAGTTAATCATTTTGAATTATTATAGGTCAGTGTCTTACTTTGGTGATCATTAAATATATGCTGGGCTATTTAAATGTCTTATGTATATTATTTGTGGTTAGTCACCCAGAATCTTTATAACGAGGTGGCCATATCAATTGGCCATATACAGGTAATCCTCGGCTTACAACCATTCATTTATTGATTGTTCGAAGTTACAATAGCACGGTTACAACAGTGATTTATGACCATTTTTCACACTTAATGATCATTGCAATATCCCCACTGTCACATGATCAAAGTTCAGACCTTTAGCAACTGGCTGATATTTGTCCTTCAGTCAAGTGATCACCTTTTATGATCTTCTAACAAACTAAGCCAGATTCATTTAACAACCATGTAACTAACTTAACAGCTGCTTTGATTCACTTAACAATTGTGGCAAGAAAGGCTGTAAAATGGGGCAAAACTCACTTAACTGTCTCATTTAGCAACAGAAATTTTGGGCTCAGTTGTGATCATAAGTCGAGAAATACCTGTAAATAAAGCTGGAGGAGAGTGTTCTGCAATGCCAGCACCACCCAACCTGCTAGTATGACTGGTGGTTGAAGTCGATGGGAACCACAGGTAGTCCTCAACTTACAACAGTTGATCTGGATGACTGAGAATCTCCATAAACATTTGGCAGTGAAAAAAGTGACTCGTGACCATTTTTCAGACTTACGACTGTTGCAGCATCCCCATCCGTGGTCATGTGATTTGCATTTGGATGCTTGACAACTAACTCACACTTAGGATGGTTGCAGTGTCCCTGGGTCACGTGATCCCCTTTTGCAACCTTCTGACAAGCTAAGTCCGTGGGGGAACTAGATTCCCTTAACAACTGGGTTACTAATTTAACAACTGCAATGATTCGCTTAACAAATTCCTCACTTAGCAGCATAAATTTTGGGCTCAGTTGCGGTCATAAGTTGAGGACTACCTGTAGAAATCTGGCAATCACCCCGGTGTTTCCTTCCTTTGGCCTGGAGTTTTTTATTCTGGTTTCTTTGGAGTTCAATTGCTGACTGTTGGTAGGATTCCATCTCTTGACTTTTCATCAACTCTCTCCTTTTATTTTCTCCCTTCCTTCCAGGATATGGACAAGACTTGAGTGGCTTTGGACAAGGCTTTGCCGACCCCAGCCAACAGCCCCCCTCCTATGGAGGCCCTTCAGTACCACCCTCAAGTGGGCCGCCCGCAGGGGGCAGTGGTTTTGGCCGTGGACAGAACCATAACGTTCAAGGTTTTCACCCCTACCGACGCTAGCGTGCCCACCTAGAAATCAGGGAGTTCTGTCCAGAGCAGGATATCTGGTATCAGCTGAAACCCAGGAAGCCCAGACTTATGAACTTGTGACAATCACCTACTTTACCAGAGGGGGGGACCACAAATGTAACATCTTTTGGAGGGGTGTTGGGGGAGGAAGAGGAGGCAGCTTTTGAAAGCAGAGTTGTCTGTGGTGTTTGGACTGCATTTTTTTTTAAACAAAATTTTTTTCTTTAACCCATCAGCACAAAATAAAGAGTGTCACTGGTTCAAACTACAGGGTTTTAAAAATGTCTTCAGCTTTAATTAAAAAAAAAATCTTCAGGTTTCTTTATTTTTGTTGAAAATTTATTTTTTTTCCTGAGCCTTTGTTTTACCATATATTGTAAACTTTATGTTCAAAGAAGAAGAAAAATATATACATTTACAGATTGTGAGATTTTTAAGAGAAATTTTCTACTATGTATGCAGGCTTATTTTTTAATTTAAAAGAAAAAAAAAACAGGGTTTCCATTAGCACTGCTTAGAGGGTCAAGTTTTGAACCTCCTTTTGTTAATGTGGTTGGTCCAGAAACTGAGTTATTAAAAAAAAAAAGTGGGAAGTGGAAATAGGAAAGGAATTTTAAGTATGTCCGTTTGTCATTTTGTTACTGGTTTTGGATCTGATTAAAAAATCCAGGAGCGGAGTTGTTTGAAAGGGGTCAGCGTATCACTTCTTGAAGCACAGCATTTCAATTGAGGCTTCATGTTCTTAAAAAAAATTCTTTGGGGATATGAATTTCTTTAAGGGGGTTAATGGAAGCCTTGTGAAGATGTAGATTTCCCTCAGGCAAAAAAAAAAAAAAAAAAAATGGGGGTGCATTTTGCACTAACCAGCGATTTCCCCTGGTTTGAATAAAGAAAAGTACATTTGGATTAGAAATGCAAACTTGTCTCCACTTTTTTCTTTTTTTTACAAAAAATGCTTGAATTTCTCATAGGACCTGCTAAACTGCAAGTTACTTTTGGGTTTGTATTGGTCATCAAAAGCCATTTTCTTATTTCTCTCTTCTGCCACTTGATAGGTTTGTGCTGTGTGATTCATTGAAACTCACATGCCTGTCAGCTACTTGCCCAAAATGATTCCTGCTCAGTACTGCACACAAAGAACAAAACACAACCAGAGGAAGCTGGTGTCAAAAAAGGTTGTTTCCGATATCCCAAATATCCTTCAGGCTTGAGGCCACTTGGCAACTTTTAAATCTGCCAATTCTTAACTTTTTCAAAATACAGCCACTCCTGCCATAAGTGTGAAGTGGCTCTCATTGCTGACTGCATCTTGTTTCTGATAAAACACAAAGAAAGTGCTTGGATTCCCCTTTTCATGCAGTCGTAGCATGTCAATCGCCAGCACATAATTGGGTTGTCTTGTGTGTTAAAATGATTTTGCTGCCAGGGAGAAAATTCCTAATTTTATCAATAGGATCTGCAGGTAGATGCACCCGTGTCTATCTTTGCAAACGTAATGGGTTATTTATTATTTGTATGTTGTACAATTCCAAGAACTTCCAGCAAATTTACATTGTCAAAATATCAATTACTCCAAAGGAACAAAGCCACCAACCCTATCTAGTGTCCTTAACCCAAAACAACATTACAGATTTAAAAACCTGTGAAACAGCCTTATCCTAACCATCTACTAACTACTAGGAAGGAGAGCATCATCTGAACCTCATCTATTCCAAAGGAATAGGAGGTTGATAGGAAATCTTGTCTCTTGCTCCAAACCCTTAGGAATCAAGCTGTAAAGGCCCCCCTATGTTAAAAATCACATTGAATTGTATTGTTAAAATCTATTGGCAGTCAGTGCAGTCCTCACACAACTAGTGTTATTTTTTTACCCTCTAGCAAGTGAGCAACTGCATTTGGCTCTGTTGGCAGTTTCTGAATGGTAACGACCGCAGAAGAGTGCAGTGAAGGTGTGGGTTACTTTTGCCCAGGTGTCCCATTCCAGGAAGAGCTCCACCTGCCCATCTACCTGTGAATTTCCAAGTCAAATGCAGAGACAGTCCTCATCTTAAAACTGTTTAGTGACTGTTCAAAGTTACAACAGGACTGAAAAAAGCGATTTACAACCATTTTCACACAATCATTACAGCATTCCCCTTGGTCAGGTGATCAAAATTCAGATGGTTGGCAACTGGCATGCATGTATGACGGTTGCAGTGTCCCTGGGGTCATGTGATCACCTTTTGCAATCTTCTGACAAGCAAAGACAATGGGGAAGCCACATTCACTTAAAACAGTGTTACTAACTTAACAACTGCAATGATTCACTTAACCGTGGCAAGAAAGGTAAAATTGTGCAAAACTCACTTGCCTAACAATTGAAATTTTGGGCTCGATTATGGTCATAAATTGCACCCCATTCAGAGTCACAACCGGAGTTGAGGGAATGAATTCAGCTACGTCTTCCCAATCCAATGCATTGATAGGACTTCCATTGCATCCATACCTCAACATAGGGTGGCGATATATGAATGTCAATAATACACCAAGACCACATCCTAAATCAACAGTCACTTTGGCTTTGTGCAGATGCTGAAAAACTAGGGAGGAGAAACTATTTGGTTGATTTTTCCACTTCCACCCATCAACGGGAACTTCCGTTTCAGGAAGTGAAACTGCTATAGCACTGGGTCTCTATTCTGAACCTTCAAAAGCGGCCCAGAAGAACACCATGAATGATGGAATTAAATGCTAAGAGCCCAAAAGTGGTAGTTCTTAGGCTCTATTGTATTTCCAAAATGAACCCTATTAATAAGATGTTGGGTGAGTCATTTCTTCAGATCTTGCCTTAGGCAAATTTGAAGGTCACCGTCAGCTCAAAGAAGACCACAGGACAATGTTCCTGCTGATCCTTTTCCAAAAGAGAGTAGGCAGCTCTAAACTAGGTTTCTGGGACATAATCTGAAGCAATCAAGATGGAGAAACTTTGATTCTTGCTACTCTTACACTCTTATTGCCATAGTATAGGCTCAGTCATGAGTTATCCACATTTGGTCAAGTTCATTTCTAACTTCTCTCAGCTAGTACTCCATCAATTGCTATATTTCTGGAGCTGCTTGGTAAACCAAGGATTGGTGAACTAATAAAAGGAGAATATTTGTAGCTCAGGGTTGACATGAGTCCTTGGTGCTCTCTGAGCTTGGTTGTTTTCTTGCAGACATTTCATTACCCAAACTAGGTAACATCATCAGTGCTACTTTAGTATAACCCCTCAGAGAAGTCACTGACGGACAATCTTGCCAAGAGCTTTGGTTGTCTTTCTTCCGGAATCTGACCAGATATTTGGCAGAATTGTTCCAGGCATTGCTGAGAAAATCCCAAAAGTGCCCATTGAAATCCAGGAGGATACACCTGACAAATCATTTTCCCAGTGGCCACACCCTGTGGAGATCAACCACAGCCCTAGTCTTAATGTGGACTAGAAAGTGATCTAAGTGTGGGCAATGGATGAACCACAGTGTCCTCCATCATCAGATCAAATACCACCCACTCAGATTAAAAGTGGCCTTTGGTCTATTCATGTAGTTCAGAGCTATGCTGGCTGAAGTTCTGGGAGTTGAAGTCCACAAGTCTTAAAGTGGCCAAGTTTGGGGACTCCTGTTCTAGTGGATGAAATGCCCCTGGGGATTATTGCAAATTATATTGCGCAAATTATTTTCAGCTGGTCCAAGTGGAAATACATAGTTGGGAAGCAACAGGTGTCTAAGGTTTCCTTAAATCTGAAAGATCTATTGTGACCATTTATGAACCAAGGGCATAAAAGGTACGCCAAGGAAGTTATTAAAAATAAATAGGTCTATAACTAGCTATCCTCATTTGCTGCCTATGTAGGGGGATATTGAAGGAAGATGCCCCCTTGACTCTTGTAAACTTTAAGCTTGTAATCCGCCATATATATTGAAGTGATTTGCATCTTACATTTACATTTTACATTTGATTTGATTTGTCAATCACAAGATACAGGTAGAAGAATAAATATAGTTTTGAATACATGAGATAGATACTTATAAGAAAAATAAAAAACAATAGGACAGGGACAGTAGGCATGATTGGAAGACATGAAAAATGGCTGCTTAGCTGGGCCAGTTTCTTTTCTCTCCCCAATCCACCTCACGGATTTGTTACATAATAATTATATGATTTAAAAGTGAGATCATATATTAGTTTTTTAAACCATACTTTTGAAGTAGGCAGAGAAAGAATAATGTGTACCAGGCAATGATGCAATTTAAACTAGTGTTCTCAACATGCTAGCTGGGGAATTATGGGAGTTGAAATCCACATATCTTAAAAGTTGCCAAGCTTGAGAAAATACCGAGCTAAAAGTCTTTCCTATAAAACCCCAACTTGTGAACCTTTTCCAAAACTGTGAAGATCTGGCTGTTTTCCCAGGGATTTGGGTCACAAATTTTATATATAAATTTGCCATCCTTGCATGAATGCAAAAAAAAACTAATTGGTTTCTATCATCTGGGGCTTAAAAAGACCCCAACTGACTCCAGCTTCCAAATTGTTTTAAAAATCCCGGTGGTAGCGTCTTAAAAATCTCATTCCAAGAGATAAAATTGTAAAATTGTCCTAAATCTTTTATATAATTAGCATTCGGGTGTCTTGAAATTATAGGTCAATAACAAACATTCTTAACGCATTCACTTTGCTTTATTTCCCATTAAGACAATATTATCTTATGGAGCAGTCGAAGGGGTTAAAAAAGAGAGCACAATACTGCCCCATAGTAACTCTACCTAAACTTCTTTTCCGAAGTTCCGCATGCGCATCACGTCCTTTTCCCAACTGTGGGCGGAAGCGGTAACTTCGAAAGTCGGGGGGGGGGAGAGAGAGGGGGGGTTGGGATAACCGTCATTCTCGTGCGACCGGAACTTGGTGGTTCTCGCGATATCAAGAGCTGGGTCGCGCGAGAATTCGGCCTTTTCTCGAAGAAGACTGCGGCTAAGATGGTGCGTATTATTAGGAGAGTGTTTCGCTCGGGCTTTGAAATCTGCATCCATCCGACTGTAGAGAGAGAGGAAGGGCGGCCTTTTGGGTCGCTTTAGTCGTGAAAAAGGGATGGGAGAAGGAGATGAGAAGGGCCGGGATGGGACGGAAGGGGAAATTAGGAGAAAATGGAAGAGAGATTAGCCAAAGCCGGAGGAATGGCTGGCGAGAGCATTATTTGGGCCCAGGACTAGCATATATTATTATTTTATAATAATTTTTATAAATAAATGAATAAATATCCTGCCCAGAACCACCGTTTGGGGGAGAGGTTGTCATAAAAGCCTCAACATATCTAGAGAAAGCTGGAAAAGGGGTTTTAAAAAAAACAAACACAGTGCCTCTGAGCATTATCAGAGTTTCCCAAAGCCAGAAAAGGAAGGTGCTCACAATGTACGTGGTTTGGTTTGGATTCCTTGGGCCTTTTAATAGCATTTTATTGCTTGAATTCGCAGCCTGCTGACGGCCCATAGAGAAGTGGGGCGGGGGAGAGCAGTTATAGCCAAGGGGGTTTCCTGCCTCGCCTTCTGAATTTCTGCCCTTTTGTGTATCCATCACACGTTGTGGCCCTCTGCGTGTTGAGTTGTATTTCTCTCCCCCCCGTATTCTGTGGATTTCTTTCCCGATTGGAAATAATGGGTTCTAAAACGCTAGCAAGTATTTGTGGAAAGGGGAAATTGGGGGGAGGGGGGGCGAATTGCATTCGTGTTGTTTTTTTAGGGGTTGGAGTGTAGCCAGAATGTGGATCCATTGAAGTGATGGCAGAGCCATGGCCTGCGCGCTTTGGTGGGCTGAAGGATAATGACTGTAAATTTCATTTCCAACAAATGGTCGTCCAATCTCTTTAAAATGTCCAGTGTTGTAGCCTCCAGAAGTTGTGAACGCTCCAACATTGGAAGTTTTTAAGAAGGGATTGGACAACCATTTGCCTGAAATGGTATAGGTTTCCTGCCTGACCAGGGGGGTTGGACTAGAAGACCTCCAAGGTCCCTTCTAGCCATGAATTCTAGTCATGGCTCAGGACCTGAATGCCTGTAGGATCTCCTCATCCCATTTGCACATGTGTGAGCACACACAAACAACATTTGGGGGGGGGGCATTTCATGCTCCCTCTCAAAAGACCACCAACTTTGGGAAACTTCTCAACTGCGCCTTCTACATCCCCTACAGAATACCAAGAGTTGGAAGGGATCTTGGAGGTCTTCTAGTCCAACCCCAGCTTTAAGGCTTGTAGACCTCCACCACCAGAATTCGTCCTCCAGTCATGTTAGCTCAGGACTTCTGCGAGTTGAAGTCCGCAAGTCTTAAACTTGCCAAGTTTGAAGACTCTTGCCCTATACCATTCCAGACAGTCTCTTCTTAAAAGCCTCCAGAGATGGAGCACCTACTACGGTGCCACTGATTAATTGTTATCACTGTCAGGAAATTTCTTCTTAGTTGTAGGTTGGATCTCTTTTGGGTAATCTTCCATCCATTACTTCTTGTCCTGCCTTCAAGCGCTTTGGAAAATGAGTGGAACCTCTCTTCTTTATGACAGCCCTTCAAATATTGGAAGACTGTTATCATGTCACCCCTAGTCCTTCACTAGACTAAACATACCCGGTTCCTGCAACTATTCATCATATATTTTAGCCTCCAGACCCCAGTCATTTTGTTGTTGTTCTTTGCACTCTTTCTAGAATATTACAATATTCTTTATTTCTTCAATATTCTTTATTTGTCAGATTGTATGCAGAGTGCCTCTAGGTAGCTTACAAGTAGGTTTTATACTAACTAGTTTGTCCTTAGATATCAGAATGGCCTTCCCTTCCTGGCTTGTAGGAAGCCTGTTAAAAGAGCTCTTCCATCAGCCCCAAACCCCCCAGTGTTGTTATGACTGCTCCCTCTGGTGAGGAATAGTATTTTAATTTTGGGTCCATTTAATGTTCCTTACTGTGTCTATTATTATTTATGTGGCATTGTTTAATTTGTTTTTTATCTGAATGTACAATAAATGAGAATTATGTTCCACCAAGATCTTTTCAGCTTTAGAGCGATTAATAATCTGTAAATAAATAAGATCATAGTTGTTAGGCATGAATGGTTTAAGAAAAAAGGGTTCTTTTTATATTTTGTGGTGTTACAATCTGCAGTCAAAACAATAAAACTTAACTGAATTGAAATGGAATGGGAAAAGTACATGATGGCTTTGCCATTGCTAATTTGAGCACAGGAGTTGGATCAGGCATAATAACTAATAAGAAAATAATCTGGAAGTTGATTATATAGATAGGCAAGGAAGTGGGTCTTTAGTTGAGGAATACCAGAGGATGACAGAGGTGAGGAATATAGAATTACGAATACAGTTAAGGACCAAAACTTGTGTTGCTAAGCGATAGGACATTAAGTGATTCATGCCTGGTTTTTAATGCTACAGTTGTTAAGTAGATCATGCAGTCTATAAGCAAATCCATTTCCCCCCATTTACTTTGTTGAAAGCCCCCTGGGAACTGGATGGTCATGCTAACCCAGAAAGCTGCAATCATTGAAAATAGATGCCAGTTGCCAAGCACCCACATTTTGTGCATGTGACCAGAAGGATGCTAGGGCAGTTTTAAGTGTGAGGACCAGTCTTAAATCACTTTTTCAGCACTGTCATAACAAATAGTTAAAGAAATGGTTGTAAATCAGGGCTATCCGTAGACATATTGGTAATGAAGTATAGACAGGGAAGGCTGATGGCCAGATAATAGACCCACAGAATAAGAGAATAACAGTTGGAAGGGACCTTGGAGGTCTTCTAGTCCAACCCCCTGCTCAGGCAGGAAACCCTGTATCATTTCAGACAAATGGATGTCCAGTCTCTTCTTAAAAACTTCCAGTGCTAGAGCATCCACAACTTCTGGAGGCAAGTTGTTCCACTGATCAATTGTTCTGTCAGGAAATTTATCCTTAGTTTTAGTTTGATTTTCTCCATTTGTTTCCACCCGTTGCTTCTTGTCCTGCCTTCAGCTGCTGTGGAGAATAGCTTGACTCCCTCATCTTTGTGGCAGCCCCTGAGATATTGAAAGACTGCTGTCAGGATTCCGGCAGCTACCCCAATTAAATCATGCGTCTTGAGCCAAACTTCCAAAACTTCAAAAGGATTTATTGGGAGTTGACAACTGCTATTGTGTCACCCCGGTCCTTTCTTTCATTAAACGAGACATACCCAATTCCTTCAACCGTTCTTCATGTATTTTAAACTTTAGTCCCACATAGTGTGATTAGCCATAATTTCTTACTTTGAATAAATTTCTAGTCTGAATAAAAATCGCACTTGACTGAATTCACAGAATATGTTAAATCATAAGGCATCCTTGACCGGATACATAATAGGTTGTAAAACGAAGGAGTGCATAGAGGTCCAGTTTACCTTACCGTTTCTCCATATCTCAGGACGCAATTGTCATGTGTTTTTCTCTTTCTGCAACAGGCGGAAGTGGAACAGAAAAAGAAGCGAACCTTCAGGAAATTCACCTACCGAGGTGTTGACCTGGACCAGCTCCTCGACATGTCTTAGTAAGATCTCTCTTCTCTCATTTAACCGCCTCTGCTCCTTTACTTCAAACTTGACAGCCAGCATAATGAAGAAGATTCAGTCGGAATCTGTTTAGCGAGAGTGTTGGGGCTTTAGAAGATAGGCCTGTTCCAGAAGTAGAACTCTGGAGCACTATCTGGATAAAAAGCATTGCTTGAAAATCTTGAATTAGAAGTTGAGTGGGGTGGCTTGATTGGAGGGAATGATGCTCGTTGCATTATTGATGACATTTTTTTAAGTCTCACTGACAATTTGGGATGAGTTCTACTTTTTTTGTAAGAGTGAGAGGCGTTGACACTGAACCTGTCAGGCACAATGTCAAGGTTCCAAGTAGTAGATCCATAGCAAGCAAACCCTCCGAGGCAGGTGGATTCTTCAAAGGATAGCTTCATTGGAAATATCATATTGGCACATATCTGGTGAAAACCGATGGTAGATTTTGCAGCAGAAATTCAAATCCAGAAAGCACACAAAGATGACTGATTCAGCAGGATTCATTAACTTCTTTATATACATAATAACATTTGAAGTAAAGTTTACAATACCAATAGTAGATTCTTCCAATTTAACACAAACAAAACACAAGCATCAGCTTCAGAGCTCAGAGGAGAGAGGTTTAGTTTCACTTTTAAAAAGCACAGGTAAGTTTCATTTCTTCAGAGCAGAGCATGGAGCTAAGCCAAACCCAGACAGTTTCCAATCTCAGCCCCCAATTCAGCTCCCATTGGCTGACCTTGTTACCCATGTCTCTGCCAGTTCATGAATATTCTGACAACCGACTCTGAGGGTTCCCGCAGTTTTCGCCTAAAAAAAAGTTTAAAAAAAAATTCGCTTTCCAAAAGCAATCAGTCACATAGTTCAATCACAGCTCAGTGTGGTTGCCTAGTGACATCACCCCTCCTTCCTCCAACCAGGTGTGAGAATGTCCTTAATTCCCAAGAGAAACTACAGTATTTTGTTTTGGCTGCAGTCCCAACGATCTCAGTTTCCCCCTCTCCCTCAGCTCCCGTGTGGCAACACCGAAGCTCCAAGGTGGCTTCGGTCAGGTCAGCTGCAAGGTTGACCCACAAAGGATCAGGACCACATGCTAAGTTGCAATTCGAAAAGTTTATTGCTCAAGCCAGAATCTGGTCAGCTGAAGTTCAAATCAGGATCGGCACGAGATAAGGGTCCAGGGAATTCAAGGCGGGAGCTGGGTTTGGGTTGCTTGTGCTGATGTAAGGACCCTAACCCGATGACATATTTAACTCCATCCCCAGCTGTGCCTGCTCTGCATCCTCCTGATCCCTCTCCCCCTTCTAGGATTTGGATCTCATTCCAAGACCCACCCAATTTCCAATTGGAAACCCTTTTCGCTATCCTGCAGGACCCTTGAGCCTAATTCATGTGGGATGGTAGGCATCACTGTTGACCTGACAGGGCCTCTCTCCTCCTTTCCAGTGAGCAGCTGATGCAGTTGTATAGCGCCCGCCAGCGCCGGAGGCTGAATCGGGGTCTGCGCCGCAAACAGCACTCGCTGCTCAAACGTCTCCGCAAGGCCAAGAAGGAGGCGCCTCCCATGGAAAAGCCAGAAGTGGTGAAGACCCACCTGCGCGACATGATCATTCTTCCGGAGATGGTAGGCAGCATGGTGGGCGTGTACAACGGAAAGACCTTCAACCAAGTGGAGATAAAGGTGAGACTGGGAGGGGAGGGAGGGATCCATTTTAGACCTCCCTCAAGTGACCGCGTTTCTGCAGGCAAGACGAACAGTGGATAAAAGAACGTAATTCCTTTACCCCTGTTGGAAGCGGGACATCGGTTGTGGCTGGGATTAGACCACAGGTGTCCAATTCGGACAACTTTTAAGACCTGTGGACTTCGACTCTCAGAATTCTGGGAGTCTAAAGTCCACAGATCTTAAAAGTTGCCAGAATTGGACGCTCCAGTTTAAACCTCGAAACTTTATGAGCAAGGAAAAGGGGAAGCTACGTTGAAACAAAATTTTATTTCAAATTATCTGCGCCAAATTATCTGCGCCAAATCCTAGAAAGACAGAATGCCTAATTTAATCAATGCATTTTATTCAACATAGGTTGCTTCAGTCATCAGCTGTCTTAACAATCCCACTATCTATCAACAAGAATAGCAAGTACATCAGAAAGATTTACCAAGTTTGCTGTCATTATTACAAATAAAAAAATATCAGTTCTATTTAAATGACTTAATTCCCTTCCAGATCTGTCCCGTGTTGCAAAACCTTTTTAGATAATAAATCTTGTGGAATAGTGTGAGGGAGTTTCTCTCTTTATATACAGGTATACAGTCCTCAACTTACCGCCGCAATTAAACTCAAAATTTCTGTTGTTAAGCGAGACAGTTAAGTGACTTTTGCCCCATTCTTGCCCCACCTTTTGTGCAGTTAAGTGAATCACTGCATTTGTTAGTAACACTGTTGTTAAGTGAATTTGGCTTCCCTATTGACTTTGCTTGTCAGATATTTCCAAAAGGGATCACATGATCTAAGACATTGTAACTGTCAAATACATGCCAGTTGCCAAGCATCTTAATGTTGATCATGTGACCATGGGAATGTTGCAATGATCATAAGTCATTTTTTTCAATCCTGTTGTAATGTTGAACAGTCACTAAAAGAATGATTGTAAATTGAGGATTACCTGTACTTTTAGCTTTGAAGTTAATGATTTTTTTAATTAACAGAAAATGTGCTGTGACATTTCTTTTGTATCCCTAATACCTATGTGCTGCCTAATTTATAATTTATAAAACTACTTTTCTCCTATTACCTTCCTGAAAGACTCACCTTTACATTCCTTTCTATTATATTTTTCATGGAGACAAATGTTTTTTTTTTTTAATTAATTTTATTTTATTTTTTTTAATTTTTATTTTCCTATTTCAGCCTGAAATGATTGGCCACTACTTGGGAGAATTTTCCATCACATACAAGCCGGTGAAACATGGTCGACCTGGAATTGGGGCCACCCACTCATCTCGGTTCATTCCTCTGAAATAAGAGTTTTGGGGTATTTTTATGTGTAAATAAAAACATTTCCCAAACAGCTGGCTGGTCTCCTCTTTGGATAGGAAGGCCCTGATTCACTTCAGTCATGCTTTTGAGTTTGTAGGATTTTCAGTTCGTCCTGTAGTAGCTAAGAGGACTAGAACCATAATACACTATTAATTTTTTTTCTCCATTTGGGAGTGGGTGGATAGTCAAATAAGACTTAATTTTCCTTCTACAAACAGTAATGACTGTGATTCACTTAGCGACCATAGCAAAAAAAATTGTTAATGGAGCATGACTCAATCGCTTTGCTAAAGAACTAGTCCCAGTCCTGGTTGTAAATCAAGGACTACTGGTAGTTTATCTCCAGACAAGGCCACAGAGGTGAAGACTTCCAAATCATCACACCCCTTAAAGTGGAATCCCGTTGGAAGATCTCTTCCACATAAGGTCCCATTTGGAGGGTGGTGAGCACACTGAACGAAGGAGAGGCGTTCCCATTGGGGACATCTTCATTTTGCACGCCGAGAAGGTGGTTTGGAGCATATTTCCCTGATTGAAAGACACAAAGCAACAACAATCACTGCGATAGAAGCCCAGGATGTCGCTGCTATGAAGAGGCTGAATGCCTCCTTCCAGCTGGCTGCCTGGATTGTACACCACGTGGCTTCAGGACAAGACTCAGAGGGGGGGAAATAGAGCGTCTCTGGATAGCGGCTGTAGAGGCTGTGGAAGGTCATCGTGAAGAGGCCTTCCAAAAGAGTCTTGGCCAAGAGGTTGACCAAATGCAACCTGAGCTCTAGACCACTGGCCCAGGTCTGGCTCTTCCCACCAAAGGCCTTGGCCTGGACGTCCTGGGAGGGAAACAGGAACACGCAGGCCAAGCCGTGGGTGAGGAGGCTGGCCGTCTGCAACAGGAAGAGGTTCAAAGGGGAGATGGGAAAGGTTTCATCCCAACAAGCAAGGAGGCAGCTCCGCCGGGTGGAATTGCACCGCAGGTCGGCCAACTCGTCCCGCCAAACCATTGCGGCTCCTACGATCAGGAATCCCAGGCGGAAAACCATGAGGCTGGCCAGGCTGGCTCGGCACAACCGTGGGACTTGACCGCCAGTGCCACTGAGCAGAGTTGTGACCGTTTCTTTCTCCATGGTGTTGAGTATGGCTTTTTGGCTGCAATGAAAAAAATATTGCACACGGTGATGGTTATGCTTAGCTGCTCACGTTTGTTGGACGCTGCCCGTGAATAGTATAGAGCTGGAAGGGACCTTGGAGGTCTTCTAGTCCAGCCCCCTGCTCAAACAAGAGACCCTGTACAATCTCAGACATGTGACTGGTCTCTTTTTAAAAACATCTAGTGATGGGGGTGCCCACGATTTCTGGTGGCAAGCTGTTCCACTGGTTAATTGTCACTACTATTAGGAAGTTTCTCCTTAATTCCAAATGGTTCCTCTCTTCCAACCATTCTTTCTTGTCCTGCCCCGGTGCTTTGGAGAATAATTAGACCCCCCTCTTCTTTGTGGCAACCCCTCAAATACTGAAATGCTGCTCTCAGGTCACCCCTAATTCTTCCTTTCTTTTAGGACTCAAGAGATTGGTCCACAGATGGACCCGGTGTATAACCTTGGGGGGGAAGGATGTCTCCTGGACTCACAACTGCTGCTTGAGGAGCAAGTGGTCGTTGTGGCTGGGGGTGGGATTCAACCTTTTTTTTTTTTTACTACCGGTTCTATGAGAGACCGCTTCGTGCAGCAGTCAAAAACCACCGATCTTGAGCTTCGAACAGCTGAGGCGCGGCTGAGCTCAAAACCAAGGAAAGAAAGGACAGGAAAGGATGGGGGCAGGTGGGCAGGGCCAACTGCTCAGTGTCGCTACCGGTTCGCTAGAACCGGTGCAAACCAGCAGCATCACGGATGAGGGCGCATAAACACTCCACAATAGGTGGCCGTGTTTTGTTGATCTTGGATAATCCCCACCCCCCCTAGTTAAGCCAAGTTGGACCTGGTTAATCTGTGGAGCACCAGAAACAGTAGACTAGTCAAGAGACTGAAAAACATTCTTGAAGAAGGCCATGGCAAACCGCTTCTGCACTGTTGGCATGGGAACAGCAGAGAGGGCTTTTTGTAATGGAGCAGGAGTTAAGCTTGGCTCAAGGGAGAAAGTTATATTCAAACATCACACTAAGGTATTGTTCACCGAATAAGCCACAATTGTCCAGATTCGCACAATGGAAAGTTGAGGATGGGTGGTCTGTGAACCTCCCACTGGCTTTATTTCCAGAGCCCCTGGAGGGCTATGAAAGATCAGATCCTCAGGGATGTGTTTACTCAGACTTGTTGGAGGCAATTACGTTATAAATCTCTTGCGAGGCTTTGACGTTGCAACATCTTAACTTCTGAGTTTTAAACGAACCTCTTCCAAAAACATTCACCATCCCAGTGCTGAGCCATGAACCCAATCCTGCATTTGGTTAACACAGCAAAAATAGTAAAAAGATTTAAAAAAAAAAAAATTCTGTTGCTTTGGCACAATGTGGGAATTGATTCTGAAAGTAGTAACACACCAGTAAGGCAACATTGCCAAAAAAGTAAGAGTCAAGATTTCTGTCTTGACGGGTTTGTGTATTTTAATCCTGTAAGCTGTTCAGACTCATGTGAGATGGATTGCTATATATATACAGTATATATATATATCTCACACATGCACACACGTGTGTGTGTGTATACAGGCAGTTCTCAACTTACAACCACATTGAGCTCAAAACATATGTTGCTAAGTGAGACATCTGTTGAGTTTTGTCCCATTTTATGAACTTTCGTGCTACAGTTGTTACGTGGATCATTGCAGTTGTTAAGTCAGTCACACTGTTGTTAAGTGGACCTGGTTTGTCGATTGACTTTGCTTGTCAGAAGGTTGCAAAAGGGAATCACATAACCCCCGAGACACTGCAACCATCATAAATATGAACCAGTTGCAAAACTTCTGAATTTTGATCATGTGACCATGAGATGCTGCAACAATGGTCGAAAGAGTGAAAAATGGTCATAGGTCACTTTTTTTCAATGCCGTTGTAACTTTGAACAGTCACTAAATGAAATGTTGTAAGTTGAGGACTGCCTGTATACGTATATCCATATACACATAAACATATAGGCAGCCCTTGGATTTAAATTACAATCATTCATTTAATGATTATTCAAAGTTACGACAGTATTGCAAAAAGGGACTTGCCATTGGTCCCTCACACTTAACACCTATTGCAGAGTTCCCACAGTCACATGATCAAAATTTCCATTGCTTGGCAACCAGTATGCATTTACTTACCATTGCAGCATCCCGGGGTCATGTGACTGCCATTTGTCACAGGGGTGGGATTCAAAAATCCCAGCAACCGGTTCTCTACCTGGTTGCTGGCTGGGTTTAGCCTTGGTGGGTGTGGCCTACCAGAACTTCCTGTTTCCGGCTTCTGGTGGGCCTCCAGAGCCCAGGGGAAGCTGTTTCCGCCCTCCTCTGGCCCTGCTTCTGGGAGGACGAAAACGGCCTCCCCTGGGCTCTGGAAGCCCACCGGAAGCCGGAAACAGGCCCGTTTCTGAACTTTTGGTACTTCCGGGAGGGCTGTTTTTTTTTATCTTCCCAAGGGTCTGGAGGCCTCCACGGGGCCTCTGGGAGAGTGAAAATGGCCTCCCCGGGGTTATGGAGGCCCTCCGGAAACTGGAAACAGGCCTGTTTGCAGACTTCCGGAAGGCCCATTTTTCCCCCTCCCAGAGCCTCCATGCGGACCCTGCACTTACTCCATCGAAAATGGGCCACGAGGAGACTCCTGGGAGGGGTGGGGAGGGAGGGGAGAGGCCAGCCAGTTGGTTGAAAAAGCAGTTCGACGAAACAGATGTACCTTTAACATCCAGTTCACCCAAACCGGTCCGAACCAGTAGAATCCCACCAGTGGTGTGATTCAATTTTTTTTTTTTACTACTGGTTCTGTGGGTGTGGCTTGGTGGGCACAGCTGGGGAAGGATACTATCAAATCCTCTGACTAAGTCAGAGGTGGAATTTGCCGGTTCTCATAATTTCCGCTACCGATTCTCCAGAACTGGTCAGAACCTACTGAATCCCACCTCTGAATCCCACCCCTGATTTGTAACCTTCCCAGCCAGCTTCCCACGTGATTCGCTTAGTGATCACCATAGTGATTCACCTAACTGTGGCCAAAAAAAGGGTCATAAAATTGGGTGTGACTCACTTAACAGCTGTCTCAGCAACAAATGAGGCCCTAATTGCAGTCATTAATTGAGAACTCCCTGTATACACACCCAGATGTACCTTTAGTAGTTGTTTAGATCAGGGGTCTCCAACTTTGGCAACTTTAAGATTTGTGGACTTCAACTCCCAGAATTCCTCAGCCAGCTGCCGGCTGAGGAATTCTGGGAGTTGAAGTCCACAAATCTTAAAGTTGCCAAGGTTGGAGACCTCTGGTTTAGATGTGTTTCTGTTTTGGTTTCCCCTGACATGCTTATCCATGGTTTATCAAATTAGCCAGCTGGGTTTTTATTATATAAACCTTACAAAGTTGGCTTGGGTGAGCTAAATCATGGTTCAAACTAGAGTGAAAACAACTCTTACATCTTTCATGGATTTTCTGAATTTTGTGTACACGTCTGGAAGCTCTTTAGGAGTGGGTGGCAAACAACAACCCAAAAGGAAGACAGAATTCCAGCTAATTAATTATGATTAACAGTTGGAATTGAGGCAGTTACAGTCACATTTAAAGGACAAATTATAATGACAATTGCTAAAAATATTATTCCAAGGGAGATATATATTTAAGTACAGAGTGGGCTGCAATTATGATATTAAAAGAGTTTTCAACGTCATTTTTCATCCCATCCCATAATTTAAATCCACCTTTTTCAATCTGGTAACCTCAGACATATGCAAATCCTAAATTAAACAAATGAAAATAAGCAAATCCTAAATTAAATGGGATTCTGGTTCCAGGCGGAAGAAGACTGATCCAAATAACACTGAGGGAATTACTTTTCTTTGTTATCCTCCAAGATGGGTTGGCAACGTCTGGTTTTAAATTACTTCAAAATCCCAGGGCTTCGAGCACAATCCTTCAGCAGGACTAGAAGCTTGAAACTAGAGTACTAATCCCAGCTTCCAAGAAGCAAGCTGGAGCTGATTGTATGGAGAGAAGGAATTTGCTTCATTGTCCTATTTTAACAAAAGAGTTACTACTTTAGTCTTTCCCCAAGTTTCAAGAAGCCGAAACCAGCTGTTTTTCGAAGACAGGGATGTCCAAACTTGGCAACTTTAAGACTTGTGGACTTCAACTCCCAGAATTCCCCAGCCAGCACCTCTGAGCTTCCCATATCTTGGCTGGAGAATTCTGGGAGTTGAAGTCCACAGGCTTTTAAATTGTCAAGGTTGGACACCCCTGCTCTAAGGAAAAAGGCAAATAGGAGAAGAACTTTCAATCTGAACTTTGTAGGTGAGAGAAAAAATAATAGGGATTTTGTTGTATTTTGTCTTATAAGAAGTGAGGAGTCCCCTAGACAAATTTTTTCATCAGGATTATTGGTTTTATTCCTCTTCTGGGACCCCCAAATCAGGATTGATGTGGATTTCAGATCCCTGCCAAAAAAATAAGTAAGCAAGCTTCAGCCAAATCCCAAACCAGGCAACATGAGACTGCAATTCTAGCACACTCACCTAGCACGGGTATAATCTCCAGATCTGCTCTATGGATGTCAGATTTTGGGGAGATGATCCAGATCTCCTGAACAAATGGGTGCCTGTCGAGATCATTCCTCTAGTCAAGGGCAGCAAGAAGAAAGAACAGGAAGTGCTTTCCTTCTGGGGTATATTTTGATATAAATAAAGCTCAGGGCAGAGATTCCAGTTTGGAGCAGTTAGGAGCAGGTGAGACCAGGAAAGGGAGGGAAAGGAGCGGGGTGGGGAGGAAAGTGGGAATTTAAAGCAGCCCGTGATGCAAAGGAATGACAGGTCTGAATCTGGTTATCTGGATAGCTCCATTTGATTCCTAATAGCCATCATCTACAGCCATAGAATTTGAAGTTTATTTACTTATGTCTGAGTTTATAGTCCAGGGTTCAGTTTATATACACCCACAAGGCAGGTTATAAAAAGTAAAGTCCCAGCCCATTTTCTTTTTCTCTCATTAGCTTGCAGAAAAGGGAGGGAAGGAAGGAAGGAAGGAAGGAAGGAAGGAAGGAAGGAAGGAAGGAAGGAAGGGAGGGAGGGAGGAGAGGGGGAGGGAGGGAGGGAGCAGGAGGGAGAGAGGAAGGAAGGAGAGAAAGAGAAAGAGGGAGAAGGAGGGTGGGAGGAAAGAAAGGAAAGGAGAGGATGCCATTGAACTAAAAAAAATAACACTGTTAAAATGCCAACTTTAAATCATTTTTTAAAATTGTATCACAAGCTATCTAAAAGTCACTCAAACCCAAGAAGAGGTTGCTTCTTTCTTTATTTAATTTAAAAGCCTGGAAAGCAGGAGGCGAATTCATCACCCATGGACTTCAAGTCCCACCTTAACCCATGAAAGCCAACTGGGTGTGCCTCTCTCTCTCTCTCTCCTCAACCCACCTCACTGGGTTGTCATTGTGGGGAAAACAGGTGGAAGAAGGTATGTTGGATATGTTCGCCCACCTTGAATTATTTTGTAAAAAAAAAAAAGAATAAAGGCAGGATACAAATAAATAAATAAATAAAGCATGTGTTACAGCCGCCCATTCTTTCACAACAGCAGAAAGGCACCTGGCTGAAGAACGCCAAGGAAGTGCTGTTGAAAAGGCCAAGAGCTTCAGAAATGGGGTGCTCTGCCTTGAAATGGCCTTAAGGCTGTCACTGCTCCCCATTGCCCTATAAGAATAGAATAGAATAGAATAGAATAGAATAGAATAGAATAGAATAGAATAGAATAGAATAGTTGGAAGGGACCTTGAAGGTCTTCTACTTCAACTCCCTGCCTCAGGGGTGGGATTCAATTTTTTTAACAACCGGTTCTGTGGGCGTGGCTTAGTTGGTGGGCGTGGCTTGGTTGGTGGGCATGGCTTGGTGGTAATATGACTGGCTGGCCGTGGCCAACTCAACATCACTCACATCGAGGCACGCATCTCCTCGCCTGGCCTCTCATGACTGTGGGGATGCTGCAATAGTTGTAAGTGTGAAAAATGGTCATAAGTCACTTTTTTCAGTGCCATTGTAACTTTGAATGGTCACTCCACACAAGCAAAGTACCAGCAAAGGAGGAAAAAAAATTCCAGAGACATTCCTGAGACAGGAAGTCTAGTCCGGCCAAGAATATAATAAGGGTTAACAGAGAGGAGAGGCAGCTTCTGTAAGCAACACCAGAATGTTTCCTTCCTGCCTTCCTTTACAGGGTTAGGCCAGTAATTTCTTCTAACAACCGGTTCTCGGAACTGCTTTTAATGTTAACAACCAGTTCTAGCGAATAGGTGCGAACTGGTAGAATCCCACCCCTGCCCTGCCTAGATGTTGAGGCTCTAGAAAAAGTGCAGAAAAGAGCAACCAGGATGATTAGGGGACTGGAGACTACAACATACAAAGAACGGTTGCAGGAACTGGACCTGGCTAGTCTAGTGAAGAGAAGGACCAGGGGAGACATGATAGTGGTCTTCCATTATTTGAGGGGCTGCCACAGAGAGGAGGAAGGGGTCAAGCTGTCTTCTAAAGCACCTGAAGGCCAGACAAGGAATAATGGATGGAAACTGAACAAGGAAAGATTCAACCTGGAAATAAGGAGAAACTTTCTGACAGTGCAAACAATGAACCAATGGAATAGAAGTTGCCCTCAGAAGTTGTGGGAGCTTCATCACTGGTGGCTTTCAAGAAGGGATTGGACTGCCATTTGTCAGAAATGGTGTAGGGTCTCCTGCTTGGGCAGGGGGTTCGACTAGATGACCTACAAGGTCCCTTCCACCTCTGATTATCTGTTATCTGTTAGCCAGGAAACCCTACATCACTTCCAAGCCCAGCCTTCTTCCCCAATTTCAGGGTCCCAGATGGGTAGCTTTAGGTGTGTATGTGTGTGTGTGGGATACTGTCTTTAAAATACTCGGCTCCTGGCTCTTTCCTTGTCAATACAGTTTCTCCAGCTTCAAGCTCCACATTTCTGGGGTTCTTAACACAAACTGCCCCCCCCCACCAAGAAGATCAGACACACTTACAAAGTGTAAAAGATCATATCAGCTTTTTTCTATCCGGACAGATTCGCTCAGCTGCGCCCTAAGGCCCTGCCTTATTATTTCATCTCTTCCCCCGCACCCCACCCCACTCCACCCCAGCAACCCGCCAGGTGCTCCCCACTGCCCCCTGGCGCCCCCAGACCTGCACTGCAACGCCTTTCTCCCTCTCCGGGGAAAGCCAAGCCCATCTGAGTGAGACTGGCAGAGAGGCAGGAGAAGGATGCAGTGGGCTCTATGGGTCTGCTGTGGGTCCTCTCCTTTCTCCATTCCACCTTCTTCGGGGATGAGGTAAGACCCTCTCTGTGTTTTGATATATATATCTATATCTATATCTATATATATTTGGGAGGGAGAAAGTGGGGGGGGGGCTTTTGCAGGCAGGAGTCAATGCAGCAAGCTGGAAAGGAGGGTGGGAGAGAGAGAGACAGAGAGAGAAAACAGATGGAGAATGGAAGGGGCTGCTTTTCCAGCCTTGCCCCCAACCTTCCCCTCATCCCGATGCCAGCCAGTGCCAACCTGAGCAGCATATTAAAAAGAGACCGACGTCCCTCTCAGGGGCTGGATGTGACACGACAAGGTCCCAGAGCTTGGGAGGGGGGGGCGCAGAGAATAAATTAGGAATGGGAGGGGGGGTGTCGATCCACCCTGGGGGGAAAGCTAGACTGTCGTTTTCTATTTTTAACGATCCCCATTGCGGTTTTGAAGAACCCACAACCGGACAAGTAGCGTTGCTGTCTCTTCCTCTCGTTGTGGTGGCTGTGCCATAGAATCTGTGCATGGATGCATGTGTGCGCTGGGTGTGTGTGCGCGCATGTGTGTTCTGTCTAGGGGGTGTCCATTCTCCCCCCCCTCCTGTTCTGGGCGATGGTCATGCACTATTTCTGCTCTCCTAGTCCAGCGATGAGAAGAAATGCCAAGGGGGGGTGGGTGTAGTTGAAGAGTCGGTGTTGCAATTGGTAGGGTCTGTCTGGCAGGGAGGGGACACGCCGTATGGATCCGGTCCCAAAGGGTGCCATCTTCTCCACAGACACAGACAACACCCCCCACACACACACACACATCCTTCCCTCCCCAAAGCTTAACCAATTGGCCGAGGTTCATGAGGGATGCTACTTGGGACGAGCAAATGCCGTGGGGTTGTCATCCAAACGCTGCTGCCCCAAGCAGGGAAAAAAAACGATGCTGCCTTCTTGGATTGCAAACAAAACAGGTCACCATCTCTCCGGTCCAGATGGCTGGCAGCCAGGAGGGGTTGGGAAGGAGTTTGCCAAGCAGAGCGGAAAGAAGGCGGTGACCTTCCCTTGTCATTTTGCTCTGTTCACCGGCCTTCCGAGGTAGACTGCCTCTCCCTTTGGAGGGTCCATTAAATGTCCTGGATGGGTTTCCCACTTTGGCAGCTGCTTAAAAAAGAAGTTACATGGGCCTTTTCCCCTCAGTGGCACATTCCTTCTGCTGCCGCCGCCACCGAAGAAAGAAATAAGAAGGTCACTCAGATCTTTTATCATAAAACACTCCAATGTCGTGCTGTCGCTTCCATGCCTTTTTCGTTTTCCTGCCTTTGTATGGTAGGAGGCCAAAGGTAGAGAGGCTGTGGCTCTCCTTGGCTCAGGGTGCCAACCGCGGCCAGTGCTTTCTGAGAAAGCCCTGTGTACTGCATTGTCTACTCTTTTATGGTCTGCATGCTAAAAAAAAAATTATGTTGCCATCTCCAAAGTGCTTTGGTTTGCTTTAGCTGTGCCAGGTTTTGGGGCACAAGATATGCCAGGCACCGGTTTCCTAGGAGAAAATGTTGGTAGTGCCCCAATTTTTGAGGAGTGAGGGAATTCTTAGGCTCCGTTGACCTTCCTGTCTTCTGGAATGGCCTCTCTAGGAATTCTCTCCCTGGTTAACAGCCTTCCAGAAAGTAGTTAAAAACGAGCTACAGGTAGCCCTCAACTTAAAACAGTTTGTTTAGTGACCATTCTAAATTACAATGATTGTACTGGAAAAAAAAGTGACTCGTAACCGGTGTTCCTACTTAACGACTGCCGCAGCATCCCTGCAGTCACGGGATCAAAATTCGGACGCTTGGCAACTGACTCATATTTATGACGGTTGCAGTGTCCAGGGGTCACTGGATCCCCTTCTGTGATCTTCTGACAAGCAAAGTCAATGGAGGAACTCAGCTTCATTTAACAACCGTGTTACTAACTTTGCGACGGCTGTGATTCACTGTGACAAGAAAGGTTGTAAGGTGGGACAAAACTCACTTAAACAACTATCTTGTTTAGCGACAGAAATTTTGGGTTCAAAGTGTGGTTGTAAGTTGAGGACTGCCTGTATTGCAGAGCGCTTGAGAGTAAACTAACAAAGGATTGTGTTATCTGCTTTTTCATTATCGAGTTATTATATTTTAACTTGCCAGGGATTGATTTTATATATATATTATTCTATTTGTAATTGCCGAGAAAATTTAATATTACAAGGGTGAATTATAAATTTAGTACTACCAAATGTTCAATATGGTTTTCACCCATTATGTAACGATATTAATATACTGTGTAGTAGGCCAGATTCATTACACACCCACACGCCTTGTTGTTGGAAGGGAGGAGCTGAGATGAAGAGAATTGTGTGATTTGAAAGGAGATTTGAAAAAGGGAGGACTTTCTTG
The DNA here is from genome assembly GCF_049901735.1 of Notechis scutatus. NCBI lineage: Eukaryota > Metazoa > Chordata > Lepidosauria > Squamata > Elapidae > Notechis > Notechis scutatus. Next base: position 330,647,751 of record NC_142009.1, on the reverse strand, counting down.
GCTTGTACTAAATTAAAGATGCTTTTTCCTCCATTGTGTTTGCAGTATGGCCTAAATCAGGGGTCGCCAACCTTTTGGACCTCAGGGACCACCCAGCTCATAATTTTAAATCCCACGGGTCATTCTTTCTCTGGGATCGCAGGATACCATCTCCAGCTCCATTCTCAGGGGGAGAGAGAAAGAGAGAGACTTTTGGCTTCATGCAAGGAAAACAGCAGAAGCAGCAGAAGTCTTTCTTTCTCTCCCCCAAACTTGGCAACAAATCTTGGTGAGACTTGTTGCACCAGCGCAGCCTCTTGGAGCAGGATGCCTTGCAGGGTCCCAAAAACTCATTTCTGGTGGAGTTTGGGGGAGAGAAAGAAAGACTTTTGCTGCTTTCCTTGTGTGCAGCCAAAAGCAGAAGAAGACAGTGGCCAGTCCAGGCACGTGGGGCGTGTGGGGCATGTTCCCCCCTTCCGCCCTTTCCCCCCTCCCCTCAATACCTCGTGTTGTTCGCAATGCAAGCGACGCAAGCCTTGTGTTCCCGCGGGCCATATGGGCGGTGCAGCCTTGAGTTCCCGCGCAGCCTGGATTAATTTCTTTGGAGGGTGCTTTGGGGGTGACATTTCTCTGCGGACCACCAAAATTTTCTCATGGACCACCAGTGGTCCCTGGCCCACCAGTTGGCAACCACTGGCCTAAATCAGTGTTTTTCAAACTTGGCAACTCAATGGACTCAATGGGACTCAATGCCCAGAATTTCCCAGGCAGCTAAGGAGTTCACCTGTCTTAAAGTTGTTAAGGTTGAAAATACACTGGCCTGAATGATTTCCTTAATAAATTTTGCAAGCTGCTGTGCGTAGAAAAAAGAACAGAAAATTCTGCCTCTCGTGAATATGCCTGGATGTTCTTCTGCATGGATGAAGACACTCCAACTAGAGGCACTTATTGGGTGTTTGTATCTGGCGGGGTGGTCTGACTTTAATTTTCCTCTTGTGGAAATTGCATTGGCCCCAATCTTTTTGGGCTTAAATGTTTTGTAAACTTGGAATCTCTCCTTGTTAACTGTGAGTTGGGCATCTATTTTTGTGTGGCTTTTCATTTATGCTTTAGTATGGTCATTTAGTGCCTTCTTTTAGAATATCTACTTAACCTTTGAGGTCTCTAATTAATGTAACTTTCCAGTTTAGCCCATCGCTCAGTTTTGGAGGGGTTCTTTTCGGCTAGTCATCCATCCAATTATTGATGAGTGGTAACTCTGCTTAACTTCCAAACTCAGAGGCTGTCACTGTTGTGACTAGGCATCCAGCAAGTAGGTATCGGAATAAACCTTAATATTGACACAACAATTTAGGTCTCTTGACTTAATCTTTGCTGACCGTGGTCCCATTGTGATTGTGATTTGGGACTTTCTAATAAACAGCTCAGGCTTTTAGCTATGTGTTATATCAGATCATTTTGGAAAGTGCTATTTAGAGCCACTTTGAGTCTTGTAGTGAAGGCACCGGGCTAGAAACCAGGAGACAGTGAATTCTAGTCCTGCTTTAGACATGAAAACTGGCTGGGTGACTTTGAACCAATCCCCAGGAGACTGTGAGTTCTAGTTCTGCCTTAGGCATGAAAGTTAATTGGGTGATTTTGAACCAATCCCCAGGAGACTGTGAGTTCTAGTCCCACCTTAGGCGTGAAAGTTAGTTGGGTGACTTTGAACCAATCACCAGGAGACTGTGAGTTCTAGTCCTGCCTTAGGCATGAAAGTTAATTGGGTGACTTTGAACCAATCACCAGGAGACTGTGAGTTCTAGTCCGGCCTTAGACATGAAAGTTAATTGGGTGGTTTTGAACCAATCCCCAGGAGACTGTGAGTTCTAGTCCCGCCTTAGGCATGAAAGTTAATTGGGTGACTTTGAACCAATCACCAGGAGACTGTGAGTTCCAGTCCTGCCTTAGGCATGCAAACTGGCTGGATAATTTTGGACAAGTCACTCTCTCTTAGCCTAATCCACCTCACAGGGTTGTTGTTGTGGAGAATATAGGAGGAAGGAATATTAGGTATATTCACCACCTCAAGTTATGTATGAAAATAATAAAAAATGAGATCTAAATACATTAAATAAGTAATGAACTTGGTTTTACCCCCATTTACTCAAATAGCTGGTACTCTGTGTCGAGTAATTTGCAACTAACCTTTGCACTTACTGCACATGGTTTTTACATACTTTTTTGATCCGAAATTCATCCAGCTCTTACTAAAGAGAAAGGAGTCACCGGGGAAACCATGGGATTTATAAAAAGATTTACAAAAATAGGCAGGTCTTCAATTGCACCATTATAGCCACCATACCTGTGATACCTCTAAAAGACTCCTCTCCCTGCCATGTGCTTTTGATTGATTTTGTTTCCATAAATACATCGGTCATCGACTACTGCTGTACTCACGGCCTATTCATCTAAAAAACAGTGCAAAATAATAATCGCAAAGACAAAGTGACAATGCAACAAATAAAGCTACCAAATGAAGGAGGAAGGTACAGCAATTGACAAAAGGCACAAAAAGCTCAGGAGGTGTTGGGTACTCTTTCGCTGGAGGTGTTTAAATGGAGGCCGAAGTGAAGATTGATCAGGGATGCTGATTCTGGCACTGGGCAGAAAGGGGGTTGGACTAGATGATCTCTGAGACCCTTTTCCATCCTTATGGCCTATAATTCTATGAAACTTCATACATACGCACACACACACACACACACACACACACACCATATGTATAAGTTTGTATACTATACTGTACAGTATATACATACATATAGTTAATAGATACACATAAATGCATATACATACACATACATACGTATACATACACCTACACATATACATATATACAGGTAGTCCTTGACATGACCACAATGGAGCTCAAAATTTCTGTTGTTAAGGGAAACATTAGTTAAGTGAGATTTCCCCCCTTTTACTTCCTTTCTTGGCACAGTTGTTAAGTGAATCATTGCATTTGTTAAGTTAGTAACCCGGTTATTAAGTGAATCTGGGTTCCCCCTCGTTTTGCTGATCTAACGGTCACAAAACACGATCACATGAGCTCGGGACACTGCAACCGTCATAAATATGAGTCAGTTGCCAAGCGCCTAAATTTTGATCACGCAATTGCAGAGATGCTGCAATGGTCGTAAGTGTGAAAAATGGTCCTATGTTGCTTTTCTCAGTGCCGTTGTTAACTTTGAATGGTCACTAAATGAGATGTTGTAAGTCAAGGACTAGCTGTGTGTTTGTGTATGTCTATACACACATTCACACATGCACATACATACATACATACAGGGATGGGCTTCAAATTTTTTAGCAAGGGTCTCTCTGCCCTAATGACTGGATGGGTGGGCGTGGTTAGGTGGTCATGTGACTGGATGGGTGTGGCCAACTCGACATCACCTCTTTGCTCTAATTACATAAAAAAGATATATACCAAAAAGTTGTTTATTATTTCGTGCATTTCATTCTTAAATAAAAGACTGGATGAAACCAGGCTTAATAGCAGTGACTGTGAGAGGTATCTTGGAGTCTTTGTGGAGTTTCTGGTGAGTTACATAATTCTTATTATTTGGGAATTAATCCCCTTGGAAGCTAGTGCTATGTTATCTGATTTTCTCAATGGTGCTCCCTCGCAAGCGCTGAGTGGATTGTTTATCTAGCTTTTACTTTTACGAGGTGTGAAGTTCAATTAAGCTTATTAAGAGCTTTCCCTTGCTGCTTGTCTTTCTGCGGTTATTAGGGGCTCTCTTGAGCCCCTGCGAGCCCCCAGCAGCCCACCCCTGCCTACATACTTCCTAACTGCCCATCTCCCTTTCTTTTATGCTGCCAGGGAAATGAATAAGGTTATATAATGCTTTGGGTTTTGAAGCCAAGCGGTACAGAACTGTAACCCTTTAAAGCAACCCTTTAAAGCATCTCCACCTCATGCCAACAGAGAGTTTAATAATCCAAAAAATCTACAATTGCACTGAAATGGATAAACTTCACAGGTGGTATTCAGAAGGTTCTGACCAGTTCTGGAGAAGTGGTAGTGGAAATTTTGAGTAGTTCGGAGAACCGGCAAATCCCTCCTCTGACTGGAGATTTTACAATATCCTTCCCCTGCCACGCCCACCAACCCCGCCCACAGAACCAGTAGTAAAAAAATTTGAATCCCACCACTGATAAATTTACTCTAAAATTAAAAGAAAAGTACTATACAGTTTGGGAAAACTGGTACAAATGGATAAATCTACAAAAGAGATAAACGAGGAAATAAATATGGAAGGAAGAGTTTAAAGAGGATAATGCTTGAAAAATAACCAGGAATATGAAATAGGTACTGGAACAATAATGGGTTTGATTTGTAACGTTTATAGTGTTTTTCGTTTTAACGAGTTGTATTGTATTTTGTATTTATTAATGTTCAGTAAAGGTATTAATTAAAAAAAAAAAGCAGGGGTCTCCAACCTTGGCAACTTTACGCCTGGAGGACTTCAACTCCCAGAATTCCCCCGCCAGCTTTGAAGTCCTCCAGGGTTAAAGTTGCCAAGGTTGGAGACCCCTGCTTTAAAGCAGTGTTTCTCAAGCTTGGCCACCTGAAGATGTGTGGACTTCAACTCCCAGAATTCCCCAGCCAGCATGAGTGTATTTGGACACTCTTCTAGATACACACACACCAGTGGTGGGATTCAAATTGTTTTACCATCAGTTCGGTGGCCGTGGCTAGGTGGCCGTGGCTTGGTGGGTGTGCTTTGCCTAATAATGGCACGCAGCTTCCCTCACACCAGCTGAGATTGAACCGGTCTGAACCGGTAGCATACCACCACTGACACACACCCTCCCATGAACCTCCCTCAGTGTTGGTCTTGTGAGGAAGCCCCACCAGGAGCACTAGCTCTGTCTCAGGGGTGGGATTCTACCAGTTCGCACCTATTCGCTAGAACCGGTTTTTAACATTCTAAGCAGTTCGGAGAACCCGTTGTTAGAAGAAATTACTGGGCTAATCCTGTAAGGAAGGCAGGAAGGAAACATTCTGGTGTTGCTTACAGAAACTGCCTCTCCGTTAACCCTTATTACATTCTTGGCAGGACTAGACTTCCTGTCTCAGGAACTTCTCTGGAGTTTTTTTTCCCCTCCTTTGCTGGTACTTTGCTTGTGTGGAGTGAGCATTCAAAGTTACAATAGCACTGAAAAAAGTGACTTATGACCTTTTTTCACACTTATGACTGTTGCAGCATCCCCACAGTCATGAGAGGCCAGGCGAGGAGATGTGTGCCTCAATGTGAGTGATATTGAGTTGGCCATGCCCAGCCAATAACATAACCACTACGTCCACCCAGTCACATGACCACCAAGCCACGCCCACCAACTAAGCCACGCCCACAGAACCTGTTGTTAAAAAAATTGAGTCCCACCTCTGCTCTGTGTCCTTACTGTAAGATTTCCTTAACCAAATCTTGCAAGGCTGAATGTATCAAAGAGGGACCCAGGACCTTCTAGGACTAAAGAGGAAATCTCCGGACAGTGAGATCATTTTAACCAGTGCAACTGCTTGACTTCAGAAGTTATGGGTGCTCCATCACTGGAGGCTTTTAAGAAGAGACTGGACAGCCATTTGTCTGAAATGGGATAAGGTTTTGTGATGACCCGGGGCGTGACACAAAAATAACCAAGACACAAAAATAGAAGAAAGTCCCTTTAATGCCTCCAACTTGGCCCCAATGTCCAATTATCTTTGGCTGGATATCACACTCTTAAAGAAAACAGTTTACGGGGGGAATAAATGCAGTCCGCACCCAGAGTAAAGTTAATTCGAAATAAAAAACCCAACACAAACCACACCGAAAGAATTACTACGGCAGGCAAGGATGATTAATTGCAGACTTCTACCAGATAATGCAGCAACCACAGTTGGGAGGAAGCCAAAACACAGATAAGCTCCCATAAGAATGCACACTTTGCTTCCAGCACCTTTGCCATGCACAGTTTGTCCCTTTAACCAATCCTTCCAGCTGCAGCCCATGGAGGGGATCAGGGCCCCTTCCTCCCCCATAGACCACACCACTCATGTTTCTCCCTTATCCGCTCCTCCCTGCGTGCCCTAGGATGATGGGGATGGGTCTTCCTCTGAATGGCCATCCGGCCTGTGTCCTTCCCCAGTTTCCTCCACAACCACCGGAGCCACACTCCAACTCCCGGTCAGCTGTTCCATCTCTCCCTCAGAACCAGACTCCACCAGGGGCATGACAAGTTTTTCTGTCTGAGCAGCGGGTTGGACTAGAAGACCTCCAAGGTCCCTTCCAGCTCTGGTATCCTTGTTGTGTTAAAGCAGTGTTAAAATTAACTTCATTAATTTTTTTTCCTAGAGGGCATCATGGAGAAATCGACCAATGCACAGCTAGTCCTCGACTTACAACAGTTCATTTCGTGACCATTCAAAGTTACAATGGCACTGAGAAAAAAGTGACTTATGGCCCTTTTTCACACTTATGACCAGCCAACCCCTATGATCACGTGATCCACGTTCAAGGACTTGGCAAATGACTCATTATTTATGACGCTTTGCAATATTCCCCTACTGTTCCCCTTTTGCGGCCTTGCGACCAGAAAAGTCAACGGGGAAGCCAGATTCCCTTAACGACCGTGTTACAAACTTAACAATGGCAGCGATTCACTTAACAACCATGGCAAAAAAAAGGTCTTTACGAGGAGCAAAATTCACTTAACCAATGTTTCGCTGAGCGACCGAAATTTTGGTCTCCGGTGTGGTCGTAAGTCGAGGACTACCTGTACTTGGTTTTTTCATTATTATTTTTTTTTAAAAAAAGGCTTTCCAGGTAGCTTTGCTTGTTTATTTATTTATTTTCCGATCCTTGCCCTCCTTCTCTCCTTCCTGATCGTCTTTCCCTTCCCCAGATATTGTAGACAGATCGATGTTCATCCCGGCGTACCTGTCTCCCGGCTTCTCTCTTCATCCCCTCCAGGTTGACTAAATCCCATCTGCCAGTGTGGAGAAAGCTAAGCTAGGGATAAACCTGGATAACTAGCCAGTCTGGTTGCCATGGCGATCCTGCTCTCTTTTGATTGGGCGACGGGGCGTTCAGCATCTTCCTTTGATGTAGATCCGTGTGTGAAGAGCATCGCTTGGGAGGGGAAGGGCTATAGATTTCTCTGGGGCCCAGAATTTTATTGACCTTACTTGGAAAAAGTCAAACTGGGTACCCAGGCACCAGCTGGGTACCCGTGCTTCGCTATAAAACTATGTGGTCGGGCTTAGTTTTTGGGGAGGAAAATAAGGCGGGGAGGAATTCTGCCACGGCCTACCAGCATCCATCAGTATTCATCAGTGAGAACAATCAACCCGTGGAACAGAAGTTGCCCTCGGAAGTTGTGGGAGCGCCATCAGTTGAGACCTTCAAGAAGAAATCGGACTGCCATTTGTCAGAAGTGGTGTAGGGTCTCCCGCTTAAGCAAGGGGGTTGAACTAGATGACCTACAAGGTCCCTTCCAAGTCTGATTATCTGTAATCTGTAATCATCTGGCTAGCGTCCTGTCGGTGTGTGAGGGAGTTGAGGGCTGTTTGGAAACCGAAACTGTATTTGCTGTGTGAGCAAGAAGGAGACGGCAAGGAGCCTGGGCGTGGCTTAGCTCAACTGTTCTGTACTAAAGCTGCTTGGTGCTCTGAAACAGAAACTGAAACTCCTCTGCTTGTGTTTTGCATTTGGAAGAGATTTCTTTTCAGGTGGGGAGGGGGAGTAGAACTCCTTAGCATCAGAGCGTGTTAATAATAATAATATAGGAAATACTAATGCTCTGATGGTCATTTTGAAAAATTCTTTCTTAGTGAACACCTAGAAGTCAAGAGGAACATACGTGCCAAATTTCAAGTTTGTAGGCTTTACAGTTCTGGAGATTTTGTGATGATGCGTGAGTGGTATTTTGTTTTTATATATTTATGCATTTGTTAGCTTGACTGTACGTGTGTCTTTGGCCAAATCAATATGGACTCACTGCGGGGTTTAAAAAAAGCCCAACAGAAACATCCCTGAAGAGAAAAATGCCCACAAAAAGACAAATCACATTTTAAAAAAACAAACAACCCAATTACTTCTCAAAATGCAAAAATGCAGCAATCACCAAGTTGTTTTTTAAGATGAGTTTTAAGCCGTACAAATAAAATAAGCAATACAATACAACTCGACTTACAACCATTTATTTAGTGACCATGCTGAAAAAAGTGACTTAACAGCCAATCCTCACACTTACAACCAACGGCAGCGTCCCCCATGGTTGTGTGATGATCACCCTTTGGAACCCTTTTAGCTGTTTTTCAGCACGAAAAGTCAACACAGGAAACTGGATTCGTTTAATGACTGCATTATCCGCTTAACAGCTGCAGTGATTCCTTAACAACCATGGCAAAAAAGGTCATTAAATTGGGTGAAACTCACTTAACGACCATCTCACTTAACAAGGAGAAATTCTGGTCTCAATTGTGGTTGTAAGTTGAGGGCTATCTGTAGTGGTGTTGATAATAATAATAATAATAATAATAATAATAATAATAATAATAATAATAATAATAATACTCAATTTAGAACTTTAATTGAGCTTGGCAATTATGATTGTAAGTTGTGATGGTCCTAAAGCAGGTCATCATGTGACCCACCCAATTTCACTACCCTTTCCTTGTGGCAGTGAATATTGCTTTCCAACAAAAACGTAAACCGTAGTCCCATGCCTGCGGGATGCTGCAAACAGCCTTAAATGTGGGCTGTTTGCCTAATGCCCAAAATGTTATCAGGTGACCACGGGGGTGGAAGCCATCGAAACTCAGTCATCAAGTCGTGGTGGCATAGTGGCTAGAAGGCAATATTGCAGGCTGATTCTGCCCACTGTTAGGAGTTCGATCCTGGCTGGCTCAAGGTTGACTCAGCCTTCCATCCTTCCAAGGTCGGTAAAATGAGGACCCAGGTTGATGGGGGCAAGATGCTGATTCTGTAAACTGCTTAGATAGGGCTGTAAAGCACTGTAAAGCGGTATATACGTCTAAGTGCTGTTGCTATGGCTTCCTTCCTTCCTTTCCTCTTTCTCTCCCTCCCTTTTTCCTTCCTTCTTTCTTTCTCTCCCTCTTTCTTTCTTTTTCTCCATCCTATTTCTCCTTCCTTCCTTCCTTCCTTCCTTCCTTCCTTCCTTCCTTCCTTCCTTCCTTCCTTCCTTCCTTCCTTCCTTCCTTCTTTCCTTCTCTCCCTTCCCCCTCCTCTTTCTTTCTTTCTCTCCCTCCCTTTTCTCCTTCCTTCTTTCCCTCTTTCTTTCTTTTCTTTCTCTCCCGCCCTTCTTTTTCTCTCTCCTTCCTTCCTTCCTTCCTTCCTTCCTTCCTTCCTTCCTTCCTTCCTTCCTTCCTTCCTTCCTTTCCTCTTTCTCTCCCTCCCTTTTTCCTTCCTTCTTTCTTTCTCTCCCTCTTTCTTTCTTTCTCTCCATCCTATTTCTCCTTCCTTCCTTCCTTCCTTCCTTCCTTCCTTCCTTCCTTCCTTCCTTCCTTCCTTCCTTCTTTCCTTCCTTCCTTCTCTCCCTTCCCCCTCCTCTTTCTTTCTTTCTCTCCCTCCCTTTTCTCCTTCCTTCTTTCCCTCTTTCTTTCTTTTCTTTCTCTCCGCCCTTCTTTTTCTCTCTCCTTCCTTCCTTCCTTCCTTCCTTCCTTCCTTCCTTCCTTCCTTCCTTCCTTCCTTCCTTCCTTCCTTCCTTCCTTCCTGATTAGGTTAGAATGTGGTTAGAATGTAACATTGCAGCTCGGTGGGGAATTTTTTAAAAGAATGGTTCAGAAAGTAAAAGGAATATATGGCAGCGTTCACATGATCTGTTTATAAGAGCTGTGGTGGCGCAGTGATTAGACTGCAGTATTGCAGGCTGACTCTGCCCACTGCCAGGAGTTCGATCCTGACGGGGCTCCAGATTGACTCAGCCTTCCATCCTTCCCAGGTCGGTAAAAGGAGGACCCAGATTGTTAGGGAGGGGGCCAACTCTGTAAACTTGCTTAGAGACTAATGGGAGGTATATAAATCTAAGCACTTTTGCTGTTGCTACCTCCGGTGAGGGTCTGTTGGATCTTCAAACGGTTGCTAAGCAACTGGTCGTAACTTGAAGACCACCTGCCATTGAAGTCAAAGGCACGACGGAGCCAAATAGCAAAACGGAATAACACAATTAAATCCGTGCCAGTCAAATCAGAGTAAAAGTTTGAAAAGCAAAGCAGGAAAGGACGAAAGGGTGACTAATAATAACCAGCCCCCCCTCCCCCCCCCGCACACACACACCTGGGGGTGGGCACCCATCGTGCTCCCCTCCCACCCTCACTCTGGCTGGCAGGAACACAGAGAGGGGAACGCAGAAGGGAGGCGGGGGGGGGCGTGAGATGGAAAAGGGGGGGAAGGGTGGGGGGCTCTAGGGGCTCCTTTGTTTGTGCTGGTTGGGCTTTCTCTTTCCCTTTCTCCTTTCATCTCCCCCCTTGGCCTGGAACTCAGATGAAATTTCAGTCAGCAGAAACGGATAACAACAGCTTGTTTGTTTAATCGCCCTTGGGGGCTGCAGGCTGGAGAGAGGGAAGGAGCCCAACACTGTAGCCCTTTCTTTGTTCTCTCTCCCCCGATTCTCTTTCAGGTTCAGTTATTTTATTTTTTCTCTTTCTTTCTTTTTCTGTCCTTCTTTTCTTTCTCCTTCCTTCCTTCCTTCCTTCCTTCCTTCCTTCCTTCCTTCCTTCCTTCCTTCTTATTCTCTCCCTCCATTCTTTCTTTCTTCCTTCTTTTCTTCCTTCCTCTTTCTTTCTTTCTTTCTTTCTTTCTTTCTTTCTTTCTTTCTTTCTTTCTTTCTTTCTTTCTTTCTTTCTTTCTTCTTTCTTTCCACCTTTCTCCTCCCTCCCTTCCTCCCCTCCCTCTTATTTTTCTTCCTTCTTTCCTTCCTTCCTTCTTTCCTTCCTTTCTCTTCCTTTTTCTTTCTTCCTTTCCCCTTCCTTTCTTTTTCCTTCCTTCCTTTCTTTTTTATTTTTCCCTCCCTCCATTCCTCCTTTCTTTATTTTTTTTCTTCCTTCCTTCCTTCCTTCCTTTCTTTCTTTCTTTCTTTCTTTCTTTCTTTCTTTCTTTCTTTCTTTCTTTCTTTCTTTCTTTCTTTCTTTCTTTCTCTTTCTTTCTTTCTTTTTCTTTCTTTCTTTTTTCTTTCTTTTTCCACCTTTCTCCTCCCTCTCTCCCTTTCCTCCCTCTTATTTTCCTTCCTCCCTTCCTTTTCTTTTTTCTTTCTTTCTCTTCCTTTTTCTTTTTCCTTTCTTCCTTTCCCCTTCCTTTCTTTTTCCTTCTCTCTTTTTCTTCTCTTCTCCCTCCCTTCATTCCTCCCTCCCTCCATTCCTCTCTCCTTCCTTCCCTTCCCCCTTCCTTCTCTCTCTTTCTCCTTCCTTGTACATTTCTTTTTCTTTTTAATTAAACCCCTCCTTTCTTATTTTAATATTATCAATATTTTGGCTCATACCTCTTCTGATTTAGATTTCTCTTTTTCCTTCATTTTTTGTATTGAATTTACACTTCCCACATCCTTTCTACTTAATGTGAAAAGGAGTAGCTTTTCTTCAATTTCATCATTGTGAGTTATGCCTCATTAATTCACTTTGAATTAAAACAATTATATCCTTTGTTTCCTTTTATAAAATCAGCACCCAACAATTAATGGTTAATGTAGTCATATCCTTATTTTATAATCTGTAAACCACCTAGAATTAGGACTAAAATGAAAATAATTCAAGTAAAAACTGGCTAACCAAAAATAAAAATATCACTTGCTGAATTTGGGGAGATCCAAATTTAGTAAATTCCTTCTCTAATTGTTCTTTTTTTTTTTTGTTACTTTTTAAATTTCCACACATTTTCTCTCTTTTAAGAAAAGCATTTATTTTTTTGTTAAATTATCCTCTTAGATACTTAAGATATCCTGTCTTTCCTCCAATAGTACAATAGCATATATACCAAGAGCTTCTTTTCACTTTCCCCCCACAACTATCACACCCTGTAGGGCAGTGGCCCCAACTCTTTGGGCAGCAGGGACCTGTCTAGTGGTTAAGGCACTGAGCTAGAAAGCAGGAGGTGGTGAGTTCTAGTCCTGCCTTAGGCATAAAAGCCATCTGGGTGACCTTGGGCGAGTCCCTCTCCCTATCAGTCCATCCCAATTCACAGGTAGGAGGAAGAGGTGTGTTGGATATGTTGCCTTGAATTACTTGTAAAAATAGTAAAGACAGGATACAAACAAACAAACAAACAAATAAATGTGCTTTTGTCTCAGTGCTCTAAGACTGTTGTTGTTGTTTTCCCCCATAAGTCTTTTATCTGCCTCTCTAAACATGGTGAGCAACATAAATTATAAATGATTGCTCCTCCAGATCAGCAATCCCTCTAAAAACATCTGGGCTCATATCTAAAACCTATTTTATCTGCTCAGTGGACTGGCTTTCCAACTAGAAATTTCATTCTTATTCCTAATTTCAACAGAGGGAATTGGAAACACAGATGCCCCCTTGCTGGCAGCAAAGACAGAGAGAAAAATGTGAGATTTAGCTGTAATATGGATGACTCTCCAAGCCTGGGTGCTTGTTCAAATATGATTTTAATCGTTTGCGAATAAGCAACCGAGCCATGCCATCTGATTCCTCCTAGGAGGACCTTCTGGTGAGACACATTAAAGGCCACCTAGCTCAGAATTTTCTCTCTGCGCGTGTGTGTGTTTACTAGGGCTTTATGCCTGCCAAGGGAAACCATGTGTAAAACTGTGACTCATAGCAGGTGGAACTATTTTCAGAATCCCACAGTGAGGGTATTTAGATGGAGTCTCTGTACTTGTGGTTTAATAGATCTGAAAAGGGTTAGAAGCAAAAATGCTGGTGAGAATCACAATATCTGGACTTGAGGATGCCTTTGTCCAAGGTGCTGAAATGACAGCCGAGGCCTTTGGAATCTCCTTCCCAATTGAAACACACACACACACACACACACACCCTTTTTAATGGGTTCAAAGGATCAAAGTGCACAACTACACTACAAATCTTAACCAAAGCGGGTTAGCTTTCCAAAATTCTCACCTCAACTGTACACTCTGATGACTAGATGCAGCTGGGCCTTTTACAGTTCACCTTCCTCTCCAGTTTCGTGAATTTCAATCACCAGGCTTTCTCCACAGGGTTCTCTCTAACCAAGATGTTAGATACTGTAGAACCCACAAAAACCAAGTAAGATTAGATGTAGGATGCAAAATAGGCTTAAGGATCAAAACCCTTTTGCTCTTGAAATCCCAAGCGCCAGATAACCTTTGTGTCTAAAACTTTTAGGATTGTTGGGGTGGGAGGCGAGTGAGGAAAGACTACAGATTCAAACCCCAAATAACAAATAAAACTGAAGCTCGATATTTGCAAAGTACTTTAATTGCCCCGGTGTTATCTACTCTGAGGTAGAATCCTGCAGGGATGTCTTTGTTTATACTGCCAAAAGACTTAATTGCATGTTTTAAAAAATGCTGCGATTTCCTCCTCCTTTAAAAAAAAAAAGGGAAATTTTCAGGTGATGTGGAAAAAGGTTCATGTTAGAGATTTGGAGTGGTGAGGTGGATTAGGCCAAATGTTTCAGCCACCCCAAATTGCTTTCATTCTCTAAGGCCTAATTAAAGTCTGATTGCTTTAGTTACTTCCAGTAATTCTATATTGCTCTTCGTTTGAAAATGTACTGGGAATCCTCAACTCATAACTGTTTATTTTGTGACCATTTGAAGTCATAATGTCACCTTAAAAAGTGACTTATGACTGTTTTTCACCCTTACGGCTGTTTCAGCATCCCCGGTGGTCCCCGGATCAAAATTCAAATGCTTGGCAGCTGGAAGGTACTGTGTTTATGACGATTTCAGTGTCCCGGGGTCATGTGATCACCTTTTGAGTGTCAACTCATAAAATATTTCTATGTTTTTTTTAGAGTTGCCAACAGAAAGGGAAGGGGGAGCAGTGCAGCAGCTTGCAAACCGAAACTGCATTCCATAAATGTTTTCAAAGATAGTAACTAGGTGACTGAAGTTTCTGTCACACAAAATTCTTAACTGCAGAGCATGATTGATGACTCTTGGCTATGGGTGTGTCCCATTGGAGAATATGAATTACGATACACCCCTGGATTGGTGGGGGAAAACCAGGGTCAAGGGTGAGAATTATATGCCTCAGAGTTGGCTACACCCAGGCAATGCCGGACATGTTAACTCCCAATAAATCCTTTTGAAATTTTGGAAGTTTGGCTCGAGACTCATGATTTAAGTGGGGGTAACTGCCGGAATCCTGACACTGAGACTTTCTGACAAGCAAAATCAAGGGGGAAGCCACATTCACTTAACCATGTTACTAACTGCAGTGATTCACTTAACAACGATGGCAAGAAAGGTCATAAAATGGAACAAAACCCAGTTAGCGACAGAAATTTGGGGCTCAATTGGGGTCGTACATCAAAGACTTTCTGTAATGGTAGATCTCACCAGGTCAATATATTTTTTGTATTTTAATATTTTGTTCTACACTGCCAGAATCCCTCTGAGGGAGCTGGACAGTTCAGAAATGGGGAAAATAAAAATTTGAAAATGTAATGGTGGATCTCAGCAGGATAATATATCTGAAAATAAAATAGTAGTCCTCAGCAGGATAATAGATTTGTACATGTAATAGTAAATCATGCCAAGGCAATATATTTGAAAATATAACGGTAGATCTCACCAAAACATTATATTTCAAAATATAGATACACTCTAAACAAGTCAAGAGCTACAAAGAAAACCAGCAATTAAAAATGAATGGTGGAGTGGTTAGAGCAACTGATCAAACTGAGAGAAGAAATGGGAATTAAAAGAGGCTTTTTGATTTTTTTTTTTTAACCAAAGCAGTCTACTTGAGATATTGGCTAATCCCCCATGCCAGTTAGTATAAAGGAATATAAAGATCATGATGGAGAGAGCTGTTTCCCTTGAAAGAGGGGCTAAGATGGATGGTAAACCTGGTTTTCGGGCCAAGAATGCCCCCCCCCAAAACAGCCTGAAAAATGAGCAGGGGTGAGGCCAGCCAGTGGTAGGATTTGCCGGTTCACTGAACTACACAGAATCTTACTAACGGTTCACACCAACCGGTGCGAACTGGCATCATCCCACTTCTGCCCTTCCCTGGCCTCAAGCTCCAGGTTGTGTCTAGCCTGAAACCATGTGGAGAAAAATCCCTACAGAAAAACTACAGAAAAGAAAATGGCCGCAGCCAGGCCAGCTTCAGGCTTGACAACCATCCAGTCAGAGCTGAAGAAGCTTCTTGGATGAGAAGCGAAACGTCCTTCAAAGAAAAAACCAGAAAGTCTTGAGGGGAAAAAAACACCTTTGGGACAACCATGACTTGGAGGACTGAGAATCTCCATAGAAACTCCATCCTCTTTCTCTCCCTCTTTTTTCAAAGTCCAACTTTGGCTTCTACAGAAGGTCAAAGGAAAAAACAACAACAACGCATTGATTTAGTAGTGGCTGGTGCAGTCAAGATTATGCACAGCTGGTGAAACGCGGCATAATCAGATCCCCATAGCAATCTAGAAACACCCTTCCTTTTTGAGTTAATGTTGAACTAATTGGTTTTTCCAGATCGTCTCCCAAGGGGAGGAGAGAGTGTTATGCTCCCGAGTCCCATCCAAAGCCATAATGCAGGTAGTCCTCGACTTATGATCTCACTTGAGACAGGAAAATTCATCTTGCCTCATGCAGTTGTTAAGCAAGACATCTACTGGATCGCAACCTTTCCTGCTGGCTTCCCCACTGCCTTTGTGTCATGCCCCTGTTGGAATCTGATTCCGAGGGGGAGGTTGAGCAGCTGACAGCGTGTGGGAGTGTGGCTCCGGAGGCTGTGGAAGAAACAGTCTGGCTGGGCATTCAGAGGAAGACCCAGGGCCACTTTCTCTCCACCCTAGGGCATGCAGGGAGGAACAGAGAAGGGAGCAACGTGGGTTACGGGGGAGAAAAGAGCCCTGATTCCCTTCATTAGCTGCAGCTTGGAAAACAAAATAAAGAGGGTGTTTGTGCACAGCACCTTGCTGGAAGCAAAGCATGAATTATCTTTGTTTGTCAAGTCTTATCTGGGTTCCGGTGTCCTCCCAACTGTGTGTGTGTTGTTATCTTTTGAAGTCTGCAATTCTTTTTTTCTGCCCTGTCTCGTTAATTGCTGCAGTGTGGTTTGTGTTGGTTTTTATTTATAATTTATATGTACTTAGGGTTCAGACTGAATTTCTTCCCTTTAAAAACTGTTCTTGGGGGAGCTTTTTCTCCAGCTGATGATAACTGGACATTGGGGGCCAAGTTGGAGGTATTAAAGGGACTTTACCTACTTTTGTGATTTTGTTGTTTTTGTGTCACGCCCCGGGTCATCACACTTTGCTTGTCAGAAGGTCGCAAAAGGGGATCCCATAACTGCTCCCCCCCCCCAGATGCTGCAACCGTCATAAACAGAGGTCTCCAAACTCAGCAACTTTAAGACTTGTGGACTTCAACTCCCAGAATTCTATGCTGAAGAATTCTGGGAGTTGAAGTCCACATAGCCAGAATTCTAGGTATGCTGGCTGGAGAATTCTGGGAGTTGAAGTCCACAAGTCTTAAAAGTTGCCAAGTTTGGGGACCCCTGGTCATAAAGATGAACCAGTTGCCAAGCATCTGAATTTTGATCATGTGACCACGAGGAGGCTTGTGTGTGAAAATCAGTCAGATGGTGTGAAAATTAGTCGTAAGTCATTTTTTTTTCCAGGGCAGTTGTAATTTGGAACGGTCACTAAATGGACTGTTGTAAGCCAAGGACTACCAGTTTGTGAAATGCTGATTTTTTTATGGGATTATGACAGAAAATGCAGGCAGTCCTTCACTTACAACACTTCATTTAGTGATGGTTCAAAGTTACAACGGCACTGAAAAAAGTGACTTATGCCTGTTTTTCACTCTTATGACCACTGCAGCATCCCTGGGGTCATGTGATCAAAATCCAGCTGCTTGGCCACTGGCTCCTAGGGGTCAGATGATCCCCTTTTGCGACCTGACAAGCAAAGGCAATGAGGAAGTCAGGTTCACTTAACAACCAAGTTACTAACTTAACGACTCCAGTGATTCACTTAACAACGGTGGCAAGGAAGGTCGTAAAATGGGACAAAACTCTCTGAACAAGTGTCTCGCTTAGCAGCCAAAATTTTGGGCTCCATTGTGGTCGTAAGTCAAGGATCACCTGTATATATTTTTAAAAACTGAGCTGGATGGGAGGATGGGTTGTCCTGGCTTTAGGGAACCACCGTGTTCCCAGGCAGTCTGCTGAATGCTTCTTGCTCGGGGCAGACCAGCCGGGAGGGTTGGTACATTCATGCTCCTCTTAATGGGTTTCCCAAGGACAGGACAGCATTGCCCTAAGGCTGAGCAGACCCTAGCCTAGGGCGTCAAAGCTTCAAGGGTGCCCACGCTGCCCCGTCCTTCCGAATCTTTCTAAAAATGCAAATCTTAATTGCTGGGCAATGACACCATCAGTCAACTTGGCCTAGGGTGCCATGTGCCCTTGAGCTGACACTGCCCAGGGATATGGTCAGAAATGAATAGTTCCCTTTCATAATATAGTATCACAGCTATGAGCTTGATTAAGTACACTTGGGCTGTAAGGACTCAGATACACCCTTCCTGCCTTCCTTCCTCTCTCCCTCTCCGCATTCCTTCCTCCCTTCCTTCTTCTCTCCCTCTCCGTATTCCTTCCTTCCTCTCTCCATCTCCGTATTCCTTCCTTCCTTCTTCTCTCCCTCTCCATATTCCTTCCTTCCTCTCTCCATCTCCTTCCTGCCTTCCTTCCTTCCTCTCTCCATCTCCGTATTCCTTCCTTCCTTCTTCTCTCCCTCTCTGTATTCCTTCCTTCCTCTCTCCATCTCCTTCCTTCCTTCCTTCCTTCCTTTCTTCCTTCCTTCCTTCCTTCCTTCCTTCCTTCCTTCCTTCCTCTCTCCATCTCCTTCCTTCCTTCCTTCCTTCCTTCCTTCCTTCCTTCCTTTCTTCCTTCCTTCCTTCCTTCCTTCCTTCCTTCCTTCTCTCTCCATCGCCTTCCTTCCTTCCTTCCTTCCTCTCTCCCTCTCCATATTCCTTCCTTCCTCTCTCCATCTCCTTCCTTCCTTCCTTCCTTCCTTCCTTCCTTCCTTCCTTCCTTCCTTCCTTCCTTCTTCTCTCCCTCTCTGTATTCCTTCCTTCCTCTCTCCATCTCCGTATTCCTTCCTTCCTTCTTCTCTCCCTCTCCATATTCCTTCCTTCCTCTCTCCATCTCCTTCCTGCCTTCCTTCATTCCTCTCTCCATCTCCTTCCTGCCTTCCTTCATTCCTCTCTCCATCTCCGTATTCCTTCCTTCCTCTCTCCATCTCCTTCCTGCCTTCCTTCCTTCTTCTCTCCCTCTCTGTATTCCTTCCTTCCTCTCTCCATCTCCGTATTCCTTCCTTCCTTCTTCTTTCCCTCTCCATATTCCTTCCTTCCTCTTTCCATCTCCTTCCTTCCTTCCTTCCTTCCTTCCTTCCTTCCTTCCTTCCTTCCTTCCTTCTTCTCTCCCTCTCCGTATTTCTTCCTTCCTCTCTCCATCTCTGTATTCCTTCCTTCCTTCTTCTCTCCCTCCCCATATTCCTTCCTTCCTCTCTCCATCTCCTTCCTGCCTTCCTTCCTTCCTTCCTTCCTCTCTCCATCGCCTTCCTTCCTTCCTTCCTTCCTTCCTTCCTTCCTTCCTTCCTTCCTTCCTTCCTTCCTTCCTTCCTTCCTCTCTCCCTCTCCGTATTCCTTCCTTCCTCTCTCCATTTCCGTATTCCTTCCTTCCTTCTTCTCTCCCTCTCCGTATTCCTTCCTTCCTCTCTCCATCTCCTTCCTTCCTCTCTCCCTCTCTGTATTCCTTCCTTCCTCTCTCCATCTCCTTCCTTCCTTCCTTCCTTCCTTCCTTCCTTCTTCTCTCCCTCTCCGTATTCCTTCCTTCCTCTCTCCATCTCCTTCCTGCCTTCCTTCCTTCCTCTCTCCATCTCCATATTCCTTCCTTCCTCTCTCCATCTCCTTCCTTCCTTTCTTCTTCTCTCCCTCTCCATATTCCTTCCTTCCTCTCTCCATCTCCTTCCTTCCTTCCTTCCTTCCTTCCTTCCTTCCTTCCTTCCTTCCTTCCTTCCTTCCTTCCTTCTTCTTTCCCTCTCCATATTCCTTCCTTCCTCTCTCCATCTCCTTCCTTACTTCCTTCCTTTCTTCCTTCCTTCCTCTCTCCATCCTTCCTTCCTTCCTTCCTTCCTTCCTTCCTTCCTTCCTTCCTTCCTTCCTCTCTCCATCTCCTTCCTTCCTTCCTTTCTTCCTTCCTTCCTCTCTCCCTCTCCATATTCCTTCCTTCCTTCCTTTCAATGGCAACCATTGAACTAGAAGACTTCCAACGTCCCTTCCAGCCTTATGATTCTATGTTCTGTGGGAGCCTATATTCACCTAGAAGGGGGAATGGCCTGATTCTTCAGAGAAGAGAAGAGAAGAGAAGAGAAGAGAAGAGAAGAGAAGAGAAGAGAAGAGAAGAGAAGAGAAGAGAAGAGAAGATGGAATGGAATAGGAGAGGAGAGGAGAGAAGAGAGAGAGAAGAGAAGAGGAGAGAAGGAGAGGAGGAGGAGAGAGAGAAGAGAAGAGAAGAGAAGAGAAGAGAAGAGAAGAGAAGAGAAGAGAAGAGAAGATGGAATGGAATAGGAGAGGAGAGGAGAGGAGAGAAGAGAAGAGGAGAGGAGAGAAGAGAAAGGAGAGGAGAGGAGAGGAGAGAGAGAGAAGAGAAGAGGAGAGGAGAGGGAGGAGGAGAGAGAGAAGAGAAGAGAAGAGAAGAGAGAGAGAAGAGAAGAGAAGAGAAGAGAAGATGGAATGGAATAGAGAGGAGAGGAGAGAAGAGAAGAGAAGAGGAGAGGAGAGGAGAGAAGAGGAGAAAAGAAGAGAAGAGAAGAGGAGAAGAGAAGAGAAGAGAAGAGAAGAGAAGGAAGAGAAAAGAAGAGAAGAGAAGAGAAGAGAAGAGAAGAGAAGAGAAGAGAAGAGAAGAGAAGAGGCTGAAAGGGACCTTGGAGGTCTTCTAGCCCAACCCCCTGCCTAGGCAGGAAACCCTACACCTCTTCAGACAAATGGTTATCCAACATCTTTTTTAAAAAGATGTTGGATAACCATTTGTCTGAAGTGGTGTAGGGTTTGCAGTGTTGGAGCATCCACAACTTCTGGAGGCAACTTGTTCCACTATTAATTGTTCTGTCAGGAAATTTCTCCTTAGTTCTAGGTTGCTTCTCTCCTTGATGAGTTTCCACCCGTTGCTTCTTGTCCTGTCCTCAGGTGCTTTGGAGAATAGCTTGACTCTGCCTCTTCTTTGTGGTAATCCCTGAGATATTGGAAGACTGCTATCATGTCTCCCTTAGTCCTCCTTTTCATTAAACTAGACGAACCCAATTCCAGCAACCGTTCTTTATATCTTTTAGCCTCCAGTCCAGTCTGATTCAGGTTACATTTCCCCTATTTTTCTCAGTCGGAAGCCCTGGCTTCTCCCAGGACTCAGGTGCGGAAGGCCAGGGCTGCCCTGTGGCAGGGAAGGTGTGCCTAAGCCCTGTGAGATCCCTCCTGGCTAGCAAAGGGAGGGGGAGCAGCGCACGCACGTGTGTGCCCGTGTGTGTGTGTGTGTGTGTGTGTGTGCGCTCGCGCATGCAAAGAGCTATGCCGTCAATCTATCCAGTCACATGACCTGTCATTTGCAATCAGGGACCCCTGAAAAGGAGACGAAACCCAGATGCATTGGAATGTTTTTTCCCTCCCCGCCTTTGAACCATCAATCGTTCAAACACCGAATAGAACAATAGGTGGTTTATATATATATATACCTATATTGAATGATGGCACAGAGGTGTAGGCCTCTGCTCTGAAAAGCCACTGGAGTGATGATCTTCTGGATAAGGCAGCATGAGAACGGCAGCGGCATCAGGAAGATCCAAGGTAGGTGGGATCAGATGCAGGATTTGGGGAGCTGGAGGTTGTCTCTTGTGAACGGAGCATAATGGGAGATCTCCTAACCTAGGGGAATCCAGCTGGCTGGATGGCTTGCAAAGGAACGGGGGTAAGTCTGCTCGTTCAGCATCTTCCCTTTGTAATCGGGCAGTGGTGTGCAAAAAAAAAAAAAAGCAACCCCAAAAATGGGGCCCAGCAGAGAGAATCCAAAGGGATCTCTCCTAGATCGGAGGACAAAAGTGGGAGGGAGGAGAAAAACCCGTGTATTTGCAAAAGGCATTAAGTAGAAACTCCCATCCACCCCACCCCTCCCAGGCAATTTCTCAAGGTGGGGGGGGGGAACTGGAGTTTGCTGCCAGACAAAGAGATGAAAGAGGAAGGAGAGACAAAAGAGTGGGATTGTGGAGCCTGAGAGAGAGAGAGAGGAAGGAGAGAGAGAGAGAGAGAGGGAGGAAGGAGGGGGGGGAGAGAGAGAGGAAGGGAGAGGAGAGAGAGAGGAAGGAGAGGAGAGGAGAGAGAGAGAGAGAGAGAGAGGAAGGGAGAGAGAGAGGGAGGGAGGGAAGGAGGGAGGGGAGAGAGAGAGAGAAGGAGAGAGAGAGAGAGAGAGAGAGGGAAGGAGGGAGGGGAGAGAGAGAAAGGGAGGAGGAGAGAGAGAGAAGAGAGAGAGGGACGGAGGAAGGAGAGAGAGAGAGAGAGAAGAGAGAGAGAGAGAGAGAGAGAGAAAGAGGATGATCTATGAAGATCAGAAAGGGTCCCAAAAGAAGGAACAATGGCCCGTTTTTCTAAATAAGGGGTTCCTTCCCTCCCAGCTCAGATTCCTGCGTCCTTTTAAGAAAAAGAACACATTTGGTATAGGAGTTTATTCATTCCGAGTCAATGGTCCAGTAGAAAGGTTTCCGTAATGAAAGAATGGTATTATTTTTGCTCTTGGGATCTGCCCACGGTTTGGCAGGGGGAGCTGGATTTTTGGTATTCAGAGGGTTTCTAAGCTGATTGGGGTATGGGTGGTGGTGGAGGGGAAGCCAGGTCCATGGATCAAAAGGGGACAAGAAGCATTGCAAGGATCGAGGTGTGAATGAATGAATCCGGCATCCGACGCCCGTTTTATTTGGGGAAACATGAAGAGTGGTGGGTTTGGTCCAAGGGGACACTTTGTCCTGAGTAGAGATTTCAGGACAGAGGTTCCACATCTGCATGTTTTTAAAGAAAGGGAGAAATGCAGCCCGGCCACATTTGGTGACCTTTTGATTAGATTACCCTAATAAGCCCTACATGGGGCTACTCTTGAAGACCATTTGGAAGCTGCAGCCAGTCGGAGTACAGGGGACAGTGAGTGATGGGTGTGTCGTGTGTGGGTACCTTGATGCTCTGGGAGCCTGGTTGTTTTCTTGCAGACGTTTCATTACCCAACTAAATAACATCCTCAGTGCTAGATGGTGCTAGTTATTGAAGTCTATGGTGCACCCTGAGCGTAGTTGTTTTCTTGCAGAAGTTTCATTACCCAACTAGGTATCACCATCAGTGCTAGATGATGCTGGTTATTGAAGTCCATGGTGCACTCTGAACGTGGTTGTTTTCTTGCAGACGTTTCATTACCCAACTGGGTAACGTCATCAGCATGGCTGGCTGGGGAATTCTGGGAGTTGAAATATATAATTGGTATAATTGGTTAGTCCAGAGATAAACTGCTTAATGGACAATGGGTAATTTAAGCATAGATATCGATAAGATGTGTGTATTCAAATTAATGTAGGAGAATTGGATCTTGCAGACTGTCAAAAAGGATATTGGCTGTTTTTAAACGCATCTTTTTTTTTTCTTTTCTCTTTCTCTTTCTTTGTTTCTTTCTTTCTTTTACATCTCTTCTTCTCTTTTCTTTCCGGTTTGTAAGACCGAGTGTTCTTTTTTTGTTTTTTCCCTTTTGTGTATGTGATGTCGATATGTTTTTAATTGTAAATTTAATAAAATTTATTTATTTAAAAAAAAAAAAAGAAAGAAATCCACCGGTCTTAAAGTTGCCAAGTTTGGATACACTTGCCTTCAAACTTAAGAGAAACTTTTCAAAGCAGAGTTTAACTTAGTCTTGCAACTGTGCTTCCTATGGTCAGTAGAAGGGTATCGCTTTTTTCCTGCTCTGTAATTAACATTGTAAGCCCACTTCCCTGGTGCCTGGAAGTGTTCATTTTTTATTTATTCCTGTATTCAGTTTCTATAGCCACTCATTTCAATAATTGATTCTGGCTGGTTTGCAATTCCCAGAGTATAAAAACGATAAAAACCATTTTAAAAACAATAAAAGTTCTACTTGTCTCTAGAAGAGCTAGACTAGATCAAAGGTCCACTTCACACAGCTGCCTGGTAACAGAATAACAAAGTAGGAAGGGAAATTGGAGATATTCTAGTTGGACACCCCCCCCCCCCATTTAAGATTCTATATGATTCTGGACAAACGGCTGTCCAATTTTTTCTCAAAAACCTCTGGCGATGGAAGGTCAAAATTTATGTTGCTAAGAGAGACAGTCGTTCAGTGAAATGTGTCCCCTTTTACAACTTTTCTTGCCACCATTGTTAAGTGAATCCCCGCAGATGTTGGTGAAAGCAAGCCAAATAACCATGGAGTCATAGGGCTGGTGTCAACTCGTAAATCATTCCTTTGCCAGTTTTCGAGTTGCCATAAGCAAGGAGGGGAGGGGAGAAATATGAAGGAGAAGTAGGGCAGTTTAAAACCAGAAGTACATTCCACACTTATCTTACAAAGATTGTAGCTAGGCTACCTGATCTTCTACCCTCGAAAATCCTTCATTGGAGAATCTGATTGATGACACACCCAGGGGAGAGGGGGGAAACAGAGTCACAAGTGACTGTAAATTACTTATGCCAGAGTTGGCTTCATTTAGGTTAATGCCGAACACAGGGGTGGGATTCAAATTTTTTAACAACCGGTTCTGTGGGCGTGGCTTAGTTGGTGGGCGTGGCTTGGTGCTCATGTTATTGGCTGGGTGTGGCCAACTCAACATCACTCACATCGAGGCATGCACCTCCTCGCCTGGCCTCTCATGACTGTGGGGATGCTGCAACAGTCGTACGTGTGAAAAATGGTCGTAAGTCACGTTCTTCAGTGCCATTGTAACTTTGAATGGTCACTCCACCCAAGCAAAGTACCAGCAAGGGAGGTGAAAAAAACTCCAGAGATGTTCCTGAGACAGGAAGTCTAGTCCTGCCAAGAATGCAAAAAGGGTTAACGGAGAGACAGTTTCTGTAAGCAACACCAGAATGTTTCCTTCCTGCCTTCCTTACAGGATTAGGGCAGTAATTTCTTCTAACAACCGGTTCTCCGAACTACTTAGAATGTTAACAACCGGTTCTAGCGAATAGGTGCAAACTGGTAGAATCCCACCCCTGCCTTCAAGTACTGGAGAATGGCTACCATGCCTCCCCTGGGTCTTCTTTTCATTAACATACCTAGTTCCCATAGCCGTTCATCATACGATGTCTCCTATGTCCTTCTCTTCTCCAGGCAATGGAAGAGCTGAAGATGTCTGGATCCATTGCGTCCTACGACCAACTGGTGAAGCAGGTGGAGGCGTTGAAGAAAGAGAACACACACCTCCGTCAGGAGCTGGAAGACAACTCCAACCATCTCTCCAAGTTAGAAAATGAGACTTCTGATATGAAGGTAGGGAGACCATCTTTTTTCCAACACTGAAAACACTGGGCTTTCTTTTCTACGAGGGCTATCCACAAAATAGATTACGTTTTCGTCTGTAGCAAGAAGGGGCGGGGCTAGCGCGGCCATCTTTGGTCTGTGCGTCCGCCGCTCAGTCTGCATCTAGTCGTGCTAGAGGGAGGTTCGTATCGTTGCCCGTTATTTCACAGCAAACGTTTGAAATGTGTGCTGCAATTGAAAATCCCTCCAGTTGTGAGGTGCAATCCGTGATAAATTTTTTGTTGGCAAAAAACCATAAACCGATTGAAATTTTTCAGCAACTGTGTGAAGTGTACGGGGACAACATCATCACTGAAGGTGGAGTGCGCCAATGGTGCATTAAGTTTAAAAATGGCCGAACTACAGCACTCGAAAAGTCCTGAATGCTTTCAAGTGGGAGATTTTTCCTCATCCGCCCTACAGCCCGATCTTGCACCAGCGACTACCACTTCTTTCCGAGGATGAAGACCTGGCTTGGAACACAGCGCTTTGACGCCTGAGATTTGAGCCAGTCAGTCACGCCCGCCCGCAGTTCTGCGTGTCATCAAAGCGCTGTTTTCCAAGCCAGGTCTTCATCCTCGGAAACAAGTGGTAGTTGCTTGGTGCAAGATCGGGACTGTAGGGCGGATGAGGAAAAATCTCCCACTTGAAAGCATTCAGGACTTCTCGAGTGCGATTTGCTGTGTGTGGTTGGGCATTGTCATGCAAAAACAAAATTTTTGAGCTTAACTTTCCTCTACGCTTGTTCCGAATTGCTTTTCTTAGTTTTTCAATTTTTCAATTAAAATTTCAATCGGTTTATGGTTTTTCCCCAACAAAAACCTTATCACCGATCGCATCTCACAACTCGCGGGATTTTCACATTTCAAACGTTTGCTGTGAAATAACGGGCAACGATACGAACCTCCCACTAGCACGACTAGATGCAGACTGAGCGGTGGACGCACAGTCCAAAGATGGCCGCGCTAGCTCCGCCCCTTCTTGCTACAGACGAAAACGTAATCTATTTTGTGGATAGCCCTCGTAGTTGTGAAAATGTTGCTTTTCCAGATTACAGGGAGTCCTCGACTTTTGGCCACAACTGAGCCCAAAATCTATGTTGCTAAGTCAAACATTTGTTAAGTGAGTTTTGCCCCGTTTTATGATTTTTCTTGCCACTGTTTTTAAGTGAATTGTTACAATTTTTAAGTTAGTAACATGGCTGTTAGGTGAATCTGGCTGCCCCATTGACTTTGCTTGTCAGAAGGTCGCAAAAAGTGATCACATGACCCAGGGACTCTGCAACTGTCATAAATATGTACCAGTTGCCAAGGATCTGAATTTTGATCATGTGACCATAGGGCTTTATATTGCAATGGTCGTAAGTGTGAAAAGTGGTCATAATTCACTTTTTTCAGTAACTTTGAATGGTTTAAAAACTCTAAGCAAACTGTTGTAAGTTGAGGATTACCTGTATTTGTTTTTTACGAGGGCTATCCACAAAATAGATTACGTTTTCGTCTGTAGCAAGAAGGGGCGGAGCTAGCGCGGCCATCTTTGGACTGTGCGTCCGCCGCTCAGTCTGCATCTAGTCGTGCTAGTGGGAGGTTCGTATCATTGCCCATTATTTCACAGCAAACGTTTGAAATGTGTGCTGCAACTGAAAATCCCGCGAGTTGTGAGATGCGATCGGTGCTAAGATTTTTGTTGGGAAAAAACCATAAACCGATTGAAATTTTAATTGAAAAATTGAAAAACTAAGAAAAGCAATTCGGAACAAGCGTAGAGGAAAGTTAAACTCAAAAATTTTGTTTTTGCATGACAATGCCCGACCAGACACAGCAAATCGCACTTGAGAAGTCCTGAATGCTTTCAAGTGGGAGATTTTCCTCATCCGCCCTACAGCCCCGATCTTGCACCAAGCGACTACCACTTGTTTCCGAGGATGAAGACCTGGCTTGGAACACAGCGCTTTGACGATGACGCGGAACTGCGGGCGGGCGTGACTGACTGGCTCAAATCTCAGGCGTCAAAGCGCTGTGTTCCAAGCCAGGTCTTCATCCTCAGAAAGAAGTGGCAGTCGCTTGGTGCAAGATCGGGGCTGTAGGGCGGATGAGGAAAAATCTCCCACTTGAAAGCATTCAGGACTTTTCAAGTGCCGTAGTTCGGCCATTTTTAAACTTAATGCACCATTGGCGCACTCCACCTTCAGTGATGATGTTGTCCCCGTACACTTCACACAGTTGCCGAAAAATTTCAATCGGTTTATGGTTTTTTGCCAACAAAAAATTTATCACTGATTGCACCTCACAACTCGAGGGATTTTCAATTGCAGCACACATTTCAAACGTTTGCTGTGAAATAACGGGCAACGATACGAACCTCCCACTAACACGACTAGATGCAGACTGAGCGGTGGACGCACAGACCAAAGATGGCCACGCTAGCTCCGCCCCTTCTTGCTACAGATGAAAACGTAATCTTTTTTTGGATAGCCCTCGTATTATCTTAATATCTCTCCAAATTCTGTTAAGCATCCTTTCCAAAAGAAACACTTTACAACTCTGAGTATCTGTCTATGGGAGTTCTCAGTTATCCAGATCATAGTTGTCCCAAAGGTGCTTTTTCAAGAGGCAACTGGACTTTCTGGTTTTTCTTTGAAGATATTTTACTTCTCATCCAAGAAGACTCTTCAGCTCTGAGTGGATGGTGGGGAACAAAAGGGTTTATATTCCTTACAGACAGCTGGTCATTTGCCTTATTTTTTGACAGTCATTGAGGCCACTTGGAGGTTCATCTGTGTCGTTAGGGTCACCTGAGTAGTGCAAATGGGTGTGGAAACTTCTTGGAATTTCACAGTCCTTTCAGCAGTTCCAAGAAGACTATACACTCACTTGGACCTCCCAGGTGACCCTGCAGGGGCAGATAAACCTCCAAGTGGCCTCAACAACTCTCTAAAAAAAAATACAAATGACCAGCTGTTTGCAAGGAGTATAAATCCTTCCATTCCCTGCCATCCAGTCAGAGCTGAAGAAGTTTCTTGGATGAGAAGTGAAACGTCTTCAAAGAAAAACAAGAAAGTCCAATTGCTTTTTGAAAAAAGCACCTTTGGGACATCTTTTAGTATGTTAGTCAGTGGAGATCCTGAGGCTGGGATTTGTAATCTCTGAGTCAAGGATATTTGATGTAACTGTGGAATTGCAGAGTGGAGGGCTCTTATCTCTGTTATACAAATGTACCTGGAGATATTGTGAGTGTGATCTGTGTGGACTTTTATGGCTGCTTCTTAGAAATATCTGTTATTATTGTGGTTGGTTACACACTCAGCCAGATGCTCAGACTGGATTTGGCATTTTTATTCACCCATTGAGTCCTGCCCCAGGTTTAGGACAGACAGGTGTTATTTGTTAGTGTGATAAGTATGATCACAGGATGTAACTGTTCCAAGTAATGTTGTTGTTATTGCTATTAATCAATTTAATATACCACCCCCTCCATGAGATAGATTTGCTGTGTATTTGGATATGTTTAATTGACCAGCTTTAGGTGACTTTCCTCTGTATTTTGATGCTTGGTTTCTTTCCATATGAGAGAGAAAGCAAAATTCCCATTCTTCCTTTCATGGCTGATCTTCTGGTTAAGAGTTTCCAAATTAGAGTTTATGACCATGTTTGGCTGCTGGTTTAGTTATCTTGATTCTTCATACTTTTTGCAACTGGATAGGAGAGCTAGCTACCCTTCTGGCTTTCAACACAAAGATGACAGGCTAGAGTGACTACTAAATGAGGCTGCTCTAGCCACAAAGTCTTTGTTGCTCCAATGGTCCCTCTCTCCCTCTCCCTCCCTCCCCTTCTCTCTCTCTGTGTCTCTCTCTCTCTCCTGTCATCTATCCATCATCCATCCATCTCTCTCCCCCCCTTCCTCTCCCTATCTCCCTCTCTCTCTCTCATCTGTCATCTATCCATCCATCTCTCTCCCCCCCCTCGCTTTCTGACCATGTTAAGAGAATCCTGGGAGTTGAAGTCCACAGACAGTTCTAGGCTGCATAAACAGAGGGATCGAATCAAGATCATGTGAAGTGTTAATACCACTTTATAATGCCTTGGTAAGGCCACACTTGGAATCCTGCATCCTGTTTTTGTCACCCACAATGTAAAAAAGATGTTGAAACTCTAGAAAAAGTACAGAGAAGAGCAACAAAGAGGATTAGGGGACAGGAGGGTAAAACATACGAAGAATGGTTGCTGGAACTGGGTTTGTCTAGTTTAATGAAAAGAAGGACTATCATGAGACATGATAGCAGTCTTCCAATATCTCAGGGATTCCCACAAAGAAGAGGGAGTCAAGCTACTCTCCAAAGCACCTGAAGGCAGGACAAGAAGCAAAGGATGGCAACCAATCCAGGAGAGAAGCAACCTAGAACTAAGGAGATATTTCCTGATAGTTAGAGCAATTAATCAGTGGAACAACTAGCCTCCAGAAGTTGGGAATGCTCCAACACTGTAGGTTTTTAAAAATATGTTGGATAACTATTTGTCTGAAGTGGTGTAGGGTTTCCTGCCTAAGTAGGGGGTTGGACTAGAAGACCTCCAAAGTCCCTTCCAACTCTGTTATTCTAAATGACAGACCAGTGAACAACCTTCCATCCCAATCACTCCTATGATCTCTTTAAACACTGATGATAAGTATGGATACTACAACAAAATACTCCCCCCCCCAATTACCCAATAGTTTTTTTTTAATTACAAAAGATATGGCTAGAAAGATATTGCAATCACTAGAATACCCTAAGCTCATGCGGATTTGTTAAGGAATAACTCTCATCAACCAAGAAGCCTAGGATTTAAGATAATCTGCGCAATACAGAAATGTGCTTTCTGCAGGAGGAAAAAAAAAGAAAACAAGAACAAGTCCATTTAGCTCCCTTCATTATTCATCTGTAAAAGCTTAAAAGCTTAATTTCCATTTATCGATCTATAATGACAACATATCTATTACAGTTTGATTGCAGAATCTTTATGAGGAACAATCTGCTTTGGCTTCCACCCCACCCTACTGCTTTTCCTAATTCTACTGCATTTTCTTAATAAAACTAAAACTACACAGACTGCACCTATACCAGGGGTGGGATTCAAATTTCTTAACAACCGGTTCTGTGGGTGTGGCCTAATTTGTGAGTGTGGCCTGGTGGTCATGTGACTGGCTGGGCGTGGCTTGCTGCCTGGACATGGCTTGGTGGTCACATGACTGGCTGGGCGTGACTTGTATGTAAATATTGTAAATATGTAAATATTTATTTATTTTTATTAAAAAAAGAACAACTTTTACCCAGAAATCAGGCAAAGCAGGCAGGCAGATTGAGTTGCTCACAGAATCATAGATTCACTCAGAGATCTATCTTTCTGCAATCTGCTACCTGAGTCAGCACTGAAAAATAGAAGCTTCAATCCTAAGAAAGGTTCAGCTCTGCTTTTAGATTAGCTAGAAAGCAAGAAATCCAATTATTTCCTGCTTTCTAGCTAATCTAAATCTCCATGCACAGCTGATAGTCAGAACAGCTGATGGTCGGGGGGGGGAAAGGAAAAATAGGGACTTACCGGGCAAAGGCACAAGGCAGGCAAGTTGGATGGCGTGCATGCCAGGTAAGGAGTGAGTGGGTGGGAGGGGCCAGCCAGTGGCGCGATTTGCTGGTTCTCAATAGAACCGGTCCGACCAGGTAGAATCCCAGGTAGAATCCCTGCCCTATACTGTATATTAATATACTGTATATAATGTCTACACAGGTAGTCCTCTATTTATGACTATAATAGAGCCTGCCTATTACGATCATTAATTGTGATGGTCACAAAGCAGATCTCTATGTGGTTAGACTCTTTTTTATGACCCGTTTTTGCAGTAGTCTTCAAGTGAATATGGCAATTATAATGTGAATGCCATGGTCATAAATGCCATGGTCATTAAACAAACCCATTATT
Organism: Notechis scutatus; assembly: GCF_049901735.1. NCBI lineage: Eukaryota > Metazoa > Chordata > Lepidosauria > Squamata > Elapidae > Notechis > Notechis scutatus. The sequence goes on along the minus strand of NC_142009.1, from coordinate 330,617,037 downwards.
TGCTATGGGCTGTATTTATTATTTGTATCCCACTTCATTATTTTTACAAATAATTCGAGGTGGTGAACATATCCAACACCCCAGCCTCTTCCTATTTTCCCCACAACAACAACCCTGTGAGGTGAGTTGGGCTGAGAGGGAGAAAGTGGCACAAAGTCATCCAGCCAACTTTCATGCCTAAGGTGGAACTAAAACTCACTTTTTCCTGGTGATTGGCCCAAAGTCACCCAGCTGGCCTTCATGGCTAAGGCGAGACTAGAACTCACCATCTTTGGCGATTGGCCCAAAGGCACCCAGCTGGCTTGCATGACTAAGGCAGGACTAGAACATTTTCAATAACCGGCCCTTTTGTCCAGTTTTCAGCAAAAACATGCCCATAGCTAACCACTGGTTCACTTAATGACCATGGCATTTACTTAATGACCATTGCAAAAAGGTCATAAAAATGGGTCCGTCACCTGACTGACCTGTTTTACAACCATCACAACTTACAACTATGATGGGCAGACTACACTATGGTTACAAGTCAAGAACTACATGTAATCTACTTTATTTAAATCAACAAAATCAAAAATCACATTCATTTTTTAAAATTTTTATGCAAAAAGTTCAAAAGAAGCTTCCAGTCACCAATAAATGTAGACAATGTTTTCTCTTGAATCCAAGAAGTCAACTTATTATTTTTTCTGCAAAATCTAACCACTTCACTAACCTTTCCTCCATAGCAGGTTAGTTATCAAATCTTTCCAACTCTCTGCATATATATTGAAGTAACCATCCATAGCTTTTTTTTCCCTTAGTGGCTCAGTGGCTAAGACGCTGAGCTTGTCGATCAGAAAGATTGGCAGTTCGGCGGTTCGAATCCCTAGCACCCACGTAATGGAGTGAGCTCCCGTTACTTGTCCCAGCTTCTGCCAACCTAGCAGTTCAAAAGCACGTAAAAAATGCAAGTAGAAAAATAGGGAGCCCTTTGGTGGGAAGGTAACAGTGTTCTGTGTGCCTTCGGCATTTAGTCATGCCGGCTACATGACCACGGAGACGTCTTCGGACAGCGCTGGCTCTTCGGCTTTGTAATGGAGATGAGCACCGCCCCCTCTAGAGCCGGAAACGAGCACGTATGTGCGAGGGGAACCTTTACCTTTATTTTACCTTTTTCCTGTTTAGATATTAATCCTAATAGGAAAAGCTCTATCTTCAATTGAATACATGTAGCCCTTGACTTTTGATCACAACTGAGCCCAATATTTCTGTTGCTAAGTAAGACAGTTGTTAAATCAATTTTGCTCCATTTTATGACCTATCTTGCTACAGGTGTTAAGTGAATCACTGCAGTTATTAAGTTAGTTATATGGTTGTTAAGGGAATCTGGCTTCTCCGTTGAATGCTTGCCAGAAGGTTGCAAAAAGTGATTGTGTGATTCCAGGACATTACAAACTTCATAATAGAATAGAATAGAATAGAATAGAATAGAATAGAATAGAATAGAATAGAATAGAATAGAATACCTTTATTGTCATTGCATTCCACGAATACAATGGAATTTGAAAGCTACTCCAGCACAGTGCCCCAAACGCCACATCACAATCACACTACAGAGTATTTAAAAATTAAAATAATTAAAATAATAATAATTTAAAACCTAGTCTAAAACCTATCTAAAACATTTCTATCTATCTATATCTATCTATCTATAATACTGTTACCAAGCATTCTAATTTACTTGTCCACAAGATTCTGCAGTAGCCATAAGTATGAAAAACAGGCATAAGTCACTTTTTTCAGTCACTAAACAAATGGTTGTAACTCAAGGACTGTCTGTACTGATCTTTAAAATCCTCTGTATCCACATCCATCTTGACTCCTTTGATCTCTCCATGCAGACACCCCTAGAGAAAAAGAAACAAAACCAACTGAAGTCATTTCACTAGATTTTTTTAAATGCTCAGAGACGATGATGATAACCATAACAGCAGGATGATGTTTTGCATAATATCTAACCTTGAGGGAAGGATCTTCAATTCTACGCCCACAGGAATTCTTGCAGTAAAAATAGACGTGTTAAGAATAACGCTTTGCTTTTCCTCAGTGAAATGTCCGGATTGTAGATTGTACAAAAATGGGATTGTTTGGGGAAATTATTATTATCATTATTCAAATGTATTGGCCATCCAGCTCCACAGACTCTTGCTGATCTGAGCAGGGGGTTGGATTAGAAGACCTCCAAGGTCCCTTCCAACTCTGTAATTCTGTTCTGTTCTGTCAGAAAGAGAACGGATGATTACCTGAACCTGTAGCAGGGGTGGGATGCTACCGGTTCGCCCCGGTTCTATAGAACCGGTATCTGCGAAGAGCAGCTGACACTGATCCGGTTTGGTGTTTGGCCCACCCACCTGCCTGGGCTCTAGGCTGTCCTTTATTCCCTGCTTTTCCCTCCTCAGATGCTTTGCACGGCACAGCTGAGGTTGAAAAAGCAGGAAACAAGAGGATATTCAACCCCTGTGCAGCACTTGTCAGCTGTCCAGGCGGCACAGCTGATTTCTTGCAAACGCTGCACACACATGCAATTTGGAGAACTGGCAAATCGCTCCACTGGCTGGCCCCTCTCCTCTCTACCCACTCACCTGGCATGCGAGCCATCCAACTTGCCTGGTTTAGTAAGTTGCTATTTTTTCCTTTTTTTCCGACCATCATCTGTTCTACTCTGCCGGGAGATTTAGATTAATCTAAAAGCAGAGCCGAACCTTCCTTAGGACTGAAACTTCTACTTTCCAGTGCAGATTCAGTTAGCCGATTGGAGATAGATAGATCTCGAAGTGAATCTGTGATCCTGTGAACAACTCAATCTGCCTGCCTGCTTTGCCTGCTTTTAGGTAAAATTTGCTCTTTTTTTAAATAAAAAATTCGATATTTACATACAAGGTGTGTTGTGAGTTAATTTGGTGAGTTTGCTTGCAAGCAAATTTTATGAGTTTGCTTGCAAGCAAATTTTATGAGTTTGCTTGCAAGCAAATTTTATGAGTTTGCTTGCAAGCAAATTTTATGTGACAGACTCAGTTAGCCGATTAGAGAGAGAGAGATCTTTAAGTGAATCTGTGATTCTGTGAGCAACTCAATCTGCCTTCCTGCTTTGCCTGATTTTGGGTGAAAGTTGCTCTTTTTCTATAAAAAAAATAAATATTTACATCAATATTTATCATATTTACATACAAGCCATGCCCACCCCGTCACATGACCACCAAGCCACACCCACAAATTAGGCCACACCCACAGAACCAGTTGTTAAGAAATTTGAATCCCACCCCTCACCTGTAGTATGCCCAAAATTCAATCTATATATGAAAAAATTATACCACTGTTTCTCCACCTCAGCAATTTTAAGATGGGTGGACTTCAACTCCCAAAATTCCCCAGCCAGCCACCCTAGCTGGGGAATTCTGAGGAAGTCCACCCATCTTAAAGTTGCTGAGTAGAAAAATGCAGCATTATACCTTCCATTTTGTGACTGTCGGCCTGCATTCATACGATCAATTGACTTATCAATACATTAATTAATATTGTAGCCCAGCAAACCAGAACTTTAACCCTGGACACTAAATTTTGCAACAAGGAGGTTTTTACTCTTTATTATTAACAAGTCTTGCTCCCCAAGGAAAGCTGGGTTGTTACTTCTATTTAAGAGATAAGAAATATTTCCAAATATACTTCTTTTTTTTTTTTTTAAAAACAAGTTTTATTAATTTTTAAAACACACAAATTATCATTATTCATTACATGTTTAAACCTTTTTCCATTGTAAATTTAACAAGTCAGATAAATTATGATTCTGTTTTAAACCATTTCCATATAACATACCAAAACCTCTTATTCAATTTCTCTTTACTTCTCTTTACTCTTATTCAATATCATTATTATTATTTCATCTGTTTCTTTCTGACTTAGTTACCATTATTCTCATTCTATATTTCTACAAGTTTTTACTAATTCTCCCCCAAAAAAACATATACACACAACACACAAAACACATAAAAATCTTTTGGAAAGTAACTTGGACCCAGGTGTCTCTCTCTTCATGGACTTCAATTATATTCATGCTCATCTTACATATCATTACTTATTTTATTTACCATTCTAAGCCTTCTATATTAACTTCTCCACATATTTCACACTTCTTAATTCTACCTTAATTAATCATCTTAGTTTGAATCATTATATTTGTATCTTTTGTCCATTTTTTATCATCCCTTTGTCTTATTCCTTATGAAAAAAAAAGAATATTTCCAAATATACTTCTATAGCATGTACATGCAATTTGTTAGGGATGAGTAACAAGTGGATAATAAGACCATGCTGCAGGTGCTCCCCAACCATGTTTTGATTTTAAAAATCCATTGGGAAGCTTAAACAATGAATAAAAACAGCGCCAAACAGTCTCCATATGCAATCACGCCGAGCAGAGGATAATAGAGATTTTGCCCAAATTTAGGGATTATCTCGTCACGAGAGCGAAAGCGGCACAGAGAATGAGGACAAAAAGTTCTCCCGGGTTTATTCAGCTCGCTTCCTTGTTCTCACTTTCTTGTGTTTTTATTTTTTAATTCTTCCTTCTTCTCCAGGTGGTTCTGAAGCATCTGCAGGGTAAATTGGAACAGGAGGCTAAGGTGATGGTGTCTTCAGGACAAATGGAGGTTTTAGATCAGCTAAAAGGTGAGTGGGAGGTTTATATCCTGAAGACTATTTTCAAGTCAGAAGTTACGATGAAAATTGCATATCGCATGGACAGACTTCACCATAGTTCCAACTGGGAAACTGGGAGCCTCCTAGAAAAGGGATGTCACACTCAAGACCCATGGGCCAAATCTGGCCCATGGGGTGTTTCAATCTGGCCTTAGTGCCGCCCTGGAAACAGGGCCTGCGGTGCCTCTGCCAACAAAAACAGAGCTCCGTTTTCGCTGACAGAGGGTTGTAGGAAGCTGTTGCAGCCAAAAACAGAGCTCGGGAGCACAAGTGGAGCGCTTAGGCTACCACAGGCACCCTCAACACGAATGACGTCGAACTGGCCATGCCCACCTGGCCCAGCAAGGTCAAACACAATCCTGAAGTGGCCCTCATTCAGGGGTGAGATTCTACCAGTTTGGACTGGTTCTATAGAACCGGCTGTTATGATTCTGTGCAGTTCAGAGAACCGCCAAATCGTGCCCCTGGCTGGCTCCACCCCTCTCCACCCGCCTCTCCCCTCCCTGCCCAGTCAGTCCTTATTGCACATGCCCGACATTGCTGACTGTGTTCTCCCCTGCCCAGTCATTCCTTAAGGCAGTGGCCCCCAACCTTTTTTGTGCCACGGCCCGGTACTGGCATCACAAAATCATCTGCGGCCCGGTACCGGCATCACAAAATCATCCGCGACCCGGTACCGGCATCAGCACGCATGGCAAGGCGAGCCGAGCAACCGGCCAGCCAGCCGTCCCCCGCTTCTCCCCGCCACCTTCAATTCCTCCTTTGTACCTGTGTCAATGGGCTTCGCGACGGCTTCGGGACGGTCGCTCGGCTCGCCTTGCCATGCGTGCTGAAAGAATCCTCGCGCCTTAGTTTTGTTTGAAGCTGCCCCCCCTCGATGAAACTAAGGCGCGAGGATTCTTTCAGCACCCAAACGCTGCTTTCTACCCGGAAAAGCTCACCGGAAGCACTTTTTCATCAAAACAAGATGGCGGCACCCAGCAAACTGGCGGCCCGGTAGAAATTGTTCCACGGACCGGTACCGGTCCGGGGACCAGTGGTTGGGGACCCCTGCCTTAAGGTATTTCTTTTTTTTCCTCCTTCTGACGATCAGCTGTGCCGGGATCCCCCTCGCTGTCTTACTGCTTCGCCCGGGAGGCTTCCCTAAGGCCCAGGAGGCAAAAAGGGGTGTCTTGGGGTAGGAGCTGCGCCCCCCCCCCGTGCCCTGTTTTTTGCCTTCCTGGGCCCCAGGGAAGCTTCCTGGGAACAAAACCCCCCTCCAGGGGGCTTCCCTGAGGCCCAGGAAAAAAACCAAGAGGGTGCTGCAGAAAAAGAGAAGCCACGCCCACTCAGTCACCTGGCCACGCCCACTTAGCCATGCCCACAGAACCAGTTGTTAAAAAATTTGAATCCCACCTCACTGAAATCAAGTTTGACACCTCTGTCCCAGACCAAGCTAAGTCCAAACACTCATGAGAGCATTGTTTCTCAACCTTGGTAACTTTAAGATGTGTGGAACATCAGGCTGGCTGGGGGTTTCTGAGAGATACTCCACACATCTTAAAGTTGCCACGGTTGAGAAACAATGCACTAGACTAGAGAATTTCTGGAGGTCTGACGCTCGGATAAACCAGCCATCAACGGGCACACAATGATAAACAACATCTACATGCCATTCAACAGGGACAACCAAAAGCAAAATAATCACAATATTCCTTCCCTTCTTCAGCCCTGCAGATGGACATCACCAGTTTGTACAACCTGAAATTCCACCCTCCGGCCCTGCTTCCTGAGCCGGTCTGCCAGGATCACAGTCCAGAGCAGAGCCTGTCCCATTCAGCCCCTCTCCAAAGGAAGGACAGCATGGGAGATCTGGGTCGGGCCACCATCCGTCTCTTGGAGGAGCTGGACAGGGAGAGGTGAAGTTGTTGGAACAGAGATTCTTCTTCTTCTTCTTCTTCTTCTTCTTCTTCTTCTCCTCCTCTTCTTCCTCCTCCTCTTCTCCTCCTCCTCCTCTTCTTCCTCTTCTTCCTCCTCCTCCTCCTCCTCTTGAGTTATTCATGAATTCAAGTGGAGCCAATCTTTCTTTTAACATGTGGCTAGGATCCAGCTGGGTGCCCATGTTTGGAGGAAGAGAACTTTCAGTTTCTTTCTTGTTCTTTTTTCCTTCAGCAGAATTCATATTTGTTTCTGTCCTTCGTGATGAAGACTCCCTTCTCCTCTCTTCCTTCCTCCCTCCCTCCTCTTTTTGCCTTCCAATGTACAATGGTAAGCCACTTTCCTCTTTTCTCTTCCTCCCAGGATCTATATGACTTTCCTTCCCGTCCCTTCTCTTCCCTTCCTTTCCCCTTCCCTTCCTTTTTCCTTTCCTTCCCCTTTCCTTTCTGTCCCTCCTCCTTTCCTTCTTCCCTCCAAATTTATATTAATCTTCTTTCTTTTCGTTCTTCTTCCTCCTTCCCCACATCAACCATGGTAACTTCTCTCCTCCCTCCTTCCTCTGTCCTTCCTTCCTTCCTTCCTTCCTTCCTTCCTTCCTTCCTTCCTTCCTTCCTTCCTTCCTTCCTTCCTTCCTTCCTTCCTTCCTTCCTTCCTTCCTCTTTCCTTTCTTCCTCTTCTATTTACCCTATTTACCCTTCTTTCCTTTTCTTCCTTCCCCCCTTCCTTCCTTCCTTCCTCCCCCCTCCTCCTTCCCTCTACATCGCTCTTCCTTCCTTGTCTAATTGCCGTCTTTCCTTACTCTTAGATGTTTTCTGTTGAGCGAGATTGAAAAGGAGGAAAAAGAGAAACTCTGGTATTACACTCAATTGCAGAGTCTCTCTAAGCGCCTGGATGAACTGCCCCACGTGGAGACGGTGAGTTTCCAGGCTGGTGGGTGGCAGGACCCCCCCCCCCGACTCAAGGACAAGGAGAGGGATATTTCCCCAAGCGTATCTCAGCCCCACCTTCAACATCCCCTTATCTTAAATTCTGGCCCTTAAATTTTGGGGGGGAGGAGAGACCAGGAAGGGCGTGATAAGCAGAGGGGGCGTCTCTGACTTACCTCTTTTCTGCCCCCCCCCCCCCCCCAGTTCTCAATGCAGATGGACCTGATCCGTCAGCAGCTGGAATTTGAAGCCCAGCACATCCGGACACTCATGGAGGAGCGCTTTGGGACAACCGATGAAATGGTACAAAGAGCCCAGGTGAGAACAGGGAGGAGGGGGAGGAAGAGGAGGGAAGGGCAGGTGGAGGAAGGAGAGAAGGTGGAGAAGGAGGGAGAGGAAGAAGAAGGAGAGGGGAGGGGAGGAGAGAGAGGAGAGGGAGGAGGGGAGGAGAGAGAGGAGGAGAGGAGGAGGGAGAGGAGGGAGAGGTGGAGGAAGGAGAGGAAGGGGGAGAGGAGATGGAGGAGGAAGAGGAGGAAGGGCAGGTGGAGGAAGGAGAGAAGGTGGAGAAGGAGGGAGAGGAAGAAGGAAGAAGAAGGAGAGGGAGGAAGAGAGGAGATGGAGGAGGGAGAGGAGGGAGGAGGAGGGAGGAGGGAGAGGTGGAGGAAGGAGAGGAAGGGGGAGAGGAGATGGAGGAGGGAGAGGAGGAAGGGCGGAGGGGGAGGAAGAGGAGGAAGGGCAGGTGGAGGAAGGAGAGAAGGTGGAGAAGGAGGGAGAGGAAGAAGAAGGAGAGGGGGAGGAGGAAGAGGAGATGGAGGAGGGAGAGGAGAAAGAGGAGGAAGAGGAAGAGGAGGGAGAGGTGGAGGAGGGAGAGGAGGAGAAAGAGGAGGAGGAAGAAGAGAAGGAGGAAGAATAATACAGAATAATATTGCATGTCACCTTAGAGACCTCAGGTCCAGCTCCTTTCTCAAGCAGGACACCCCACAGGTAGTCCTGGACTTACAGTTATTTGTTTACTGATAGCTTGAAGTTACAACGGCACTGAAGAAAGCAACTTAGGACCATTTTTCCCATTTAGGACAATTGCAGCCTCACATGATCAGAATTTGGACGCTTGGCAACTGGTTCCTATTTATGACAGTCACAGTGTCACGCAGGGTCACGTGATCCCCTTTTGCGACCTTCTGACAAGCGAAGTCAGTGGGGAAGCCAGATTGACTTATCACCTGGGATGCTAATTTAACAACTGCACTGATTCTGTTAACAACTGGGGCAAGGAAGGTCATAAAATGGAACACTTCACAACTATCAACTATCTCGCTTAGCAACAGAAATTCTGGGGCTCAATGGTGGTCATAAGTTAAAGACAGGGGTGGGATTCTACCAGTTTGCACCCATTCGCTAGAACCGGTTGTTAACATTCTAAGCAGTTCGGAGAACCGGTTGTTAGAAGAAATTACTGGCCTAATCCTGTAAGGAAGGCAGGAAGGAAACATTCTGGTGTTGCTTACAGAAACTGCCTCTCCGTTAACCCTTGTTACATTCTTGGCAGGACTAGACTTCCTGTCTCAGGAACTTCTCTGGAGTTTCCCCCCCCCCTCCTTTGCTGGTACTTTGTTTGTGTGGAGGGACCATTCAAAGTTACAATGGCACTGAAAAAAGTGACTTATGACCATTTTTCACACTTATGACTGTTGCAGCATCCCCACAGTCTTGAGAGGCCAGGCGAGGAGATGCATGCCTCGATGTGAGTGATATTGAGTTGGCCACGCCCACCCAATAACATGACCAACAAGCTACGCCCACCCACTTAGCCACGCCCACAGAACCTGTTGTTAAAAAATTTGAATCCCACCCCTGGTTATGGACTACCTGTATACCCTTCTAGTCAAGGAACGCAGTGGCTCAGTTGCGAAGACGCTGAGCTTGTCGATCGAAAGGTCGGCGGTTCGGCAGTTCAAATCCCTAGCGCCGCGTATTGGAGTGAGCTCCTGTTACTTGTCCCAGCTTCCGCCAACCTAGCAGTTTTCAAAAGCATGTAAAAAATGCAAGTAGAAAAACAGGGACCGCTTTGGTGGGAAGGGAACAGCGTTCCGTGCGCCTTCAGCATTCAGTCATGCCAGCCACATGACCACGGAGACGTCTTCGGACAGCGCTGGCTCTTCGGCTTTGTAACGGAGATGAGCACCGACCTCTAGAGGTAGAAACGACTAGCATGTATGTGCAAGGGGAACCTTTACCTTTATACCCTTCTAGACCAATGGCTGTCCAACCTCTTCTTGAACACCTCCATTGTTGGAGCATCCACAACTTCTGCAGACAAGCCGTTCCGCTGATTCATTGTTCTCACTGTCAGGAAATTTCCCCCTTATTTCTAGGTTGGATCTCTCCTTGATCAGTTTCCATCTATTGCTTCTTCTCCTGCCCTCAGGTGCCTGCCTAAAATATAGGCCCACCCCCTGTTCTCTGTGACAGCCCTTCAAATATTGGAAGGAGGAGGATGTTGGCCTGGCCTATTCTCCCCTGCTTTCCCAACCAGCTTGCAGGATGGGGGCCATTGGGGGCCATCAGATAGTGGCCACGATTGCACCTTCAAAACCCAGCTCCATTTTTAAGGGCGTCAAATGTTCCGGTTGTTTTTGCACACTTGTTGCAAAAGCCACGAACGATTAAGCTCCCACCCATCTTAAACTGTGAATCTAACGGTTGTGACCTGGCCTTCCCAAAAGCACGAAGCAAACTCCTCGTCCCGATAAAACCCCTTTTATTTAGGTTAAAGTGAATTCCTCCACATCTCAGCAAAGTCCCGGCCAACCGTCTTTCAAGAGATTGTACAACTGCAGACCTTTATCAGGCTGGGAGAGTTGCCAGGCCGATATCTTCCATACGCCACTCTGTAGCAGGCAATACTTGGCAAGGAGTCAGGAACAGACCTCATGAATTGAACTAACTGTCTCCTACAAACACCCCTCCCCTTTCGCTCCTCTTCATTCCCTATGGGAGTGGCCGTTCATCATCCACCTGTGCCTTTACTCCTGAGTCGACCCTTGTTCCCTTCCCCTGGCAGCTCTGTGCATGTGCACACTGAGAACAGGCTCCAGCTATTCTTCTGCCCTACTGATCTCCGACTCTGAAGGCAGCTGACAGGCAGCCCTGGCCCCATCTGTGCCTCTGATGCAGAGCACTCATCAGGGCCTTCTCAAGACTCCAGGATTGGCCCATGTTCCTCCCAACCTCCTTGTTGTCTGAGTTTGCCGCCAACTCTGCTGGCTGCTGACGGGCCACAACATTAACTGTAGATATTCCCCACACATAAAAATAATAATTTTTTTTTTTAAAAGGGTGTCTTCCCTCTCACTTGAAAAAGGTTTCCTGCACAGTGCCGACTATCCTATGGCAGGGCTCATCTCTTGGGAGAAGAGGAATGGCTTCTAATGCCACGTTTTTATTTTAAATTTTTGCAGATCCGGGCATCTCGCCTAGAGCAGATTGACAAAGAGCTGATGGAAGCACAAGATAAAGTGCAGCCCTCGGAACAGCCGGTAAGAATTATATAGAAGGCCAAGTGTGATTGGACACACAAGGAATTCGTCTTGTGCAAATGCTCTCAGTGTACATAAAAGAAAAGATGCATTCATCAAGAGTCGAGAATCATCAGGTACAACACTTAATGATAGTCATAGGGTACAATAAGCGATCAAATCATACTAGGAATCAGTCAATATAAATCGTAAGGATACAAGAGACAAAGTTACAGCCATAACTTTGTCGCTTGTATCCTTATGATTTATATTGACTGATCGGTGGTGGGATTCAAAAACATTTACTACCGGTTCTGTGAACGAGGCTTGGTGGGTGTGGCGTGGCTTGGTGGGCATGGCAGGGGAAGAATACTGTAAAATCCCCATTCCCTGCCCACCTCTGGGGGAAGGTTACTGCAAAATCCCATTCCTTCCCCACCCCACTAACCTGCTTTCCAGTTCTGTTCTCCTGTGCAGGGCAACCAAAGGAGACCGAGCCGATCAGCTGGGACTCGGGAGGCAGAGAATAGATGGGGGTGGGGCCAGACAGAGGTGGGATTTGCTTGTTCTCCGAACTACTCAAAATTTCCGGTTCTCCAGAACTGGTTAGAACCTGCTGAATACCACCTCTGAGCAAGATGCTAGACCTGTGTTTCCAACACTGGTAGCTTTCAGAGGGGTGGACTCCAATTCCCAGAATTCCCCAGCCAGCTGGCTGGGGAATTCTGAGAGTTGGAGTCCACCCCTCTGAAAGCTACCAAGGTTGAGAAACACTATTCTAGACAGTGGGGTCTGCATAGAAGGGTCAAAAAATTCAAGATGGCAGCTGCCGTTGCATGATGGGAGCCTTGTCCTTTTCATAGGGGTGAAAAAGGATCAGGATGTTGACTGTGTAGCTACAGCTGCCATCTTGAGTTTTTTTGGACAAATATTCCCCCACTCCCCAAAATGGAGGAAGGATAAATTTTTGCCCAATTTCTTCTGTACCTATGCTGAGAGCTATTCTTTCGAGAAGGCAATTCCAAGGAAAGAAAGAAAGAAAGAATTATATAATTATTGCATAATTATGCTGGTCTGTCTCAAGTGCCTGAAATAAAATGGGCAGAAGGAGGAAAATGTAATTGCTTATTTTTAGAACACTTGCTAGCAGTCTTTTTCTTCCTTTAAAGTACTTACTGAACTCCAGGTGGGTGACTTTGGGTCAATCACTCTGTCACACAGGGAGGTTGTTGTGGGGAAAGTATGAGGTAGGACTGTATTTGGTATTTGCTGCCTTCAGCGTTATTTCTCTCTCTCTTTCTCTATGTATCTAACTATCAATCTATCTATTCTCTCTCTCCTATCTATCTGTCTGCCTGTTTGTCTGTCTATCTATCATCATCTGTCCTCTCTCTCTCTTTCTATATCTGTCATCTCTCACTTTCTCTCTGTTGCTATCTAATCTGTCATCTATCCATCATTATCTATCTATCTATCTATCTATCTATCTATCTATCTATCTATCTATCTATCTATCCATCTGTCATTTCTTGCAATCTAATCTGTCATCTATCCATCATCCATCTCTATATCTATCTATCTATCTATCTATCTATCTATCTATCTATCTATCTATCTATCATCTATCTATCTATCTATCTATCTATCTATCTATCTATCTAATCCACGGGTGTCAAATTTGTGGCATCACATTGCCATCACAAGACTTTTCACGGCATTTTTCCCATTTGCGGAACTGGGGTGGGCGTGGCCTCTGGATAACACATCTTGTCCGCAAATTATCTAATCTGTCATCTAGCTGTCATTTCTCACTTTCTATATATATATAGGTATCTGTCATCTATCTCTCGCTATCTAACCTATCATCTATCCATCATCCATCTCTATCTATCTATCTATCTATCTATCTATCTATCTATCTATCTATCTATCTATCTATCTATCTATCTATCTATCTATTTATCTATCACCTGTCATCTATCTGTCATTTCTTGCTATCTAATCTGTCATCTATCCATCATCCATCATCCATCTCCATATCTATCTATCTATCTATCTATCTATCTATCTATCTATCTATCTATCTATCTACCTATCTATCTATCTATCTATCTATCTATCTATCTATCTATCTATCTATCTATCTATATATCTATCTAACTATTTATCACCTGTCACCTGTCATCTCTCGCTTTCTAATCTGTCATCTATCCATCATCCGTCTCTCTCTCCCCTCTCATTTATTTATCTATCTCAGGATAAAATTATGATGATTTTAATTCCATAAACCACATTTTGGCCTGGCACATCCTACAAACTCTGATGCTGCGATGGTTAAACCATACTTTATGACTTAGCATGTGTACAGCAAATCGTTTGGATTTCTTGAAAAAAAGCCACGATCAGACAAGGTCAAAGCTTAACACATTGCACGAATCAGATCAGTGATGGAAAATCTTTTGGGCTCAGTGTATCGAAAGTTTGGGAATCACCTGACTTGATTCTGCTAGCAATGTCACACTCTCCACCACCAATCGAAGGGAAACAATTCTATACAGATTCAGTTAGTTTTTAAAATATACAGTCTAATCCAGTGGTGGGTTTCAACATTTTTTAAACACCGGTTCTGTGGGCGTGGCTTGGCGAGCGCCCTTTGCATGCAACACACGGTGCAAAGTGCTTTGCGCACTTTGCACCAAACGCGCACTTTGCACACGCGCGTAGAGGGTTTGCCACTAACCTTCTCCTACAATCCTGCACTCTCCCTGTGTCTTCAACAGCCGACGCACCGCAATCTGTTGTGCTGTGCAAAGCAGTTGAGGTTGAAAAGCAGGAAATAATGGTCAGTACGGAGCCAGGGCAAGTGGGAGGACCCAGCAGCTGATCGTTGGATCAAACCGGTTCGCTCACCGATGATTGTCAGAGCTACCGGATCAGGTGAACCGGGGAGAACCGGTAGAATACCACCACTGGTCCAATCATATGTGGTGCTATGTATGATATAAAGCAGGAATCTTCAAACTTGGTAGCTTTAAGACTTGTGGACTTCAACTCCCAGAAATCCCTCTTGTAGTCATGTTAGTGCAGGAATTCTGGGAGTTGAAGTCCACAAGTCTTAAACTTGCCAAGTTTGAAGACCCTTGATATAAAGAAACATCAATGGTCCAGAGGCTGTGTGAGAGCATACCCCATTCTCCTGCAGCCTTCACAGTCTCTGAAAACCATGCTTTTGAAAATAGTTCTTGCCAGCTGTTGGTGATCGCTGGCATGTCACCCCAAATGTGATTTGTCACCTCTGACATGTTTGTCAGAGGTTCATCATCACTGAATTAGGTGGACAAAGGTGATTGTAGTTAGATCACTCATTGGCTATTCAGTGTCCCTCCTGGAGCCTGCACAGAACAACACAGGTAACAGATAACAGATAACAGATAATCAGAGCTGGAAGGGACCTTATAGGTCATCTAGTCCAACCCCTTCCCCCCCACCGCCCAAGTGGGAGACCCTACACCATTTCTGACAAATGGCAGTCCAATCTCTTCTTGAAAGTCTCAAGGGATGGCGCTCCCACAATTTCCGAGGGCAACTTCCGTTCCATTGCTTGATAGTTCTCACTGTCAGAAAGTTTCTCCTTATTTTCAGGTTAAATCTCTCCATTATTCCTTATCTGGTCTACAGGTGTCTTGGAGAATATCTTGACCCCTTCCTCTCCGTGGCAGCCCCTCAAATATTGGAACTCTGCTATCCTGTCTCCCCTGGTCCTTCTCTTCACGAGACTAGCCAGGCCCAGTTCCTGCAACCATTCTTCATATGCTTTAGTCTCCAGTCCCCTAATCATCCTGGTTGCTCTTCTCTGCACTTTTTCTAGAGTCTCAACATCTTTTTTATAATGTGGTGACCAAAACTGGATGCAGTATTCCAAGTGTGGTCTTACCAAGGCTTTATGGAGTGGCATTAGTACCTCCCTTGATCTTGATTGTATCCCTCTGTTAATGCAACTTAGGATTGCATTAGGTAGTTCTTCACTTACAACCATTCGTTTAATGACTGTTCAAAATTACAACAACAGTGGGGGAAAAATGTCTTATGACCGTTTTTCACACTTATGACCGTTGCAGCATTCCCAAGGTCTTGTAACCAAAATTTGGGCGCTTGCCAACTGTCTCATATTTATGACAGTTGCATTATCCTGGGGTCGTGTGTCACCATTTGCGGCCTTCCCAGCTGGCTTCTGACAAGCCAAATCGATGGGGGAAACCAGATTCGCTTAATGACCGCACGATTCACTTAACAACTGCAGTAATTCGCTGAACTGTGACAAAAAAGCAACTCGCTCAATGACTGCCTCGCTTGGCAATGGAAATGTTGGGCTCAATTGAGGTCATAAGTCGAGAACTACCTGTCCTTTACAAAGGGTGTCCCCCAATATGATGGGTCAGGCGGGGAGGGAGGGAGGCTGGCGGGCAGGTGTCGCCTTGCATGAGAATGGGGTCAAATAATGAGAGGGCAATTCCGGATTTGTTCCCTCCCTCCTCCCTTTGGCCCGGAGGCAATGGAGAGTGTGGGCTTTGTGTGCATTTCCTATACAGTGACAAAGAGGCAGTTGCCATGGAGATGAAAAATAGGCCAGCCGAAGGATGGAGAGCAGCTGGTGGCCATGCCAGGGTTGGGCAGCTAGGATCTCAGGCTGCTGGGGTGGGAGAGCCAAACGGCTAGAGAATGATCTGGCTCACACCCAAAATTGGCCTGCGTCTGCTGTGAGATTTGCATGAAGAAGGGGAGGGGGGGGAATGATTGAATTGGAATGGGATGGAACCCCCTGCAAATAATAATAACATAAAGAAGGTCAGAAAATACAAAAGCCTGCAAATAGAAGCAGAACGACCCTGGCAAAGGAAAGCAAAGTTAGTACGAATAGCAACAGGCCCCTTGAGTGCAACCTAGTGGTGGGATTCAAAAAAATTTACTACTGGTTCTGTGGGCGTGGCTTGGCGGGCATGGTATGGCATGGCTTGGTGGGCGTGGCATGGGAAGCGTGGCAGGGGAAGGATACTGCAAAAACCCCATTCCCTCCCTGCCCCACTAACCTGCTTTCCAGCTCCGTTCTCCTGTGCAGGGCAACAAAAGCAGACGTACTGTATTCGGGAGGCAGAGAATAGATGAGGGCGGGGCCAGTCAGTCTGGTGCAATCCCATAACATCTGGAGCACCCCTTGAACACCATTGGCGTTGACAAATTCACTGTCAGTCAACGGCAAAAGGCAGCTTTGCTTGGAACAGCTGACATTCTGCAATAATACCTTTAACACCATAAGCTATCAACATCTGCCTATCTCTGATCCTTTGGAAGGACTCAGTGGGTAGATAAAAGTGTCAAATCCAGTCCAAACATCTGGCCGACCTAAGCATCTAAGGTGCTACTTAATAGTTCTTAGTTGGGTCTTGAACAATTCAGTTTCTACCAGTTTTGTGAGCCTAACTGTCTAAAATAGAATAGAATAGAATAGAATAGAATAGAATAGAATAGAATAGAATAGAATAGAATAGAATTCTTTAGAATTCTTTATTGGCCAAGTGTTGTTGGGCACACAAGGAATTTGTCTTGGGGCAAATGTTCCCAGTGTACATAAAAGAAAAGATAGATTCATCAAGAGTCAAGAATCATAAGGTATAACACTTAATAATACTCATAGGGTACAATAAGCGATCGAATCATACTAGGAAACAATCAATATAAATAGTAAGGATACAAGCGACAAAGTTACAGTCATACAGTCACAAGTGGGAGGAGATGAGTAATAAGGAGTGATGAGAAGATTAATAGTCATAGTACTGCAGACTTTGTAAATAGTTGGACAGTGTTGAGGGAATTATCTGTTTAGCAGAGTGATGGTGTTTGGGGAAAAATGTTTTTGTGTCTAGTTGTTCTGGTATGCAGGGCTCTATAAGCGTCGTTTTGAGGTCTGCACATCCACCAAAATGGGTTCCGCAGATCCTGGCAGGCAGACTCCAGTGCAGTGCAACTTTTATTAAATGTTTCTCTGTGTTTCCCAATTCTTATCTTCCAGCCTTCTGGAAAACTGCCAAGCAGCGAAGGGGATGGAAGGCTCGACATCGCAACCCATTCAGAGGAAGCGAAGGGTCAGCTGGGTAGCAGTAAGGTACAGGACTATGTTTTTGCAGTCAAAAAAGACAAGATGGTTTTTATGAGCATATGCATAACCATGACCTGCAGACAGCCTTCTGTTGTTTTAAAGGCATATAAGTGATTTGAATCACGGAATAACAGAGTTGGAAGGGACTTTGGAGGTCTTCTAGTCCAACCCCCTGCTTAGGCAGGGAGCCCTGTACCATTTCAAACAAATGGTATAGTCCAATCCCTTCTTAAAAGCTTTCAGTGATGAAGCACCTAAAAATTCTGAAGGCAAGTTGTTCCACTGGTTAATTGTTCTCACTGTCAAGCTAGTTTCTCCTTAATTTCAAATGCAGTACAGCTTCCATGCAAACTACTATGGATTGATTCATTGCTTTTGTCTAATTTCTTTAATGTAATCACCCATCCCACTTGTGATGACTATAGGAGACCAATAGAGGAGTTGAATGCAACACAATCCCAGCGTAAACAAACATGCATATGTAATGTACATGCGAGGACTAAAATCGCCCCATTTAGAGCCCATAGTTTGGAAATGAATCAACCAAAAACCAATTAACTTTATGGCCTAAACACATGGGAGAACAACCATGTCTTTAATGCCTTAGATAGGTTAACGTGGTCGGGATTATCTGGATCTCCATGGGGATGTGGTTCCACAGGGTAGGCTGGGTGTCGTTTCGCTACTGGAATTTAACCCAATCCTACTGTCATGCCCTTGGTAGAGTTGGACTCTGAGGGAGAGGAGGAACAGCTGACAGGGAGTGGAGGTGTGGCTCCGGAGGTTGTGGAGGAGGCTGGGGAAGGGCAGAGGCAGGCTGGGCAGTCAGAGGAGGACCCAGGTCCATCCCCTCTGCATCCTAGGGCACGCAAGGAGGAACAGAGAAGGCAACAACTTGGCTTACGAGAGAGGAAGCGGCCATGATCCCCCTCATTAGTTGCAGCTGGGAAGACTAGTATATAAGAGAGACGGTTAAAACACAGTGTTGCCAGAAGCAAAGTGTGTTTTATTTTGGGCTGAAGTTATCTTGGTTGGCGTCCTTCCAACAGACTGTGCCTTGTTATCTCCTTGAAGTTGGTAATTACTTATCTGGTCCGTTGTGGAAATTTCTTCATTGTAGTTTGGTTTTTTATTTCACTTCTATCTGCTCATTAAGTTCAGACTGTATTGCTTTGTTTTGAAGACTATTTTTGAATAAGTTTTATCTCCAACTGAGAATTACTGAACAGTGAGGCCAAGTTGGAGGCATTAAAGGACATTTATTTATGTTTTGGATTTCATTACATTTGTGTTACACTCCAGGTCATCACACCTACTTTTGCTGTACACATCATCCTGGATGTACGACTGGTCACTTCATGACCATTCAAAGCTACCCTGGACCTCCCTAAAGCTATTTGAAGTTCTGACAGCTGCCCCCTTCCATGGTCACATGATCACTTTTTGGCACTCAGCAACTGGCCCGTCTTAACAGCTGTTTGCCACATTCTGCAGTCATATGACCAATATTTTACTATGGGGTGTGTTGTTGTTTTTTGCTGGAAATTAGCATTTACTTCATTTCTAGCAAAAAAAAAAAAAAAAAAACCTCTCCCATTGCAGACAATGGATTCACTTAATAACCGGGCATTCACTCTACAACTGCCACATTCACTTAATGGCCACAGGAAAAAAGATCATAAAATCAGGCACAGCCACATTGTGATTTGTTTAATGACCACTATACCTTGCAACTGTAATACGTTGAGGACTATCTGAGATGGTTAAGGCATCCAGGCTGGGAACTGGGTAACTCTGAATTCTAGTTTTGTTTTAGGCACTGTTGGCAGAAATATCCTTCAGTTCCAAGTGGGGAAAAAGACACTGGAAACATGGAGGCTGTTTGGAAAGATGGTTTAATGGTGGACAGGGCCACATGCCTTGGAGTTCTTGCACAAAGAAAAGGGAAGGATTGTTAAGCCTGGATTCCCCAACGGGTGTTAAGGAAAACAAACTAAACAGAACATGCAGCGAAGTCAGATAGGAAGACAGGTAAATGTGTGAGATAAGTTTTCTAGTTAACACGCAGTAAAAATACAGATACGCTTGTGCTATCAAGAATATAGTTTATTCCATTTAAGAATTATAGCATAGTCAAAATAAACGGTCCATTAGTCATATATCAATTTCAGTCAATCTTGTCGGGATACTATATTTGCAAAGTCCGTGTTGAATAGCCAATGTCAGTTCACTTACAATAAATCAGTCCAATCTTTATCTTCTCTCCGTTGAGAAGAATCAACACTCCTTTTTCTCTCCCGTTCCAGCAAGAACGCAGTCATCAATCCATCCAGTAATTAGGGATCAGTAAGCCAGAGAGAGAGCTGCAATTGCCTCGCTTCTTATATAGTGCTTTTACAACCACACCCCTAATTACATTCTTGCAATTAAAGTTACACACACTTTAATCAACAAACCATGATACCTTATTTATTATTTTTACCCAAACCAGTTAGGGTAAACAATGTTATCCCTAACAAGGATGTTGAGAGTACCTGGGTTTTATACCCTCTCTGGCTTTGAACTTCTTGGGTCACAGGAAGTGTATCCTGACTGGTTGCTGTCAGAGGTCAGAGCTAGCTTTGTAGTTTGTCTGTGTGCAAGTTTGGTTGAAACTTGATGGGTGGTGCAATGAATGGCTCTGCCGGAAGGAGGTAGATCTTTGTTATGTAGAATAGACTGGCCCAGGCCTTAATGGCCCATTAACAAAGGGGGGTGGGGTGGGGGCTGAGTTTCTGCCTCTCTGAGTTTCTATTTCTTTTTTAGGGAAAATATTCTGCCTTTTCAGTGTAATCCTAAAATTCTTCATTTTTTCCAGGAGAGGGGTGGGTTTTAACTTCCACCAGGACAAAGGCAGCTGGGTGATCTTCTGCCAGCCACTTTCTCTCAGCCCTAGAAAGAAGTGGCAATGGCAAGTCACTTCTAAAAATTGGCCAAGAAAAAACTTCAGGGACTTATCCAGGCAGTCACCAGGAATCAACAATGACTTGAAGGCAACCCCGACCCAAGCAAGAAAACAAAACAGGGTTTGTCTGCGAGGAAAGAGTCAAAACAAAAGTCAAAATAAGGGCCACATCCACACAAAGTTTTGCCTGTTTTATTATTATTTTTTTACATGATGCAAATCATAGTTTCAAATCTCAGGTGCTGGCCTTTTACGTGAGTGCCATCTAGTGGCAGCATCAAAATGTGCAGCTCCCAATCTTCTCAGGTTTGGTTTGTTCCAAAAAAGGCCAATTGTACCAGGTAGTCCTCGACGTACGACCACAACTGAGCCCAAAATTTACATTGTTAAGTGAACGTTGCGCCATTTGGTGAACTTTCTTGCCGCTGTTGTTAAGTGAATCATTGCAGTTGTTAAATTGGTAACGGTTGTTAAGTGAACCTGGCTTCCCCATGGACTTTGCTTGTCGGAAGGCCGCAAGAGGTGAACACGTGACCCCCCCCAAGATGTTGCAACAGTCATAAATATGAGTAGGGTTGCTGAGCGTCCAAATGTTGATCACGTGACCATGGGGGTGCTGCCAATATTGCAAGGGTGGAAAAATGGTTATAAATCACTTTGTTCGGTGTCATTGTAACCAGGGGTGGGATTCAAACAATTTTACTACCAATTCTGTGGGCGTGGCTTGGTGGGCGTGGCAAGGGAAGGATACTGCAAAATCACCATTCCATCATCACTCCGAGGGAAGGATACTGTTAAATCTCCATTCCTTCCCCACTCCTGGGGGAAGGTTACTGCAAAATCCCCATTCCCTCCCCACCCCACTAACCTGCTTTCCAGCTCTGTTCTCCTGTGCAGGGCAACCATAGAAGACCCAGCCAATCACCTGAGACTCAGGAGGTGGAGAATAGATGGGGGCGGGGCCAGTCAGAGTTGGTATTTGCCAGTTCTCCCAACTACTCAAAATGTCCGCCACCAGTTCTCCAGAACTGCTCAGAACCTGCTGAATACCATCTCTGATTGTAACTTCAAATAGTCACTAAATGAACTGTTGTATATAAAGGACTATTGTGAAATAAAATGCAACAATATAGAAGGAAATGAAATACAGCAGTTTGTTTAGTGACAGTTCACAGTTAACAACAGCATTGAAAAAAGTGACTTATGACCAGTTTGCACACTTAAGACCATTGCACCATCTCCATGGTCATGTGATCAAAATTCAAACACTTAGCAATTGACTCATATTAATGACGGTTGCAGTGTCCCAGGATCAAGTGGTCACGATTTGCGACCTGACAAAGAAAGTGAGAACAACCAACCAATGGAACAGAAGTTGCCTTAGGAAGCTGTGGGAGTGTCATCACTTGAGACTTTCAAGAAGAAATTGGACTGCCATTTGTCAGAAATGATGTAGGGTCTCCTGCTTATCTCCTGATGTAGGGGGTTGGACTAGATGACCTACAAGGTCCCTTCCAACTCTGATTATCTGTTATCTGTCAAAGGGGAAGCCAGAGTCACTTAACAATCACGTTACTAACTTAACTACGGTGATTCACTTAACAACTGTAGCAAGAATGTTCGTAAAATGGGGCAAAGCTCAATGAACAACTGTCTCGCTTAGTGGTGGAAATTTTGGCTTGATTGTGATCATAAGTCAAGGACGTCCTGTACAGAACAAAAAAACAAAGGACCAGCAAGGTAAAAGAAATCACTGCTGTGCTAAGTGTGAATCAAAAAGGGATTTCTTTCTCCTGATCCTCAGGTGGAGGTGGTCTTCTGGCTGCTTTCTATGTTGGCCACCCGAGACAAGGAGGACATGTCGCGCACGCTGCTGGCCATGTCCAGTTCCCAGGAGAGCTGCCTGGCCATGCGCAAGTCGGGGTGCCTCCCTCTCCTCATCCAGATTCTCCACGATTCAGACCGGGAACCGAGCGCCCCCGATAGCCCTGGAGCTGCAGGGAAGGATTGTCGCATGCGGGCCAATGCTGCCCTCCACAATATCATCTTCTCTCAGCCTGATGAAGGACAGGCCAAGAAGGAGATGCGGGTGCTACACGTGCTGGAACAGATCCGCTCCTACTCCGAGACCTGCTGGGACTGGCTCAGGATGCAGAAGGAAGGGGCCAAGATCCCCGAGGGGGGAGCAGGTAGAGGTCTCAACTCATAAAACATTCCTAAACCTGTTTTAGTAATTGCCATAAAAAGTGGGGGGAGAGGGAAGGAGAAAATCTGGAAGAGCAATGCAGCAGTTTGAAATCGAAAGTACATTCCAACTCTTATCTTTAAAAGATTGTAACTAAACTACCAGAGCTTTTGCCCACAAATATATTTAACTGGAGAACGTGAATGATGACACCCAGCCTGTGAACGTGCTCAATTGGAGAATCTGATTTATGAGACACCCAGGGGGGAGGGGGGGAAAACAGGGTCACAGGGGACTGTAAATTATGTATGCCAGAATTGGCTTTATACGGGGCAGTGCCAGTATGTCGCCTCTAATAAATCCTTTGAAGATTTTTGAAGTTTGGCTCAAGAATCATGATTTAATAAGGGCGAATCCTGACAAGAGGGAGGATTGGGGTTACCTATCGGCCTTTCCGGGTGGTCTAAAGCAGGGGTGTCAAGCTCAAGGCCCGGAGGCAGGATGCGGCCTGTGAGGTACTTAGATCTGGCCCATGGGGCCACCCTGGAAACAGCAAAGGACTGGCCCGCGGTGCCTCTGCCAGTGAAAACAGAGTTCAGCAGGGCCGCAAGCAACTCTCCAAAGCTCCGTTTTCACTGGCAGAGGGTTGCAGGAGGCCATCGCAGCCGAAAACGGAGCTTGGGAGCCCGTTTTCACTGGCAGGGCGCTTGGGCCACTACAGGTGCTCCTGACATGAATAATGTCGAGCTGCCCACCCTGGCCATGCCCACCACAGCCCACTGAGGCCAAACACAACTCCGATGTGGCCCTCAATGAAATAGAGTTTGACACCATATCTCTTATCTTTATTGTAAGGTTATATTAAGTCTGAAAGTACATCCCTCTCCCTCACTTTTACAGTCCAGGAAACTAGGGAGAAGCGCTCTCATAGAACCAACAGGGAAAAAAAAATGGAAACCCACCACTGTCTGACAGGATAGTGGGGAATGGATGGATTTATATTCCTTGAAGACAGCTGGCAATTTGCATCCTTTTAGCAGGTCGTTGACGCATTGGAGGTTTATCTGTGTCCAAGTGGTGCTCCTGGTTCCTGTAGTCTGCAATTTTTCCTCTGGAAATCCATTCCTACTCCCATACCATTCAAAGGGTGTTTCAGACGAAATTGCATAGCCAAAAGTCTGTAAAAAAAAATTACAGACTACAGGAACCAGGAGCACTACTCGGATGATCCCGAGGACACAGATAAACCCCCAAGTGCTTCAACCACCCTCCCAAAGGATGCAAATGACCTGCTGTCTGCAAGGAATATAAATCCTTCCATCCCCCCACTATCTTGTCGGAGCTGAAGAAACTTATTGGATGAGAAGCAAAATGTCTTCAAAAGAAAACCAGAAAGTCTAGTTGCCTCCTGATAAAAGCACCTTTGGGACTGTTTTAGCTGCTCTCTATCGCTCATGGAGACTTTCCAGAGAAATCCATAGCTCACCAACTTCTCCACAATCTTCTTAGAGATGGGCCCCCCAGTTTTCATAGAGCCCAGAACTCTTATTTCCTTTGCAGGTCCTCAACCAACCTGAAAAATGTAAACACTTAGCCTTTCAAAATAATTTCTGCATGAGGGTTACTTTGATTTTTAGTCCAGTTTTGTTTTGCTTCAGTGTTTTTTAACGACCTAACTTTTAATGGAAATTGCCCTGAGCTATTTTGGAAGGGCGGTAGAGAAAGGAAATGAACTGAATAAATAAAGGCCACACTCTCCCTTTATTAGCATAACAATGCAATGATTACATTAGACCTAGAGGCAGAAACTGACTTGAGGTTACGCAATGGCAGATACTCAAGTTCTGTTGACTTTAAAAATATTTCTTTACATGGAATATTTCTGTGCCAGGCTTCCAGTAGTTAGATTCGCTAAGAGGCTTGTTAAAGAATATTTGAACAGCATTTATCCATGCCTCTCCTGATGAGAAACCAAACATTTAAAAGACAGCCTTACTATTAATCTTCTCATCACTCCTTATCACCCATCCCCTCCCACTTGTGACTGTATGATTGTAACTTTGTCACTTGTATCCTTACGATTTATATTGACTGTTTCCTAGTATGATTCGATTGTTTATTGGTACCCTATGACTATTATTAAGCGTTGTACCTGATGATTCTTGACAAATGTATCTTTTATATACATTGAGACCATTTGCACCAAGACAAATTCCTTGTGTGTCCAATCACACTTGGCCAATAAAGAATTCTAAGTTCTTACCAACATGTTTTTGAAGTTATAGTTTTCCCAAATGTCTGTATTTTGCATTGCAAAATACACGAGCTCCGTAGCAATCATAATGTTCTTCTTCATGTAGGGGAGCTTATTAATATTTCAGAAGAGTCTCGCTATCTCTCCTTTTTAGCTACCGTCTAAGCTATTTAGCTAAGCTATACCGTTTATAGCTGAGCTATACCGTTTAGCTATTCTCTTTCCATTCTCTAAACATTTTCATTCCTTTTCTCTTCATAAGCCTTTCTAGCCCGCTGACCTAACCAGCAACTTTTTGAGCTTGTGCCCAGTTCTCACAATCCTACTTTAAATGGGTTCATTTTGGGGTATAAACCATCAAAGGGATGTGAATCCACTTGAAATGCATCCAAAGTTGACGCAATGACTCTGGGTTTGGGTTTCTGTTCCATTCACCGCGTTCCATTTCCTTCTCTGCAGCTCCTGTTCCAATCGAGCCCCAGATCTGCCAAGCTACCTGCGCTATCATGAAGCTCTCGTTTGATGAAGAATATCGCCGTGCCATGAATGAACTGGGTGAGTTACACATGGGAGCGGTGCAATCTGCCACCTCAGAGAAACAGCAATAGCAATAGCATTTAGATTTATATAAAGGTAAAGGTTCCCCTCACACATATGTGCTAGTTGTTTCTGGCTCTTAGGACTCGGTGCTCATCTCCATTACAAAGCCGAAGAGCCTGCGCTGTCCGAACATGTCTCCATGGCCATGTGGCCGGCATGACTAAATGCCGAAGGTGCACAGAACACTGTTGCCTTCCCACCAAAGTGGTCCCTATTTTTCTACTTGCATTTTTTACCTGCTTTCGAACTGCTAGGTTGGCAGAAGCTGGGACAAGTAACGGGAGCTCACTTCGTTACGCAGCGCCAGGGATTCAAACCGCTGAACTGAAGATCTTTCTGATCAACAAGCTCAGCGTCTTAGCCACTGAGCCACCCCGTCCCTACTAGATTTGTATACCGCTTCATAATGCTTTACAGCCCCCTCTAAGCGGTTTACAGAGTCAGTATATTAGCCCCCCCCCCCAACAATCGGAGTCCACATTTCTCAGGAGGATGGAAGGCTGAGACAACCTCAAGCCTGTCAGTATCAAACTCCTGGCAATAGAATAGAATAGAATAACAGAGTTGGAAGGGACCTTGGAGGTCTTCTAGTCCAACCCCTTGCTCAGGCAGGAAGCCCTATACCATTTCAGACAAATGGTTATCCAATCTCTTCTTAAAAACTTGCAATGAGCAGAGTCAGCTTGCAATGCCAGCTAGCCCTCAACATACCACCACAATTGAGCCCAAATTTTCTGTTGCTAAATGAGACCTTCGCTAAGTGAATTTTGCCCCATTTTACAACTTTTCTTGCCTCAGTTGTTAAGCAAATCACTGCAGTGTTTAAGTTAATAACAAGGTTGTTAAGTGAACCTGGCTTCCCCATTGACTTTGCTTATCAGAAGGTCACATAAAATGATCCCATGACCCCGGGACACTGCAACGGTCATAAATACAAGATAGTTGCCAAGTGTCCGAGGTTTGATCACATGATCACAGAGACGCTACAACAGCTGTAAGTGTGAGAAATGATCTTAAGTCACTTTTTTCAGTGCTAGCTGTCCTAATTTGGAACGGTCACTAAATGAACTGTTTTAAGTTGAGGATTACCTGTACTGCATTCTAACTACTGCACCACCCCGGCTCCTATCCTAAGTAAATCCAAAAGCTTTGCAAATCCAGTTGGCTTAAGGTTGGCCAGTCTTAAAGGGACTGTCAGTGGCAGGGCTACCAAGATGCCAGTGGCCAGTATCTGGGAATTCCACAACTCTTTATGTTGGTGTTCAGATGTTCCCATTCCAAGGAACATATCTTCTGTAATGTGTCTTCCAAAAATGTGGGTGACTTCATGGACACATTTCTGAAGTTTTTTTTGGCAACCACATACAAGTAGTACTTGACTTACGATCATAATTAAGCCTGGAATAATGGTACTAAGGCTAAGTCATGCCAGGCATTAAGCAGGCCATCATGTGGCCGACCTGATTTTATTAATTTTTTTTGCAGTGGTTGTTAAGCAAACCCATTGTCTGCAATGGGCATTTTTTTTGTGCTGGAAACCAGAAGTAAACACCGGTTTCTGGCAAAAAAAACAACCACCACCCTGTAAGTTGTGGTCATATAACGGTGGGATGCTGCAAACGGCCGCAAATGCTGTACAATACAGGTAGCTTTTTTGAATCTGCCATAACTTCAAACGGTTTCTAAGCAACCAGTTGTAGGTCAAGGACTACCAGTAGAAGTATTTCACCATTGCCCTCATCTTCCAGGATGGACTTCCCCCCCCACCCTTAATAAGTATGATGTCAACTCAGAAAATATTTCTATGGTCTTCATGATTTAATTGGGGTAACTGCTGGAATCCTGACATCTGACTTAAATAGGTCTGATGTTCTTTAGGTTTCCAAAATAACAGATTAACAAGAGTTGGAAGGGACCTTATAGATCATCTAGTCTAGCACCCTGCCCAAGCAGGAGACCCTACTCCAGTGATGGTGAACCTTGTTGTTGTGATGTGCCGAAAGCACGCACGTGTGCATGCCGGCACCCACAATGCAATGCGCCTCGCCCTCCCTGCGCATGCGTGCGCAACACCCCTTCCCTACCCCCTTAACTGCACTATGCATGGGTGCGCCTCCCAGCTGATGAGGCCTCCAAAGGCTGCAGAGGCTTCCCTTGAGCCTCTGGGAGGCCGAAAACTGCCTCAAAGGGGCCAAAAATCAGCTGGGAGGCGCACGCATGCACAGTGCAGGTAGGTTTGGCTGGGGCTCGCGTGCCCACACCAATGGCTCTGTGTGCCACCTGTGGCATACATACCATAGGTTCGCCATCACGGCCCTACACCATTTCTGACAGCTGGCAATCCAGGCAACCTGTCAAAGCTGCCTAGAAATCACCTTTTAAAAGAAAAAACGGTAGCCACCGACAACTTCTGATGAGGGTTGAGGTCAACAAAATGGTTGCTGTTAGAGAAGGCATTGGGGTTTTCAAAATGGCTGCCACAGAGAGCCACCCGGGCCTAAACCAGGTATTTTCAGAAGTCTTCGCCAACTGAGAGTGGATGTGGGACAGTGGCTAAGGTTTTGAACCGGCTGTAGACCTGAGGTCAGCCTAGTCACTTTGGATCAGCCACAGTCTCCTTGACCTAGAAAGAAGGGAAGAACAAGAAAAAAATGATATAGATAGCAAAAATGATGCCAAGGAAACAAGGAACTGCCCATTTAGTCCCCAGGAATCAAGATTGACTTGGAAAAATCCCATACAAGTAGTCCTTGACTTATAGCATTATTCATTTAGCAACCATTCTAAGTTATAACAGCACTGAAAAAAAAAAGATTTATGACCAGGCCTCACACTTACAAATGTTGCAGCTTCCTCAGAGTCAAAATTTGGGTGTTTGGCAACCGGCATGCATTTACCATGGTTACAATGTCCCCGAGTTACGTTGCTGCCATTTGCGACTTTCCCAGCCAGCTTTTTAGAAGCAAAATCAATTGGGGGGAAGCAGGATTCACTTAATGACCATATGATTCACTTAACAAGTGCAGTAATTCACTTAACGACTTGGGAAAAAATTGTAAAATTGGACACACCTCACTTAACAACTCTCTTAGTTGCTTAGTAATGGAAATTCTGGTCTCCATTGTGTCGTTAAGTTGAGGACTGCGCAGTTATTTATTTTCCACAGTTCTATCATCTGACTGCTTTTTCTTTGCATTGACCCTGATAAATGTAATTGGGTGAATTTTGCACCCTTGGTTGCGCACTGCTGTTGTGGGGAGGGGGGCTCATCGCTCACGGTTTTTCTCTTCTGTTTCCCTTCCCAGGTGGACTCCAGGCCATTGCTGAGCTGCTGCAGGTGGACTATGAGATGCACAAGATGACCAATGACCCCCTCAACCTGGCACTCAGGCGCTACACAGGCATGGCCTTGACCAACCTCACCTTTGGGGATGTGGTCAACAAGGTGCGATGGGACCCAAGACAGAAAAACTGAATCAGGCGGGAAAGGAAGTGTTGTGGCTCCGATTCTGCTAGAGGAAGAGGACTTGGAAGATGAGGAGGAGGAACTGGGAATGCCTTCCTCCCCAGGACCTTCCTCTCTGGCAATGCCTTCCTCCCTGATAATGCCTCAGGTTCCATCAGACAACCGAGAGGAACAGCCTGGGATTAATCAGGAGGAAGGCATATCGGAGCAGCCCCTGACAGGGAGTCAATAGGAAGAATGTTGGCTTGATCCTAGGCAGCATCGTAGGGAGAAACGTGAGCAGCAACGTAGGAGGCATGGGAGGGTCAGAGAGTGAGCTGAGTCATTGAGCCACACCCCACAGGGGATAAAATTGGGTGTGTTGTCAGCTGGAACTTTGTATGGGACAAAGTTTGATCTTACTTCAGGTTTTCTTTGGGAATGATTTTTGTGGACTGCCTTGTAATTTTCTGTAAGTAGCTTTTTACTTGTTATCAGTTCGGACTTGGCAGGCAGAGCGTGTTGGAATGCCAAGGACGTTATCAGTTCAAAAGAATTAACTCTGTGAAGTCTGAGCCAGCCTGCCTGCCTGTGTTTGTGTGAATTTGTATTCTTTCATCTTTTGGGAAAGAAGAAAGGTGAGACAGAACAGGAAGATATATTATAGATAGGCAGACAGACAGACAGACAGACAGACAGACAGACAGACAGATAAAGTGAGGTACTAATAGTACCTCACTTCATCTATCTGTATATTTATTAGAACCTCACTATTAGTACCTCACTTGATCAAGATCAAATGAGGTACTAATACCACTCTATAAAGCCTTAGTAAGAAAACCACACCTAGAGGACTGAACCCAGTTTTGGTCACCACGCTATAAAAAAGATGTTCAGACTCTAGAAAAAGTACAGAGAAGAGCAACCAGGATGATTAGGGGACTGGAGACTAAAACATACAAAGAACCATTACAGGAACTGGGCCTGGCTAGTCTAGTGAAGAGAAGGACCAGGAGAGACACGATAGCAGTCTTCCAATATTTGAGGGGCTGCCACAGAGAGGAGGAAGGGGTCAAGCTATTTTCTAAAGCACCCGAAGGCCAGACAAGGAACAATGGATGGAAACTGAACAAGGAGAGATTCAACCTGGAAATAAGGAGAAACTTTCTGACAATGAGAATAATCAACCAATGGAACAGAAGTTGCCCTTGGAAGTTGTGGGAGCACCATCACTTGAGACTTTCAAGAAGAGATTGGACTCCCATCTGTCAAAAATGGTGTAGGGTCTTCTGCTTGGGCAGGGGGTTGGACTAGATGACCTACAAGGTCTCTTCCAACTCTGATTATCTGTTATATATTTATATATCTATAATATAATTAATATAATATATAATTATTATATTATATTATATTATATTATATTATATTATATTATATTATATTATATTATATTATATTATATTATATTATATTATATTATATTATAGATTGATTAGATTAGATTAGATTAGATTAGATTAGATTAGATTATTAGATTATTATATTATATTATATTATATTATATTATATTAGATTATATTATATAATATATTATATTATATATTAGATTATTAGATTAGATTAGATTATTAGATTAGATTATATTATTATTATATTATATTATTATTAGATTAGATTAGATTATACAACATTATATTTATTGCCTGAGTTGTAAAATGTCAATTCTTCAAGTATTTACCTAAATAGATTTTTACCCCATTTTTTAAAGTGCAGTAGCCAGCTTCAGGGAGAACTCCTGTTATAGGTAGTCCTCAAGTTATGACCACAATTGAGCCCAAAGTTTATGCTGCTTAGTGAAACATGCATTAAGTGAGTTTGCCCCCTTTTACGACTTTTCTTGCCACCATTGTTAAATGAATCATTGCATTTATCAAGTTAGTAATATGATTGTTAAGGGGATCTGGCTTTCCCGTTGCCTTTGCTTGTCAGAAGGTCGCCAAAGGGGATCGCGTGACTTTGGGACACAGCAACGGTCATGAAGTATGAACCAGTTGCCAAGCATCTGAATTCTTATCACTTGACCATGGGATGCTGCGAAGGCCGTAACTTTGAAACATTGTCATAAGTCACATTTTTCGGTGCCGTTGTAACTTTGATTGGTCATGAAACAAACTGTCAAGGTATTTTGTTACAGGTAGTCCTCAACTTAAAACCAACTTAAAATTCAACGTTGTGTGCCTGTTCAAAGTTACAATAAAAGGTAAAGGTTCCCCTCGCACATATGTGCCAGTTTTTTTCCGGCTCTGGGGCTAGTGCTTATCTCTGTTTCTAAGCCGAAGAGTCAGCGCTGTCCGGAAGGCGAAGACGTCTCCGTGATCATGTGGCTGGCGGCATGACTAAACGCCGAAGGTGCACGGAACGCTGTGACCTTCCCACCAAAGTTTTCTACTTGCATTTTTTACATGCTTTCGAACAGCTAGGTTGGCAGAAGCTGAGACAATAACCGGAGCTCACCCCGTTACGCGGTGCTAGGGATTCGAACCGCCAAACTGCCCACCTTACTGATCGACAAGCCAATGAGCCACAGCATCCCTTTTAAAGTTACAATGGCACTGGACTTATGATCCTTTAGAGGAAAATAAAATCAATCCTAAAAAAAACCATCCATCCCTAACTCCTATTTTTACTCTTTTCTTGCTGTTTAGGCAACATTATGTTCGCGGCCAAGGTGTATGCAAGCTATCGTGGACCAATTAGCCTCTGACAGTGAGGAACTGCACCAGGTACGGTGGGTCAAAAGAAGACCGGATGGTCACTGAATTTGCACCCTACCTGCCCTTCTCCAGCAGGCCCAGGCCTTCTTCTCTGAGCATGTAAAGAAGGCACTTCAAAGCTGCTTTATATGACCTCAGATTCTCGATCTGGCCCATTGGGAAAAAATAGCTGCTGAAAGGTAGCTTTGACTCTGAAACACTCCTTGCTCCGAAAAATGAATGTTATTTATTAGATTTAAAGCTCACCTTTTATTTAGGAACGGTTGTAACTCCTCCCTTTTCACACAACCATGAAGTTAGTTGTGCTGTAAATGAGGAATTGGTGCAGAATCTGCTTCTAATCCAGTGCTTTTCAACCTTGGCAACTTTAAGATGGGTGGACTTCAACTCCCAGCATTCCCCAGCCAGCCATGCAGCCATTTTATGCTCCCCCCCTAGACTATAAAACATCTGGCCCTTCGGCTGTCCCTATCTGGTCTGCGAGGATTGCTTTTATTTTGAAGGCGACTGCTATTTTTATTTTTTTTATTTACCTATTTGCGTGTATGTCTATGGAGATTCTCAGACTTCCAGGTCATGGCTGTTCCAAAGGTGCTTTTTCGAGAGACAACTGGACTTTCTTTTGTTTTTCTTGAATGAGAAGTAAAACACCTTCAAGGAAAAGCAAAGAAAGCCCAGTTACCTCTCGAAAAAGCATCTTCGGGACATAAGGAGCCTCTGTAGTGCAGTGGTTGGAGTGTAGTACTACAAGCTACTTCTGCAGCCAGCTGCCTACAATTTGCCAGTTCAAATCCCACCAGGCTCAAGGTTGACTCAGCCTTCTACCCTTCTGAGGTGGGTAAAATGAGGACCCAAATTGTTGGGGGCAATATGCTGAGTGTTACTGCTATATTTGTGTGCATGTGTACCTACACACCTTCACAGCCTTATTAGTTTGGTCTTCCACAACAGTCCCTAGCTTTTCTTGTGGCCCCTTAGGAAAATTAATTGCCCACCTCTTTCTTAGGTGGTATCCAGCATCCTACGCAACCTCTCGTGGCGAGCCGATATGAACAGCAAGAAAGTCTTACGAGAAGTCGGCAGCGTCTCTGCGCTGATGCAGTGCGCCTTACGGGCCAGCAAGGTAAGACGGGAGAGGTGGAATCGACAGCCAACTTTGCTAAAATATGGTCAGGGGTGGGCTTCAAAAATCTGAGCAATGGGTTCTCTGCCTGGTCGCTGAATGGGTGTGGCCATGGTGGATGTGGCCTAGTCAGCCTCCTGTACCACCAGCGTTTTTGCCTTCCCCGTGCTCCGGAGGCTTTCCTTGAGCCTCCAGGAGGATGAAAACGGGCTCCCCGGGCTCCGGAGGCTCTATGGAAGGTGGAAATGGGCCCGTTTCCAGCCTTCCCGAACTTCTGGTAGGCCCATTTTTCACCCTCCCCAACCTCCGTGCACGCCCTGCACTTATCTGCATCCAAAATGGGCCATGTGGGGACTCCTGGGAGGGGAGGGCTGGGATGGGTGGGGCCAGCCAGGAGTGGGATTTGGGGGTTCTCCGAACTGCAGAGAATCTTAGCTAGGGGCTCTCCCGAACCTTGCAAACTCCCAGTAGCTCAGCATTGAGTATGGTCACCACTGATGTTCGCACAAAATGGACAACAACCCTCCTGGCCGTAGCTCCTACCAGCGGGGGTCACAAGCCCACGTGGACCTCAACCCACAAAGAGTCGAATCTGGGTCTGGGAATGAGTAGGCTTCCGAAACAATAATCTTAATTAAGTTTTGTTGCCAACATTAGGATTGATTGATATTGATTTATCATACGGCACGTTCACAGTGGTGGTATTCTACCGGTTCGGTCCACTTCGGCCGAACCAGTAGTAAAAAAACGCTATACGCTCAATTTAGATGAGCTAGAAAGCAGGAAATCATCGGTTTCTTGCTTTCTAGCTCATCCAAATTGCGCGGCACAGCTGATCCTCACCCTCACTTCAAAATGCTTATTTTTTCAGGGCTTCCCTGAGGCCCACTAGGTCAAAAATGGGATGGAGGGGGGGAGTGCTGCGAAAGAAAGGAAGAGAAAGAAAGAGGGAAGGATAGGAGAAAGAAAGGGAGGGAGGGAAGAAAGAAAGAGAAAGAAAAAAGAAAGAAAGGGAGGGAAGGAGGGAGGGAAAAAGGAGAGGAAGGACCTCAAACCTTGGCACTAGACGCAGCTTCAGAAGATGTTTTGAAACAGCTCAGCAATCCAGGACTGGAAGGTACCTGCAGGTCATCTAGTCCAGAAAGTAAGTTTCTGTCTTTTGATGTCACTCATGTCAGGGGCGCCTGTGGTGGTCCGAGCACTTTGCCAGCGAAAATGGAGCTCAGGAAGATCACACACGGCCCTCCCAAGCTCCATTTTTGCTGGTAGAGGCACCGTGGGCCAGTTCTTCACTGTTTCCAGGGCAGCCCTATGGGCCAGATCTAAGCACCCCACGGGCTGGATCCGGCCCGCAGGCCTTGAATTTGACACCCCTGCTTTAGCAGTAGTGGTGTCTGGATGTCTGGATCTCAACCAGGAGTGGGTTAAGTACCGGTTCGGTGATTTACGAGGTTCGGCGATTGACGATGTGCTTCCCTGCACGCTGCCGGGCGCGCTTGTAAATCGTCATCAGCATGCTGCGTGCAGAGAAGCACTTTTTTCCAGCTTTTTTTGAAAAAGCACTTTTTCCCTGCTTTTTTCACTGCAGCTGTGCCTCGCACTGCAGCTGAAGTTGAAAAAGCAGGAAATAAAGGTCAGGTAAGAGCCCGGGTGGGCAAAAACATCAGCAGACATAGAACCGGTTCTATGTCTGCTGCTCTTCAGAGCTACCGGTTCCACAGAGGTGGACAGAACCGGTAGAAACCCACTCCTGATCTCAACCTGTTTCGCTCCAAGCAGGCTACTACATTGCTCAGTGTTGGCAGTCAATAACCTTCCAATTTTCTTGAAAGAGAACCTTTTTTCGTCTTTTTTTTGTTGTTGTTCCTACGTAGGAGTCCACCCTGAAGAGCGTCCTCAGTGCCTTGTGGAACCTCTCAGCTCACAGCACTGAGAATAAAACCGCCATCTGCATGGTGGAAGGAGCGCTCGGCTTCCTAGTGAGCACACTCACCTACAAGTGCCAGAGTAACTCCCTTGCCATCATTGAAAGTGGAGGTGGGATCCTAAGGAATGTCTCCAGCCTGATTGCCACCAGGGAAGATTACCGGTTAGTAATCTCCCTTTTCCTCCTTTGCAGCCAGAAACATCTTCCTTCCCCCATCGGTACAATGGTACCTTGGTACTCAATGCCCTTTGTTGTGACAATATTGTCCTGGTACTCATTGTTTGTTTGGTACTCAATGGACAAGCTAGAACTTATCGATGATGGCTACTTTGTGACTCACTGCATTACAGGTAGTCCTTGACTTTAGTGACCATTCAAAATTAGGACGACACTGAAAAAAGTGACTTATGACACTGTTTTTCACAATTATGACCTTTGCATGTGACCAAAATTCAGATGTTTAGCAACTGGTTCATAGTTATGACCGTTGCAGCGTCCCAGGGTCATGGGATCCCCATTTGAGAACTTCCGACAGGCAGTCAATGGGGAAGCCAGATTCACTTAACAATCAGGTTACCCGTGATGAGCCAGGGCGTGGCGCAAAAGTAACAAAATCACAAAAATAGATAAAAGTCCCTTTAATATCTCCAACTTGGCCCCCATTGTCCGGTTATCATCAGCTGGAGAAAAAACTCTCCCAAGAACAGTTTTTTAAAAGGAAGAAATTCTGTCCAAACTCAAAGTACATATAAATTATAAAGAAAAACCAACAAAAACCACACTGCCGCCATTAACCCGACAGGGCAGGATAAGGGATTGAAGACGTCAAAAGATAACGAAATACACACACTTGGGAGGATGTCAGAATTCAGATAAGACTTGACAAACCAGAATAATTTCACGCTTTGCTTCAAGCAACTTTGCCATGCGCAGTTTGCCCTTTTAAACAGTCTTTCCAGCTGCAGACAATGAAGGGGATCAGGGCCCTTTCCTTCCCTGTAAACAACGCAACTCACATTGCTCCCTTATCCGTTCCTCCCTGCGTACTCTAGGATGAAGAGGGCGTGGGCCTGGGTCTTCCTCTGAACACCCAGCTAGCCTGTGCCCTTCCCCAGTTTCCTCCAAAGCCACTGAAGCCACACTCCCATTCCCTGTCAGCTGTTCCACCTCTCCCTCAGAATCAGATTCCAACAGGGGCATGAAATTACTTATGTCAGCTAAAAAGATGGGGGTGGATTTGTTGGAGTCTTGACAACTTATTTATCAACTGCAGTGATTCACTTAACAACTGTGGCAAGAACAGATATAAAATGGGGCAAAACTCACTTAACAAATGTCTCACTTAACAGAAATTTTGGGCTCAATTGTGGTCAAGGACTACCTGTATGTATTCCTTATGGGGGGAAAATTGTTTGGTATTTATCATTTTTGGTACTCATCATGCCTCCCGGAACCAATTAAAGATGAGTAATGAGGTCCCACTGTACATCCGTAGAGTCCAAACCATCCCTTGCAGTCCCCAACCACATCTCTGACCCCTCTCCAAAATCCTCTAGTCTGCCAGAAAACGAGGAGCTTTATTTCCATTTAATCTCCTGAAAATCCTTATATAGCTAGTCCTCAACTTACGACTATAATTCCATCACTAAGTAATGCAATCGTTAAGTGAATCACATTTCATTTTACTTCCTTTTTTTTTGCTGTGATTGTTAAGTGAATCCACTTCCCTTACTGACTTTGCTTGCTGGTGCTTCCCGGGAAGGTCCCCAAAAAGCAACCACACGACCCCAAGATGCTGCATCCGTTACAAATACAGGCCAGTGGTCAAGCACCCGAAATTTGGATCCCTTGACTGGGGGGGGGGGGAACACTGCCGTTGTAATTTTGGTTTCTAAACAAATGGTTCTAAATCAAGGATGACCTGTATACTTTTTTCCCACCGATGTGGTCCATTTTTCCTTTTGGATAGCCACACCTTGGATACGAAAGCTAAAACCCCACTTGGGTTGTTGTTCCCAGCAATTGGTATTCAGAAGTGGACTATGAATTCAGAGCTCCTAAAATAGCTCTCAAATTCCTCCCCTCCTTAAGTAATAACGAAGTTATACCTTACAAATGAAAGTGAATATAGGTACCCCAGGATAACGTTGCCGGATCCAACCTGAGTTTCTGACAGTGAGAGCAATCAACCAAGAGAACAGAAGTTGCCTTCGGAAGTTGTGGGAGCTTCATCACTGGAAGCTTTCAAGAAGAGACTGGACTGCCTTCTGTCAGAAATGGTGTAGGGTCTCCTGCTTGGGTGAGGGGGGGAGTTGGACTAAATCAGGGGTCGCCAACCTTTTGGACCTCAGGGACCACCAAACTCATAATTTTAAATCCCGCGGACCACTAATATGAATTTTGACTGACGGTGGCTTGCTGACGTTGGTGGGAAAGTCGGTCCCATATTCCAGAGCTGCAATAGTCACAGGACTGGCCCTTTGGTCATCCCACTGCTCCTCCACCCGGGTGCACCAGCCTGCCATGGACTGGAGGAGCTGCTCCAAGATGACCTGTGACTACTGCAGCTCTGGAATATGGGACCAACTTTCCCACCAACGTCAGCAAGCCACCCTGGGGCAGATTTCCCTCCCCCGCTATTGGTCTTACCTTCCAGTTCCAGCTTGTGTGGTTCTACTCAAGGTAAGGTTTGCACTTGGCCAAAGGATGGGGGCCAGCAGGTGGGTGGGACATGTGGGCAGTGCAGCCTTGTGTTCCCGCGCAGCCTGGATTAATTGCTTTTTGGGGAGAGTGCTTTGTGGGGGACATTTCTCTGTGAACCACCAAAATTTTCTCATGGATCACCAGTGGTCCCTGGCCCACCGGTTGGTGACCACTGGACTAAATGACCTACAAGGTCCTTTCCAACTCTGTTAATCTGTAAATAATAGGAATCCGAAAGCTCGGAAAACAAAACCTCTGGTCCCAGTGACCGTCCCAGATTGGATCTTAGACATTCCTTGACCTTTCCTTTGCCAGCTTGACCTTTGCATTTTCCTCCGGGATCTGGGCTGATTTTATCTTACCCTCAATCTGTTCTTTCCTAGGCAAATTCTGAGGGATCACAACTGCCTTCAAACTCTCCTTCAGCACCTCAAGTCACACAGCCTGACCATCGTCAGCAACGCCTGTGGCACCCTGTGGAACCTCTCTGCACGGAGCCCCAAAGACCAAGAGCTACTGTGGGACCTGGGGGCAGTCAGCATGCTCCGGAATCTCGTCCACTCCAAACACAAGATGATTGCCATGGGCAGCACCGCAGCCCTCCGCAACCTCCTTGCCAACCGGCCGCTCAAGTATAAAGATGCCATGGTTGTCTCGCCAGGTTCTTGTATGCCCTCCCTCTATATGCGGAAACAGAAGGCCCTGGAGGCTGAACTGGATGCCCAGCACTTGGCCGAGACCTTTGACACCATGGAGAAGCAGACGATGAAGAAGCAGAGCGTGACCAAGAAACCAATGCGGCACATGGATAGTTTGGCCAAGGACTACGCTTCTGATTCAGGCTGCTTTGACGATGACGAAGTGCCCAACGTCTCTAGCAGTACGGAGACAGGAAATGCGTCGGTTCTCTCCATGTTCTTAAATTCATCCTTCCTCCAAAGTCAAACTTTGCCAAGAACAGTTTCCCAAAGAAGAGGCCCAGAACCAGAGAAAGATCAAAGTGGGAAGTCCACAGAAGCCAAGAAGGTCTCCCCGTTGCTTGCGTCCCAGGGCGATGACGTCTCCGCGGTGGCTGAGAAGTTAGCCAACAAGATCACTACGACTGTGGCCAAGATAGATAAATTAGTGGAAGACATAACCACTCTCCATACCTCCTCTGATGACAGCTTCAGCCTCAGCTCTGAAGACCACTGCCTTGAATGGCAGTATGGTCTGGATGAAGCCCATGAGGCCCGTGCCCAGTCATGCTCTCCATGCCGCCTCTCGGACACCAGTGGGATTATGAAGCGTGAAGGTCTGAGCCGGGCTCACACTCTCCTGCGGCTGAAAAACGCTTATACGAGCTTGTCCAATGATAGCCTCAACAGCGGAAGCACCAGTGATGGCTACTGCCCAAAGGAACACATGAGACCATGCACTCGGACAACCTTCTTGGACTTTAAAGATGAACTACACCGGTATCAGAAACGGCCCAGCCGTCTTGATTTGAAGAACATCTTGATGAATAGGCCAGAAAAGATGGAACTGCCTGAGAAGAAACCGCAAGAATCCAATGTGGTAGTGGAGAAACCAGAAAGAGACAAACTACTTGAAAAAGCCAAGGTAACAAGGCTTCCACCTGACCCTGATGTTGCTGAGAAGGAGTCTGAATGTGAGAAGAAAGACGGAGGCAGACAGTTAGATCCTGATCCCAAAGTCCACACAATCAAACTCTCCCCATCCTATCAGCATGTGCCCCTCATAGAGAACAATGGCACAGAATCTGGGGCTATGGGGGTCTTGGGAACCAGCTCTTACTATCCCAGCTTATCCATGAAAACCACCGATAATCTTAACAAGGTTCCAGAGAAATTGACTACAGCAGAACCAGCGAAACAACGGCTGCAGAAATACGCGATGGAAGATACGCCAATTTGCTTCTCCCGATGCAGTTCCCTGTCTTCTATTTCCTCCGCCGATAATGTCCTAGACGGACAGAGCCACAGTGAGAATGAGATGGACACCGATTCCTCTCTAGAGATCATCGAGGTAGAAGAAGTGGAAGAAGCTCAGAAGGACAATCAAGAAAAGAAGGCAAAGAAGGGGGTGGAACCCCTCAACTCATCTTCACAACCCATTGCTATCCCCTTCCCTAAAAGAGAGAAAATGTTTCTTAGAGGGGCGTCACCTTCTCGCCATGAGGATTTGACCCCTTCCAGCTCATCTGAAAACTACATCCAGGACACTCCATTGGTGATGAGTCGCTGCAGTTCAGTCAGTTCTCTGGGCAGTTTTGAGAGCCCGTCCATTGCCAGCTCTATCCAGAGTGAACCCTGCAGTGAGATGATTAGTGGTACGGTCAGTCCAAGTGAGCTCCCAGATAGCCCAGGTCAAACCATGCCTCCAAGCCGTAGCAAAACACCTCTGTTTGAACTCAACAGCCAGCCAGAGAAGGAGGCCAGCCAGTTCAACATCCAGTGGGAGAACAACGTCAAGAAATTTATGGACATCACGGATTTTAAGGAGCGTTTCCAGATGCCCCAAGACCTCGACTCCATGGTCTACTTCACGGTGGAGAAACCCAATGAGAACTTTTCATGTGCCTCCAGCTTGAGCGCATTACCCCTCCACGAGCACTATGTCCAGAAGGATGTTGAGTTGAAACTTATCCCGCCGTTCCCAGAAAGGAGTGGGTTGAACTTCATGACACATGAAAAGAGAGATGATGAAAGGGCCATTGAGGGCCAAAGGAAACTAGAGTGCCTTGAGTTGATGTCAGATGACGATATTGAAATTCTGAGGGAGTGCATCAATTCGGCCATGCCACCCCGTTTCCGGAAGATCAGGACATCCCTTGTCTCGGGCCTTCCAGGACAAGTCCTAAACCCTCAGTCAAAGAAGTCAATGCATGTTCCAGTCTACATGTTAGTTCCTGCCAATTCCCACTTGGGTATCCCTAAGCACAGATGGGCCACGGTCACCAGACCCAACAAGGACTATCTGGGCAATGAGGATTCCTTCACTGACTCAGCAGAAGGCACCCCCGTCAACTTCTCCAGTGCTGCTTCGTTGAGCGATGAGACCCTTCAATACCCTATGAAAGACGAGGGAGATTCACGGCATTGCTCTGGAAAAAGAAAGGAAGTAACGGGGGCTCCGATGGGGGGACTCAAGAGGGAGATCCGCCAGCTTGAACAAAGCAGCTCCCGGATTGGAAGAATCACCTCCAGCCATTCCACACCAACCAAAATGGCCTCCTCTTCTAAGCACAAAACTGGATCGAATCACACCAGCCCGCTCCGTGCAACGCGGGCCCAATCGGCTGAATCCAGGAGAGGAAACGTTCCCCTCAGAAACCTAGAATTGACTTTCTTGAGGCAAGGTAGTTCAAGGGCAAGTTCTGAAGGCAACCATTCCAAGAAGAAGGAGGAACCTCGGGAGAACAGCAGCCAGGACAGCGACGGAGCCTTCCCATCCTTCTGCCACACCACACCAACCGAAGAGGCTGTCTACTGCTTCTATGAGAATGACTCTGATGACCTAATGGAGTTAGACATGAAGAATTCACCCAAGAGGAAACTGAACCTGGCCAGCAAAGTTCAAAAGAAAGAATGCTGGGCTAAGAAAGAACCTGAGCTAAGTTCCAGTCAGCAGCTTCATGCTAAAAACAAGATGGCGCCCCATCTCCGGAGCAACCTGATTGCAGATGAGACTCCACCTTGTTACTCTCTCAGCTCCTCCCTAAGTTCCCTGAGCGATCTCGAACTCTATGCAACTGGAGAAAGGATGCAGATGTCCAAGATCAAAGTTAACCGCCAACCAACCATGAACCGTCGGCAGGGGACGAGAGCAGCTGTGTCCAAAGGGAGGGACAGCTCTGCCAGTTCCCTCAGTTACAATTCAGACAATGATCTCCTGCAGAAGGGCGTCGGCTTGAGCGGGCCCAAGAGGAGACGCCATTCAGCCAAAAGGAAGAACGCTGAGAAGGAGCAGAAGGGTCTCAAGGCCAAGGGATGGAAGCCCGAGGGATTTCCTGATGAAATTGCTTCCGAAAGAGGTTCAGATCTGGATAGCGTTGATTGGAAAGCCATCCAGGAAGGAGCAAACTCCATCGTTACTTGGCTGCACCAAGCTACTTCTTCCTTTGGCAAGGAGACGTCCTCAGAATCTGACTCCATTTTGTCTTTTATGTCTGGCCTTTCGGCAAGCTCTGCTTTACAGCTGAGTTTGGACAGAAGAGACAAGATCCAAGGCAGGAAAGGTCCCACCGGTGGCATGGAGAAGAAAAACCTCCCCAAATCTTTCCAAGATGGCAAGAATCTGAATGAAACAAGAGGTGCCGGCAGCAGGAATAAGACGGAGAAAAATGTAGGGCAGCAGAAGCCACTGAGCAACCTACCCGTCGTCTTCCGAGGCAGGACAGTGATCTACATGCCTGATGCAGCCAAGGAATCCCCAGCGCAGAGCTCCAGGTCCACCCCAAAGAAAACAGGAGGGGCCACTAAGCAGGAAATCCCCGAGAAAACTCTGAATCTCAACCAACCGAGATCCAGGAGTCTCCATCGGCCTGGGAAGATCTCAGAAGTGGTGGAGTTGATGTTGCCCAAAAGAAGCGCGACCCCACCTGCCAGGATGAACAGAGCACCGTCGTCCGGATCCTCCAGAACGTCCACACCCTCCCAACCCAACCAGAAGAAGCTCACATCACCATCGCAGCAACCCAACCGACAGACGCCATCACGTGAAGCCGGAAAGACCAGTGGAAGCACCACACCCACTGGCCCAGCCCCCAAATCGGTCCAGAAATCCCCCATGTCCAAGCAACACAAGACCCAGAAATCACCTGTCCGCATCCCTTTTATGCAGAAGCCCGTTAAGAAGACTCTTCCGGTGAGGAACACCATGCCTACGCTGGAGGAACGAGGAGGAAACAGCAGCAGTGAGCTAAGGCCTAAGGTCAATGGGAAAAGTATTCTCCAGGCCAACCACCTTAATTTGATGCGCATGTCCTCAGCGAGATCCCTCAGCAGTGACTCCCACCAGTCGGGCTTCCTACGGCAGCTGACATTCATCAAGGAGTCACCCACTCTTCGCATGAGGCAACGTTCCGAGGTCTCCTCTTCCGAGCATTTGTCCTCACTCTCTCAGGGTGCCTCGCCGCGGAGAGGCCGCCTTGGCCTGCCAACCGTTTTCCTCTGCTCTTCCAGATGCGACGATCTCAAAGCAGATAAGCCAACTAGGTCGAGTCAACGCCCCGTCATCTCCCGGGGGCCTCTTCCCAGCCAGAATCCCTCTGCAGGGGGGCCCCCAAGGCTGCCCCGCAGGACAAGCTCAGAAAGCCCCGCCCGACTTCCCATCAAATCCAACAATGTTCCTCCAGAGCCTTTCAAGCGTTACTCGTCCTCTCCTCAAATCAACATCGTCAAGAGGGCCGCCAGCCCTATTTCCACTCTGTCGGACGGCCCTGAACCCTCAAGCGGGAGAAAGAAGAATGAGGAGGTCTCAAAACTACCGGTTATTCCTCCTGCAGAGAAAGGCACCGAAAATCAACAGCGGCAGCGGCAACAACCACAACCACAGCCACAGCCGCCTCCACCACAGCCACAGCAGCCGCCACCACAGCCACAGCCACAGCTGCAGCCACAGCAGCCAGCGATGGTGAAAGGAACCTGGAAACGGATCCGTGATGAAGATATACCCCATATTCTGAAGAGCACCCTTCCTTCAACGGCATTGCCCCTGGTTAGCGCTTGGCAGGAAGAAGAAGAGAGGGATCAGACGCCTGGAGTCCTCCAGCCAAAGACGAGTGACGCAGTCGTGCAGACTGAAGACTTCTCCACCACAAAGACTAATTCCAGCACCTCCCCTACTCTGGAGACCCAGAAGGCCGTCAAGATCCCAACCGACAGCTACGAAGGAGATGGCTTTGCTCCCGCGAAGGCCACCACTGCGTCCATCTCCTTCACTCACGAAGGGTCGGTCAGCCCTCTTGGGAATTTCCCTTCCAGCAAGCACAGCTCCCCAAGCCGAGCTGCTCGGGTGAGCCCGTTTAATTACACCCCCAGCCCAATGGTGGAGCCCGCCATCAAAGAGAAGCAGGTGGAGAAAACACAAGTTTGACAGCCTTCCAGCTTGGTCTGACAAACTACCGGGATGTTCTTAGCTAGCCACACACATACCATTCTTAACAAAACGAGGAGGATTGGATGAGCGTTTCTTAGACACACAAGATTAGAGGAATCACTTCTTGTGAGAGATAATAAAAGACACAAAGGAGCAAAACATACAGGTAATCCTTGACTTGCAACCACAATTGGGGCCAGAATTTCCGTTGCTAAGCAAAGCGGTTGCTACGTGAACCCCACCTGATTTTAGGCCCTTTTTTTTTTTGCCACGGTTAAACAAATGACTGAAGTTGTTCAGTG
Organism: Notechis scutatus; assembly: GCF_049901735.1. Classification (NCBI taxonomy): domain Eukaryota; kingdom Metazoa; phylum Chordata; class Lepidosauria; order Squamata; family Elapidae; genus Notechis; species Notechis scutatus. The sequence continues at coordinate 330,573,429 of NC_142009.1, read as the reverse complement.
AATCACATGGTTGTTAAGTGAATCTGGCTTCCTTCATTGACTTGGTGTCAGGATTCCAGCAATCGCTCTGATGAAATCACGATTCTTGAGCCAAACTTCAAAAAAATTCAAAGGATTTATTAGAGGCGACATACCGGCATTGTTTCAGTAGTTGCCACTTGGTTTGTCGGAAGCTTAGCTGAGAAGGTTGCAAATGATGATCATAGGCTGGCTTGCCAAGCACTCAAATTCTGATCCACGGGGGATGCTGCCACGATTACTAAGTACAAGGACTGGTTGCACGTCATTTTTTCCGATGCCGTTGTGGTTGTAAGTCAAGGACTGCCAGTATTTTTCTTTCTTTCTTTGCAAACAACGTTTTGAAATGAGTGGAAGGTTGCAAAAACTAAGACCACCCCCAAACCCAGCAGCTGTTGGCAGGAGGGGGTTGCAAACCGACTTTCAGAATTATTTGAGTGGGGTCAACTGCTTATACAGGAGCATTTTTCTTTCATTCTTGTGCAAAGAAGTGGGACTTTGAAGCAGAATTCAAAATTTTCAACCATCCGGTTTGAAAAAGTTGACTCCAAACGCTGAACTTCTTGTCAAAATTTGCAAGGGCCTTTCTGGATATCTCCTGTGTTGGAAGGAGATGCTTCAACATTGCAGTCCCACAAACGCCCCCACAACAAGTCTATTCTCTGACTTTAAAAAAATCAACCCAACCTTGAACTGCCACTCTGATTTGGAAATTGGGGGTGGGGGGCTTCCTCCCTCATTTACAAAAAGACCTATTCTGAAGCTGACCGAAAGAGCAGGTGTGTGAATACAGCAGGTATGCCAAATTTACCTGCTTCATCTAAGGACGGTTTAGCCCAACGTTCAGAATCACCCACCTTTTATGTTGTACAGGACTGTACAGGTAACCTTCGACTTACGGCCCACCGTCGAGGCCAACATTTCCGTTGCTAAGCGAGACGGTTATCCTGTGAGTTTGGCTCTGTTTTTTACGACCCTTCCTTGCCACCGTGGTTAAGACAACGACTCAAGTTTGTTCAATGAATCCGGCTTCTCTCATTGACCTTGCTTGTCAGGAGGTCGTAAAAGGGGATCCTAGGAGCCCGGGACACTGCTGCAACCGTCATAAACAGGAGTCGGTTGAATTTTGATCACGGGACCATGGGGATGCTGCTAATGCTTGTTAAGTGTGAAAAAAAGGGTCACCGGTCCCTTTTCTCAGTGCCACCGTAACTTTGAACGGTCACTAAATGAACTTTCGTAAGCCGAGAACTACCTGTAACGAAGACCACGAGACGGCATTCTGAAGGGAGTCCACCAACGGGCCTCCCATCTCCCACTTGAGAATATTTCTCTATCATCTTCTGCCAAATCTGTTTTCCCCTATTTGCTCCATCTTTGGATCCAGCCACCCCCACCCCACCAACTGGAGAATCCCATCGCCGAGGATCCACCCTGGATTATCTGGACGGCTGGCCAAGTTCACCCATCCAAGCGTGCTCAGGATTCCCCTCCGCTAACTGCCGGTTTCTCTCCCCCTGGAACTCTTCTCTTCCCCCAAGTCTGTGAAGACAATCCTCTTGGCATTAGAGGAGAACTTGAAACGCAACCGTTCATTAAAGTAATAAGCCACAACGTGGAACGGGTGGGAGAGAGAGAGAGAGAGGGAGGGAGAGAGAGAGAGAGAAAAAAAGAGAGACGGAAAACTTCAAAAACTCGGCTGCATGCTTTAGATTGCAATTTGGACGTGCAGCTTTTGGAAGGAAGGCCTCTTGGGAGGGGCTGATTTCCGAGCAGACATGTCGAGAATTGCACTATTAGTTTTAATACGTGGGCATCCGTGCCACACCCCCCTCCCCCCAATTAAAATCCAGATATCCTCAGCTATATATTGGGGATGGGAAGCGGGAGGAGGGAGGGAAGGAAGGAGAGGTGCTTATGCATCTGAGAGGGAAATTTATACATCAGCGAAAAAGAGGGGAAAAAAGAAAAAAGAACGACGGACAGAGCTAGGAAGGAGAAATGGCAACCTTGAGGCTGTGAATACATGAGATCTGTAATACGTTGCTGTGCCTCTAATTACAGCCGTTCCTTAATCTGCTCATGACTAACCTGTCTTTCTGTGGGTGCTGGGTGGTTTTTACGGAGGGGAAAAGACACATAACGGCAGGGGTCCCCAACCACCGGTCCGCGGACCGCACCGTCCCGAACAAGTCTTACCGGGCCGCTGGTTGCTGGACACCGCCATCTTTTTTGATAAAAAGTGCTTCCGGTGAGCTTTTCCGGGTAGAAAGCTCACCGGAAGCACTTTTTCATCAAAAAGATGGCGGCGCCAGCGCTTCGTGAGCTTTTCCGGTAGAAAGCCATTTCTACCCAGAAAAGCTCACCGAAGCGCTGGCGCCGCCATCTTTTGATGAAAAAGTGCTTCTGGTGAGGTCACCGGAAGCACTTTTTCATCAAAAAGATGGCGGCGCCCAGTTGATGCCGATACCGGGCCGCGGCGCCCAGCTGATGCCGGTACCAGGCCACGGCATAAAAAAGGTTGGGGATCACTGCATAACGGCATCTTGGCATTCTATAGGCAAAACCGAATTGGTTGCACGGGGAGTTTGGGAGGATTTTGAAGGAGGTTTTAAGATGGTGGGGATGTTTGGGAGAGGTGATAAGAGGCAGCAGTTGTTGCCAGGCATGTTTCTATTTGCACATGGATGTTTTTTTTCAATCTGGGCCACTTTAAGACCTGTGGACTTCAACTCCCAGAATTCCCCAGCCAGCATGGCTGGCTGGGGGATTCTGGGAATTAAAGTTCACTCATCTTAAAGTGAGTGGACTTCAATTTCACTCAATTTCTCGAGGTTAAGGTCATTTCAGGAAACCTTGTTAAAACGCTGGCAAATTAAACCAGGATTGTATTTCCGTGAGGCGCCTGCGCTGAGGCTGAGCAGCCAGGATTAAATCTGAACCTAAAGAGGAAATTGAAGCAAGCCTGCTGGTCATGAGAAGATGAGATCAGGACCCCTCCAAGCCATCTCATCCAGCGTTCAGATCCAACTGGGAGGTTCACAAGCAAAGCATGAAGAACAAGTACCTTGATTATGGCTTCCAGTGCCTGATAATTCAAAGGTTTAAGTGATTAATAGCCCCTGAGGAATAACCTCATCCTGTTTGGAAGCTCTCCAAGGTCCATCTGTTTCAGTCTCTTCACAACTTGCTCTTGAGCACAGGATCCCGAATCACTGGGTTGATCTCACAAGATTCTTATTCTAGCATGGGATCATCACCTTCAAAGGAACCTGAAGGTCATTACTTGAGATAATCAAAGGTATCCTATATTGCTAGGGATAAACAAGAGGACTCTCGAGGAGCCTTCAGATTGTAACCCTGTTTTCCTGAAAATACAACCTACCCTGAAAGTAAGTCCTAGCTTGATTTTTACACGTGCGCCCAATATAAGCCCCTCCAAAAGAAGCCCTAATTAAGATCCCACCCACTCCAGAGTGCACAGGTAAAAATTAAGCTAGGATGGGGATGTGGGGGTGGAGCTGCCCTACTACTTACCTTTGGACAGTTGTAGCCAGACCTCGCACACCCCGACACATGACTTGCCAGCCCATTTCTTCTGCAGCCAGCAAGGCTGGCAAGGCTTTCCTGAAGGCCTCTGTAGCTGATAACAAAGCTCTGGATCGATCCAGAGCTTGCCAGCCACAGAAGAAGTTCCTGAAGGCTTCTGACAGCGAAAAGGAGGCCGGGGCGCGACGCATACAAGTGGATGACATCCCCTTAAAATAAGACCTGATGCTTTTTGGGGTGGCAAAAAAAACATAAGACACGGTCTTATTTTCGGGGAAACATGGAAGATCCTTCTGGGCCTTTGGGTTTAACTTGGTGAAACATTCCTTTTTTTGTTCAAGTTGGTTTGGTCCTAAACCTACAGCCCTATGGACCAGAATTTCTCAACCAGGGCAGCTTTAAGATGTTTGGACTCCAACTCCCAGAATTCCCCCCAAACTGGTGAAAATGCTGATTTACCTGCATAAAAATGAGCAGAAATTCCTAGCAGTAGAAAAAGTAAAAAAAAAAATCACAATGGTAGCCACAACTGTACATTAAAATCCCACCCCTTTTTTATAATATATGTCGCATGTGGCTAGAAAGGGATGTGGCTTCTAGTGCAGTGTTAGGCTGCTACTGTAATATATTTACTAATTCTTTTAAAGAAACAGAGAAAGAAAAAAAACATCTGTACAGGTTAGTCCTGTACATTTCTGTTGCTAAGTGAAACATCTGTTAAGTGAATTTTGCCCCATTTTATGACCTTCCTTGCCACAGTTAAGTGAATCACTGCAGCTGCCGTGTTTCCCTGAAAATAGGACCTACACTGAAAATAAGCTTTCGAGCTAGAGCAAGACTAGAACTCAGATCTCCCCACTCCTCGTCCCTTCTCCACTAAACCTGATTGGCTCTTGGGCTGAGAGGGAGGGACCAGCACAGAATCAGCCAATGAGCATCTGTGGTTGAGGCAGGACTAAAAACAGGGTCTTCCCACTTTTAGTCTAGCATCTAGGACAGGGGTCTCTAACCTTGGCACCTTTAAGACTTGTAGACTTCAACTCCCAGAGTTCCTTAGCCAGCTGGCTGAGGAACTCTGGGAGTTGAAGTCCACAAGTCTTAAACTTGCCAAGCTTAGAGACCCCTGATTTAGGAAGTTGTCGGAGCTTCATCACTGGTGGCTTTCAAGAAGAGATTGCACTGCCTTTTGTCAGAAATGGTGTAGTAGGGTCTCCTGCTTGGGCAGGGGGGGGGGATTGGACTAGATGACCTACAAGGTCCCTTCCAACTCCTAATCTGTAAATCTTCTCCCCTAAAACCCACAATGGCTCTGCTGCCATCCACCGTATTCTCTTGCAGGTAGTCCTCAAGATATGACCATAATGGAACCTGCCCGTTATATGTCAGGATGGCCATTTTTTTTTTTTTTGCAGCTGTCATTAAGCAAACACCGCAAATCATAAAGCAGCTGCAGCTGTTGTTAAACAGCAGTTATTAAGCGAGTCCATGGTTTGCTATGGGCATGGCTTTGCCAAAGTGCCTGTTTTCAACAAAACTTGGTCGTGTGACTGCAGGGCACTTGCTGCAAATAAATATGGACACATTGCCGAGGACCAGAAGTGCAGTCATGTGACTACTGGAGGAGGCTCGACTGTTGTAACTTCACATCTGGGTTGTAAGTCGTCCCAAGGCTACTTACTTACATAACTTGCTTTTATTACTTGCATTAAGTACCTCAAGGCAGTGAACACACATAATACCTGAGAGTCCCTAATCTAGCATACAGGTAGGCCTCGACTTACTACAGTTCATTTGGTGACCAGTCGAAGTCGCAATGGCACTGAAAAAAGTGACTTACAACCGTTTTTCACACTTACCACCCTTGCAGCATTCCCACGGTCACAGGATAAAAATTCAGACACTTGGCAACTGACTCAAACTTATGACTGTTTCAGTGTCCCCGGGGGTCATGTGATCCCCTTTTGCGACCTTCTGACCAGCAGCGTCAGCGGGGAAGCCAGATTCACTGAAAACCGTGTGGCTAAACCCCTGTGGATCCACATGACAACGGTGGCAAGAAAGGCTGTAAAATGGGGCCAAATTCACTTCACAAATGTCTCGCTTAGCAACGGAAATTTGGAGCACAATTGTGGTTGTAAGTCAAGGACTAACTGTAGTACTCACTTGATATCTGGAAATACTGGATTTATGAGATCTGAATGCCCCGATTTTACACAAAGGGACCCCACCCTGCTTGAAACTACCTATATCAGGGGTCTCCAAACTTGGCAACTTTAAGACTAGTGGACTTCAACTCCCAGAATTCCCCAGCCAGCCAAGCTGCCAAGTTTGGAGACCCCTGACCTATGTTCTTAGTACTTTAATAATTCTTAGATCCTAGATTAGGTTTGAATGACAGGTAGGCTGTGCTCAATTTACGACCAAAATATATGTCGCTAAGCGAGACATTCATCAAGTGATTTGCCCTCTTTCCCAACTTTTCTTGCTACATTTGTTAAACAAATCCCTGCCGTTGTTCAATTAGTAACACCATTGTTAAGTGAATTTGCTTGTCCGAAAGTGGCAAAAGGGGATCACATGATCTCAAGACCCTGCAATGGTCACATATAATTCTAATCTTATGACCATGGGGAAGTTGCAATGGTCGTAAGTGTGAAAAATGGTCATAAGTCCCCCCACCTTTTTTTTTCCAGTGCCCTTGTAAGATCGAACAGCCACTAACCAAACTGTTGTAAGTCAAGGACTACCTGTATTAAGCTGCCACCCATCTTAGACTGCGAATCTTAACTGTAGATCGCCCACTAATAATAATAATGATGATGATGATGATGATGATGATGTAATTGGAGCCCTTGGAGCAATAACTAAAGGGCTGCCTCGCTATTTGGAAATTCTGAATTTTTTAGACCACCCTACTTGGAACAGCTTATATCCTCTGACGCTATCTGAACAGTTCCTAGGTCCTTGGTTAGGACTCGAGCTGTTGAGCTACCAACCAGCCCCAAAGGCTGTGAATCTCACTAAAGATTTAATAATAAATAATAAATAATAAATAATAATAATAATAATAATAATAATAATAATAATAATAATAATAATAGCACCTATAATAATGATAATGGCACCTATAATAATATAATGGCAGCAGTGCCATGATCTTGTGCCAAGAGCCGTTTCACCTGCCACCGCCTTGTCCAGCAGCCGAGGGCAAAGGTGCCTCGGTGCCACCCCGGGGCGCCCTCCTCTTTCCCTGAACCAGGAAGGGTTAAATTGGAGGCGGCCGTCGGGCTCTACCGCATACCTGGGCGAAAGGTTCACCTGCGCGCCGCCGGGGAGGAGAAAGTTCGCTCCGCCGTGCCGAAGGGCTGCTGGTGGTGGTGGACTCTCCAGCCCGTCTTTTACCGCCTCGAAACTCCCAGCCGGACCGGGTGAGTGCTTCGGGGAGGGGGTTGATCCCGGACTCTCCCTCCTCTCCCGGCTCTTTCGCGCAGTTTCCCCCCTCTCTGGAGAGGGCTGCGCGCTTCTGGGCTCATGCCCGAATAGGGCGAGGCAGTTTCCCCGTCCTCCCGTTCGCTCGTAGCACCGACCGTCGGGAGCGAGGAAAAGGAGGACGGGGCGGTAGTCGGTGCTCCCGGGCCCCCGATCCCGCAAGGCCAACCCCCCCCCGGCTTCTGGAGAGCCCCGATTCTGGCCGAGGGAGCCCCGGAGGCGCCTGAGATGGGGCGCGCAAGGCTCTCCCTTTCCCATTTGCGCGGTTCTTGCTGTTAAGGATTGCATGTTAAGGATTGGCTTTTGCTTTTGAGGGGTGCCCTTCTTAAGCACGTCTGGGCAGAGGAGATCCAGGAATATGGAGCGGGGATCTGGGATCTTGTTGGGCGCAGGTTCTGTGGGATCTGGGTCGGGAAAAGCGGCCGTCCCGCTTGCAAGTGCCTTAGGATCGGGTTACACCAGCAATTCCTCGAGTGGGAACCGTGTACAAATAGAAACTGCTTGGATGGGCGTTCCCGGTGTGGCCCCATTGAATGCTTTATTTGATTTTGAAGAGGAATCGGAGAGAGAGTGGCTGGTCGTAACCTCTGCTTTTGTTTCCCTGTTTCTTTTTCTTTTGTGTGTTTGAATTTCCAGCTCCCGGGTTTCCTTTGTTATGAAACCTGCCTTTAAGGAGCCAGAGATTGGGGGTTGGGGGGGAAAGGCAGGATTGCCTAGCAAACAGAGCGCAAAATCTTTGGGAAACTGCTCAAACTACAATACAAAAAGTCTAATCATTTATAGTTTAGTTTAGAAACTCATTTCACTTCATCCAGGCAACGATAATCCTGTGAGGTAGGCTGACTTAAGAGGAAGTAAGTAACTAATCAAAGTCAATATTCAATATATTTTGGGGTGGGGGCAGTCAACCTTCATGTTAACTCTGTAGTTGAATAAGCCATAATAATTTTTCAACCTTGGTCACTTTAAGATAGCTGGCTGGGGAATTCTGGGAGTTGAAGTCCACGTGTCTTAAAATGGCCAAGGTTGAAAAAACACCACCACAATGGCTAGGTTCACATATCACGCTATGACCTAAATCAGATTTAACAGAGCATAATGGCTGGCTGCACACATTACAGGAAAAAGAAGTGGTGAAATTGTTTAATAAAAATCCACTTTAAAAGGATGGTACTTCAATGGCACAGCCCTGATTCACCCCACTCCCTAAAAGCTACAGTTGAATTATAATTTTTAAGATCTGAGTGGGAAATTATCCAATGCATCAGGAGCAAGTGCATAGAATTTGCTTAATTTAATCCAGTTTAAAATGAAACCAGACTTTAATCAGACTTTGGCTTCAAGATGTTGCTCAGGTCCACTTTTTGTCCTTTGTCCGAAAAATTAACCTCCCTTGTGGGATTAAGATAAGGAAATATCTCTTCATCTTTAGTTGGAGAAAAACAGACGGGTTTGGGGCCAGGAGTTACAGGGAAAACAAAACTGAATTTTCTGGTCTTGTGTACATCATAATCATATGTGCAATAGTGAATTTCATCACCTCTGAAGAACCGCTATTTATTATTCATGTATTTGTCAGACTTATACCCTACTTTCTTCAGGAGCAAAAGGCAATTTGCAGGGGACTTATTAATTTATTCCCTCTGAGGTAAATTGGGTCAAGAGAGAGGGACTGGCCCCAGGTCCCCCAAACAGCTTCCATGGCTGAAGGGGGAACATAATGTGTGTCTCCCCATTACTAACTCAGCCCTTTCCCCAATATAGCTGATTGGTTTTTGAGGCTGAGAGGGAGGGAGTTGTCCAAAGTCAGCCAATGAGCTTGTGAGGCTGAGGGGTGTATGAGGGGGAGGATAACTAGAACCTGGGTTTTCCTGTTCCCAGTCCAGTCCCTTCTCTGTTACACCTGATTGGTTCTTGGCTTGAGAAAGTCAGCCAATGAGCACCCATGGTTAGTGGGACTAGAACCTGAGGTTCCCCACTCCTAGTCCAGGACTTTTATCACTACACTTGATTGACACTTTGGCCTGAGAGGGGAAGTCAGCCAATAAGCTTGTATGTCTAAAATGGACTTTCAGCCCCTTCCCTACTACACCTGATTGGTTCTCAAGCTGAGAGGGAGAGACCAGTCAGCCAATGAGCTTCTGGGGGGCGGGGGACTTGAAACAGCTCTCCCAACATCTAGTCCAGCACCTATACCGTTAAGCCAGCTGTCAGATAAGGTCTCCTTCTTGAGCAGGGGGTTGGACTAGATGACCTACAAGGTCCCTTCCAATTCTGTTATTCTTGAAAATCAGATAACAGATAATCAGAGTTGGAAAGGACCTTGTAGGTCATCTAGTCCAACCCCTTGCCCAAGCGGGAGACCCTACACCATTTCTGACAGATGGCAGTCCAATCTCTTCTTGAAAGTCTCAAGTGATGGCGAGCCCACAACTTCCGAGGGCAACTTCTGTTCCATTGGTTGATCGTTCTCACTGTCAGAAAGTTTCTCCTTATTTCCAGGTTGAATCTCTCCTTGCTCAGTTTCCATCCATTATTCCTTTTCTGGCCTTCAGGTGCTTTAGAAAATAGCTTGACCCCTCTTCCTCTCTGTGGCAGCCCCTCAAATATTGGAAGACCTCTATCATGTCTCCCCTGGTCCTTCTCTTCACTAGACCAGCCAGGCCCAGTTCCTGCAACCGTTCTTCATAGGTTTTAGTCTCCAGTCCCCTAATCATCCTGGTTGTTCTTCTCTGCACTTTTTCTGTATTTATTCTATTCTGAGCCACCTTGGTTCTGAAGCTGAGCGACCGGGGGTTGTCTCAAAGTCCTCCAGGGGTCTTCCATGGCTATGAGGGAACAGATTAACAGATAATCAGAGTTGGAAGGGACCTTGTAGGTCATCTAGTCCAACCCCCTGCCCAAGCAGGAGACCCTACACCATTTCTGACAGATGACAATCCTGTCTCTTCTTGAAAACTTCCAGTAAAACAAGTTTTGAACAGAAACCAACTCTCCACAAAGTCCACGTTTTTGGTACTACAAAGTCCATATCGTGTGCCCTTCACTACTCCAGCAGTTTCACCAAGGCTCCACAATGGCTCCGTTTGTTTTTTTGCTGCAAAACATTTACCTAGGCACCCCTTGGATGTTGTTTGTTGGGGAGGAGATATCGGAGAGGAAGGACTCAAGATCTTAAGCTGATTAGAGAAGGGGAAACTAATATTGTTCCTCATGTTTGACCTCTGTTGAATTTATCTAGGACTGCCTGCCAGCCAGCCATACCACCAAAAAAAAAGTAGTTTATTTGCAGGGCATGAGAAAAGAATTGACCTCGTGGCTAATTTTGGAGATTTCTCAATGTCCACCCTTGCCTGGTCTTATCGGCTGCAATCTTTGTGCTGCTGCTGATGGTTGCTTAACTCTGCACAGGGTTTGTGAAAGAAAAGGCAACACCAGCGATGTCCACAGGAGGGGAAAGGAGTTAAATAAGTCAAGATGGCGGCTTCAATACCCTGACTGACTTTTGATCCACCCTGGTTGCCCTGGCAAACAAGTCAGGCAACAAATCAAAGGCAATAATAGCATTACAGGTAGTCCTTGGCTTAAAACCGTTCGTTTCGTGTTTGAAGTTACAACCACACTGGAAAAAGTGACTTATGACCGTTTTTCACACAACCGTTGTAGCATCTCCTGCCTTGGTCATGTGATCAAAATGCAGACGCTTGGGAACTGACTCACATTTATGACCGTTATGGGGTCATGGTCACGTTTTGCAACCTTCTTTTAAGCCAAGTCAATGGGAAACCCGATAATACTTAACAACCGGTGGCAACAAAGGTAGTAAAACGGGCCAAAATTCACTTAAATATTTTACTTGGCAACAAAAATTTGGGGCTCAATTGTGGTCGTAAGTCAAGGTGTTGAAAAAAGTAACTACCCTGTTTCTCCAACAATACGGCCTCCTCCAATAGGAAGTCCCAGCATGTTTTATAGGCATGAAATGAAATTAAGCCCCTCCCCCCAAATTAAGGCCTATATTAAAACATGCGAAATGGGGGGGAATGGTGAGGGGGCTTGCCGTTAGGAAGTACTTTTGTTGAACACCTGGATATGATGCTGCCTGCGTTGACCCCGATACGAAGTGCCCCACCAATGCCGAGGTCAACATCCAAGCCGTCGCCGCCCGCCCGAAGATGCAAGGGGGGGGGGGGAATTAAGTCACCCCCGAAAAGACGGCCTAGCCATTTTTGGGGGGCTCAAAAAAAAATAAGACCCAGCCTTATTATAGGAGAAACACGGTAGCACTCGTTGCAATAACAATCATTGCAGTGTTCCCATATGGTCATAATTTGGGTACTTAGGAATCAGCACGTCTTTACAATATTTACAGTGCCCCTTGGCAGCCGACACCGAGCCAGCAGGAATAGCCAACATTCCAGAAGACAGGCTTAAAGATGCAGAAGGGTCTTGACAGATTTGAACATTGGCGCTATCTAACAAAATGAAATGCAATGGTGAAAAAAATTCCACATTTAGGCAAGAAAACCCAAGTGTAGTATAGGGGGTACCTGGATCAATAATAGTAACTGTGAGAGGGATCTTGGAGTCCTAGTGGACAACCACTTAAATTTGAGCCAGCCGTGTGCAGCAGCTGCCAAAAAAGCCAACACAGTTCTAGGCTGCATAAACAGAGGGACAGAATCAAGATTCACATGAAGTGTTAATACCACTTTATAATGCCTTGGTAAGGCCACACTTGGAATACTGCATCCAATTTTGGTCGCCAGTGTTATGTTTGAGGCATGGGTTTAATGAACGGAGACCAGACTGTAAACCGTGAACTTCAGCTCTTTATTCACGAGCATAACAGAGAAAAACCCCGCTAGCAGTCACTCTTTTATAGAGTATGCTGCTATCCGGATAACCAATGGATAGTGTTATAGCATTTGATCTTGGCGCTGCCCGCCAACAGCCAGTCAGATTGCTCGAATGAACCAATCATAACTTGCCATTATATGGGCCAATAGGACGTGCAGGATTACGATCCTGCTAGGCAAATGAGTCTTTATTAATTACATTTCTTTCGCTCACAACACCCTCCCCTGGGTTTCGTTTTGACGGCCGTGGTGACATAATCATGCAGGTATGCAGGTCGTTTTACCTGTCTATTCGATTTTCGCTGTTCCACGGTTTTTGTTTAAAGTTTGGTTCGGTGGAACGCAAGGCTCATCTTCGCCCGGGTTGATTCCGCGACACTATCAAAGTCCCTTAAGTCCATTCCTGCATCGGGAGGGCATGTTTCCACTATGGTGTTCCTCTGCGGGAGGATGCCCCGATCCCTGGCCTTCTTCAGGTGGCGCGAGCACTCAGTTTAGTGGCTGTCTGTCCCCGATTACGTCGTCGTCTATGCGGTCTTCGTCCCTTCGGTATTCCCTCCCCCTGAGTTTGGAAGTCCGGAGGGTCGCGAATATTTGATTGTAAACGAGATCGGAGTTGGTCTATGTGGCGTTTCCATATCTTGCCATCTGTCGTCTTAAGGCGGTAAGATCTAGGGCCAGTGAGGTAGAGTACGGTGGCTGGGACCCACAGCGGTTCGCCGGAAAGGTTTTTTGCGTAGACCAAGTCGCCTACCTTGAATTGGCGATACGTTCCGCTGAATCCACAGGGTTTCTCTGGCGAGTAAGACGGGTGTAGTCGGTCGAGGTGGGAGCGAAGCTTCCGCCCCATTAAAAGTTCGGCTGGGGTCTTGTTGGTGACACTGTGGGGGTAATGTGTTGTAGTAAGAGTATTTTGTTCAATCTAGCGTCGATGTTCCCCGGATCCATTTTTTGGAGTGTCTTTTTAAGGAATTGGACCATCCGTTCAGCCCTACCGTTTGCCGCAGGGTGAGCCGGCGGTTAAGGCGTGACGGATGCCCGGTCCGCCAAGTATTGTTCGAAGGTGAGGGCTGTAAACTGGGGTCCGTTGTCGGAAACTAGAACGTCCGGGAAACCGTGTGTTGCAAATAATCTATCTAGTTTTATAATGACCGAGTCAGTAGTTGTGCTTTTCATCTTGTGGATTTCGAGCCAGTTGGAGTAGGCATCCACGGTTAGGAGAAAAGTGTGTCCTTTCGTGGGTCCCGCGAAATCAATGTGGATGCGGGACCACGGGCCTCGAGGAGTTTCCCATTCGGTGGGAATTGCTCTTGGTGGGGCGTTGCTGACTTCTTGGCAGTTTCTACACGTGGTAACCCAGGCTTCAATTTGTTTATCAATGCCTGGCCACCACGTGTAGCTTCAGCGAGAGCCTTCATGCGGACGATGCCCGGATGTCCTTCGTGCAGGGTTTGCAACACGAGTCGCTGTAGTCTCTGTGGCACAATGACTCTATCTCCCCATAGGATGCAGCCCTTCTGGGAGAATAGTTCCGTTTGCCGGTGTTTGAACGACGTGAAAATGGCGGGGGTTTCTTCGACTGGCCACCCGCGTTCGACCCAACTGAGAACTTTTGCGAGGATAGAGTCTCGTTTTGTGCCGGCAGCGATATCTCTTGCCGTTAGTGGCGGCGAGTTGAGAGTTTCAATTTGCAGCGTGGTGAGGGTTGGAGCTGGGTCGCTGACGGTTTCCGGAAGTGGGAACGGCTCAAAGCGCCAGCGTGGGGAATGGCTTTCCCGGGCGATGCTGCAGTGCGTAGCTGTAGGCTGCTAGGCATTCTGACCAGCGAGTCATTCTAGGCGATAATATGTATGGGGTTGGTTTATCACCTGCTAAAATGCTGAGTAAAGGCTTGTGGTCTGTAATTAGAGTAAAGGGTCGCCCGTAAACATATTCGTGGAATCGCTTCACGGTCGATACAATAGCAAGAGCCTCTTTGTCAAGTTGGCTATAGTTTCGTTCAGCCTTCGCTAATGTCCGCAAAAGTACGCAATGGGAGCTTCATGCCCGTTTGGTAACACGTGACTCAAAATGGCTCCAACTCCAAATGGTGATGTGTCACACGTAATATTTAGTGGCAAAGTCTCATTGTACTGCATTAGAACAGTATCGGATGTTAATAAATCTTTCACTTTTTGAAAAGAGCGTTCTTCTTTCTGTTTGTGTTGAATTCCCTCTTACTTCTGCAGACCCGTGCGATGTGGCCTCTCTTCCCACAGGAACGGCAGATTGCGTCGAGGAATTTGCAACCGGATCGCGGGTGGTTTCCCCACAACCCGCACATGGGCGCTGAAGTTTTAGAGTTTGTTGATCTCGTTCGCCCGAAGTCTGTTAACCTCTTCTTCATCACTCTCGGATTGGGACTCGAGGTCCTCATGGTGCGCTGTCGCTGAGTGTCTTTCTAGTTGAGGCGAGGCTTCACGGGCGAACTGACGGAGTGGTGTGTTGGTGCGGCGCATTCGAGCGGCCGACTTCTTGGTTGCCTCTGCTGCAGTAGCGTCAGCAATGGCATCTGCAAGATCGATGTCCCCTTGCCATGATCTTGTCTCTGTACTGCGTGGTCATCTAACCCCAGAACTATGCGGTCTCGCATAGCTTCTTCTAGGTCTGAAAACCCACAGAGGCCTCCCAGGTTTCTTAGGTCAGTGATGAAGTCTGCAATACTTTCACCCTTCCGCTGATCCCGTTGATAAAATTCGTGTCTCCGCACCAACGTTGGTATGGCGGGGGCATAGTGAGCCCGTAGGATAGGCTTGAGGTTGTCCCAATCCATTGCTGTCACTTCAGCCGGTTTCACGAGCGCCTTTGCCATTCTAAAAACGGCTGGTCCACAATGGGTCAAGAACACCGCCCGCTTCTTTCCGGCTGTTGCGTCTTTCAAATTGTTGGTTTCTAGAAACATTTGGAACCGATCCATATACGACTCCCAGTCTTCCTTTTCCGGGTCAAAAGGAACGGGTGGTATAGCGCCACCTGACATCCTGCCGATGTAGATGCGCTCTCAGCCACGTGCTTCGGTTGGTGCTCTGTAGGGTTTATTCAGCTCTTTTGTCTCCGCATCCCATCCTCGTCGCCAGTGTTATGTTTGAGGCATGGGTTTAATGAACGGAGACCAGACTGTAAACCGTGAACTTCAGCTCTTTATTCACGAGCATAACAGAGACAAAAAACCCCGGCTAGCAGTCACTCTTTTATAGAGTATGCTGCTATCCGGATAACCAATGGATAGTGTTATAGCATTTGAATCTTGGCGCGCCCGCCAACAGCCAGTCAGATTGCTCGAATGAACCAATCATAACTTGCCATTATATGGGCCAATAGGACGTGGCAGGATTACGATCCTGCTAGGCAAATGAGTCTTTATTAATTACATTTCTTTCGTTCACAACAGCCACGATGTAGAAAAGATGATGAGACTCTAGAAAGAGTGCGGAGAAGAGCAATAAAGATGATTAGGGGCCTGGAGGCTAAAACATATAAAGAACGGTTGCTGGAATTGGGTATGCTTTGTGTAATGAAAAGAAGGACTGGGAGCGATATGATTAGCAGTGTTCCGATATCTGAGGGGCTACCACAAGGAAGAGGGAGTCAAACTTTTCTCCAAAGCACCTGAAGCCAGGACAAGAAGCGATGGGTGGAAACTAATCAAGGAGAGAAGCAACCTAGAACTAAGGAGAAATTTCTGACAGAACAATCAGTCAGTGGAATAACTTGCCTCCAGAAGTTGTGAATACTCCAACACTTGAAGTTTTTAAGAAGAGACTGGACAACCATTTGTCTGAAATGGTATAGGGTTTCCAGCCTGAGCAAGAAGACCTCCAAGGTCCCTTCCAACTCTGTTATTCTATTCTGTTATTCTGGTCATATGATTGCCAATTGGTACCTTCCTGGGTTTTTTTTTTGACAAGTGGAGTCAATTAGGGAAGCCAGATTCACTTAATGAATAGAATAGAATAGAATAGAATAGAATAGAATAGAATGCAATGCAATGCAATGCAATGCAATGCAATGCAATGCAATGCAATGCAATGCAATGCAATGCAATGCAATGCAATGCAATGCAATGCAATGCAATGCAATGCAATGCAATACCTTAATGATTATGTGATTTCCTTAATGACCATAGCAAAAAAAGGTATTAAAATCAGACTCGCTTAATGAATGTATCGCATAGCAACCAAACATCCCATCCCAATTCTGATCATAAGGGGAGGACTATCTATATATAAGATGTTGGCTGCTGATGAGCAAGTCGCCCTCTGCTGTTCACTTCCATATATAACATCCCAGAACTGGAAAAACCAGCAAAGTTGTATAACACTTCTCAGATAAGGCTAAAACTGTGTACAGGTAGTCCTCGACTTACAACAGTTCATTTAGTGACCATTCAAAATTACAATGGCACTGACAAAAAGTGACTTACGACAGTTTTTTACAGTTATGTCCTTTGCATCATCCCCATGATTGTGTGATCAAAATTCAGGTGCTTGGCAACGGTTTCATATTTATGACCGTTGCCGTGTCCCAAGGTCATGTGACTCCCCCCTTTTGTGACCGTCTCACAAGCAGAGTCAATGGGGAAGCCAGGTTCATTCAACAATCGGGTTGCTAACTTATCAACTGCAGTAATTCGCTTAACAACTGTGGCAAGAAAAGTCATAAATGGGGCAAAACTCACTTAACAAATGTCTCACTCAACAGCAGAAACGTTGGGCTGCATTTGTGGTTGTAAATTGAGGCCTACCTGTATAAATAAATTTATATTCCGCCCAGTGTCAAGATGGATAGCATATAAATTTAATAATAAAACAATCAAATAAATGAGTAAAATACCAAGATTATTTATTTACTTACTTACTTACTTACTTATTTTTATTTATTTATTTATATCCTCCTTTCATTATTTTTACAAATAACTCAGGGTGTCAAACATACCCAGGGCACTTTCTTCCTCCTGTTGGTTGCCACCTTGGGAACATCCCATAATTTAAGGGTTTGTTTGTGAGCTTCTTCAGTTGTCCTTGTCAATTGTCTCTTTCTATTTGTGTATCTAAAGAAGGCGACAATCTAATATGGACTGTTTTAGTTGACTGGTTACATCAGTTTGTAGTTTCTCAACCAAGACTGGCTGGGGAATGCTAGGAATTGAAGTCCATACCTCTTCAAGTTCCTGAAGAAACACTGCATCAGATTAAATATTTCATTCCTTCTCAAGAGCTCAGTTAAAAGTTATTTTCTCTCGGTTGCTTTCTACTGTGAAGTTTAAAAACAGAAGGGTGTTTTTTTTTAAGAAAGGGAGTGCTTTTATGTGAATGAAACCATTGTAAAAGCTTCCTGTACTGACTGGGGGTGCCTGATTACATTTGAGGCAGAGAACATTTCCCCCCTCCGAGCATTTGAGATGCTGATCACAATCCCATTTCCAAAGGAAAATCAGATTTTAAGAAATACTCTAGTTTTGACCTCTGCATGAAAACAAATCGGCCATTCTCAATCCTGCAACTACAATACCCATGCACCTGAAGAACTTCAGGCTGGCTAAGCTGAGTTAGCATTTTTGCATTGTTTTGAGATTTTGTTAAAATCTGGGCTTTACCTTTGACCTCTACCAAGCCATTTCCCCCCTTTTTTTGTCTGCTAACCCCAGTCCAAACCTTCCACAACAAATATTGACCCTGGGAGCAGAAGGGGAAACTAGAATTATCTTCAGTTTACTAAATTCAGAGACAGATTCAGAGGCAAGGTCAGCAATTTTTCAGGCAGAAGGTTGGTGTTTGAAATCCCTCTGAGTGTTTTGAATTCACCTCCTGAGGCCTAATAAAGGAAGGAACTGTTGAACCCATGAGTTCATATTGAAGACATCAGCCACTGGTCGGCAGGTCTGATAAAAAAAAAGTTATAAAGGAATTATCAACAAAGGGTCACGAGAAGGCAGCAAAGCTCTTTCTCTTCTGTCCTTTTCTCTACTGACTTTTCATCTAGGTTTAGAGCCAGCTTGGTTTTAGGGGTGAATGTTACGTATTGTAATTAGTTGCTGAAGTTAGTAGCTGAGGTCTTCACTCAGGTCCGTTGTTGAAGCGGGAAAATACTTTAATCTGATTGGTTGCCCGGCTGACAGCTCCCTATCAAAGGAGCGCTGTTCAGCCAGACTGTTGTTGGTTCTTCGTACTCCATAAAGAGCTTTTGCTGAAAATCACTCTGGTTCTCTTCCATTCGCACCCCGAATCTAACAGTGAAGGCAACAGCTAGAAAGCAGAAGATTTTGTTGATCCAAGTGTGACATGGTAGCAATGTTCCAATATTTGAGGGGCTGCCATAAAGTAGAAGGGTCTCGACCTATTCTCCAATGCACCTGAGGGCAGGACAAGAAATAATGAATGGAAATTAATCAAGATGAGAACGAAGTAGAAATTTCTTGACAGAAAAATTAATCAGTGGAACGGCTTTCCTCCAGAATAGCAATAGCACTTAGACTTATATACTGCTTTGTAGTGCTTTACAGCCCTCTCTAAGCAGTTTTACAGAGTCCGTATATTGCCCCAACAATCTGGGTCCTCATTTGACCCACCTGGGAAGGATGGAAGACTGAGTCAACCTTTGAGCCTGGTGAGAATCGACCTGCCAAATTGAAGGCAGCCGGCAGTCAGCAGAAGTAGCCTGCAGTACCGCACTCTTAACCACTGCGCCACGGTGGCTCATAGAAGTTGTGGGTGCTGCATCCCTGGAGGTTTTTAAGAAGATACTGGTCTGAAATGGACTAGATCTCTGTTTGAGCAGAGGGTTGGACTATAAGACCTCTAAGGTTTCTTCCAACTCTGTTATTCTGTTAAAGAGGAGAAAGAACGGCAATCTCGATTGTGAATTCTAGTCCCACCTCAGGCATGAAAGCCGGCTGGGTGACTTTGAGCCAGTCTCTCTCTCCCCTCAGCCCATGACCTCAGGCTCAGCTGACAGGCTGTTGAGTCAGTTCCTGTCACAACCAATAGATCAACACTGAGTTGATCTGAAGAAGGAAAAAAATAAATAAAAAAAAGGACCTTGTACTCTGCTAAGTAAATAAATCAGTACAGCGTCCAAAAATGAACCGTGGGAATATTGGTGCTTTATGTTAATTCATTGCTGGAAACACACCAGCGTAAGTAACGAAGCACAACAGCATTGCTAAAGCTGGCATTAGGGATATGTTATTGGGATACTTTAGGCCAGGGGTGTCCAACCTTGGCAACTTTAAGACTTGTGGACTTCAACTCCCAGAATTCCTCAGCCAGCTTTGCTGGCTGAGGAATTCTGGGAGTTGAAGTCCACAAGTCTTAAAGTTGCCAAGGTTGGACACCCCTGCTTTAGGCTAAATCTCCAGAACGTATCCATGTTCCTTGTAACTACCCAATTTCACTCCATAGGAAGCCACCACCATGGTTAAGCAGGCAGACTAAGGCTGGAAACTTTTAAAAGTTTCTGTGGTTAAAGATATGGTCTAGTAGTGGTTCAAACACCAGGCTAACTCTTAATTCTGCCTTAGGCACAAAAGCCGGCTGGGTGACTTTGGGCCAGTCATTCTCCCTCTCAGCCCTCGATGACAATGTCAGGCTCCGACGTCAAGCCGGTCGATCAATTCCTGTTGCAATCAATGGATCAACAGTCAATTGATCAGGGGCGGGGGCGGGGGGGACAGAATCTGCTCTTGAAGGAAAAAAAAACCACCAGGAAGGAAAACAAACAGAGGTGGGAATCAAAAGTCCTTCCTCTCTTGCAGATCACTCTGGCTTCTGGGCCAGCTGCAACCACATCTGCCTCTCAAGACTGTCCGAGGTTTTCTTAATATCCGCAGAAACCTCTGGACTTACATAGCTTGGCAGAGAACTGGCGTGCTCTGTCTGGCCCTACCTGGAATCCCTGCTTCAGTTGGCGAGGCTTCACCTGACCCAGGTGCCTGGGGGCGGAGCTTGGGAAACTCAAGGAAAGGGGAGGAGGGGAATGCCAGGGGGCGGCCCTGCTGCTTTGCCAGCCTGTTTTTCTGGGGAAAGGCTCACCTGGAGCACGTAGAACAAAGTCTTCCTCGGATTTGGATGGGGTTCCGGAACTCTGTGAGCCCCTACTTTTAAAACTCCTTGGAACCAGCCTTTTTTTGAGGAAGATGGTGACCAGGTCAGGGGACAACTGAGCAACATGGCTGTGCGGTTTGAGGCAAGTGCAAATGCAAATGCAAAAAAAAAATATGTGTGTTTGTGTATGTTTGTCCACTGCTTTCCTTGCCACCCCCGCCCCCAAAAAGGAAATATTCCTGGTGAGAAAAAGTTTGCACTCCCCCAATTAAAATCTTGATGATTTGATCCCGCCAGCCAGGTGGGTTTGGGTTTGGGCCACAGCATTTTCCTTGCAAAGCTGGGTGTGCAATGGCAGCTGGTCTGGGGCACAAAGGCGATTAATATAGGCTGTTCCGACTGGGCAGTTCCAAGAAGCACGTTTGGTTGTTTCCAAGGTTGCAACATTAGTTTTTAATTCAGTTTGAAAAAAATGTTTCTGCAATTTTCCTTGTAAACTTCCCACCCCACCCCAGGAAACAATAAAGGGGCGAGTGTGTTTGGGACACCTGGAAAAATCTGCAGGTCATTGAATTGTTCACAGTCAACGTCTTGCCATGTGTGGTGTGTGTGTGTGTGTGTGTGTGTGTGATTTTTTTGTGTTTGGGGGTGGAATGTGGTTTCTACACACGTGGCTGAAGTCCAAGTATCACGTTCCCGAGAAAGAAATAGGCTAATTACCGAGGACTCAAATATTCTGTTCTTCCATCCATGCTGAGCCCCAGGGGGCCTTTTTGAAGTGGAAACCTGCTGCTGATTTCTCCAGATCTCAGTATCCCGGATAGTGAACAAGCAAGATCAGGTAGTCATTCAACAGATGTAGCTTTTCCCCTGGAATGGAGAGAATGCCCCGTGGGAAGGGAGTTGGGTGGGGGGAAGGAGGGAGATACCTTCCTGCTTGTAAAACTGTTGAATTGCGAGCATTGGGAAGGCGAAGGTGGCGGTCATATTCAGATTAGGGTTACTGAGATAAACTAAAGCAGGGGTGTCCAACCTTGGCAACTTTAAGACTTGTGGACTTCAACTCCCAGAATTCCTCAGCCAGCAAAGCTGGCTGAGGAATTCTGGGAGTTGAAGTCCACAAGTCTTAAAGTTGCCAAGATTGGACACCCCTGAACTAAAGGCTTTCCAGATAGCTATAACGTCAACAGCCCAGGAAAGTAGGTTTGTCACCGGCTGCGACGGCTCCCATTATATCTGAGGGAACTCTTTGCCTTTCCAGAGAGTTGGGTTATGGGGGAGAAGCCTGCCATTTTCCCCCCGTGGCCTTAATGAGCCAGTCTCCTCACTGAACTGGTGGGATTTGTGCGGTCCTGGATTGTGGGACCATGACACGCATGAGGTTGAGGGTTTGAATCCCCCCAGATGAAAAAGAGATAAAGAACCAGGCAAGGAGAAGAAACGTTAGTTTTTTGGAAGAGCCTTTGCCGGTTCGGACAAGCCGTTGTAAAATGGATGAGTTCTCAGAGGTCATCTAGTTGTAGTCCAATTCCCTGCTTCGTGTAAGGAACATCTTCTTAATGTTTCAGACAGAGGAGTTTCAGTTCGAAACCTCTCCATGGAGGAGGGTCCTCTGTTTTAGGCAAAATTGTCACTCCTGAATGTAGTCCTGCCTTAAGCATGAAAGCCGGCTGGGTGACTTTGGGCCAATCACCAGGAGACTGTGAGTTCTAGTCCAGCCTTAAGCATGAAAGCTGGCTGGGTGACTTTGGGCCAATCACCAGGAGACTGTGAGTTCTAGTCCTGCCTTAAGCATGAAAGCCGGCTGGGTGACTTTGGGCCAATCACCAGGAGACTGTGAGTTCTAATCCTGCCTTAAGCATGAAAGCCGGCTGGGTGACTTTGGGCCAATCACCAGGAGACTGTGAGTTCTAGTACAGCCTTAAGCATGAAAGCTGGCTGGGTGACTTTGGGCCAATCACCAGGAGACTGTGAGTTCTAGTACAGCCTTAAGCATGAAAGCCAGCTGGGTGACTTTGGGCCAACCACCAGGAGACTGTGAGTTCTAGTACAGCCTTAAGCATGAAAGCCGGCTGGGTGACTTTGGGCCAATCACCAGGAGACTCTGGTTTTAGTCCTTAAGCATAAACCGGCTGGTGTTTTGGCCAATCACCATGAGATGTAGTTCTGTACGCCTTAAGCATGAAAGCCGGCTGGGTGACTTTGGGCCAATCACCAGGAGACTGTGAGTTCTAGTCCTGCCTTAGGCATGAAAGCCGGCTGGGTGACTTTGGGCCAATCACCAGGAGACTGTGAGTTCTAGTCCTGCCTTAGGCATGAAAGCTGGCTGGGTGACTTTGGGCCAATCACCAGGAGACTGTGAGTTCTAGTCCTGCCTTAAGCATGAAAGCCGGCTGGGTGACTTTGGGCCAATCACCAGGAGACTGTGAGTTCTAGTCCTGCCTTAAGCATGAAAGCCGGCTGGGTGACTTTGGGCCAATCACCAGGAGACTGTGAGTTCTAGTCCAGCCTTAAGCATGAAAGCTGGCTGGGTGACTTTGGGCCAATCACCAGGAGACTGTGAGTTCTAGTACAGCCTTAAGCATGAAAGCCAGCTGGGTGACTTTGGGCCAATCACCAGGAGACTGTGAGTTCTAGTACAGCCTTAAGCATGAAAGCCGGCTGGGTGACTTTGGGCCAATCACCAGGAGACTGTGAGTTCTAGTCCTGCCTTAGGCATGAAAGCCGGCTGGGTGACTTTGGGCCAGTCTGTCAGGTTTCCAAGTGATGAAATCCATTCAGAAAGAAAACAGCAAAGTTTTGTCTCTTATCCCAACCCACCTCATAGGGTTGTTGTTGCAGGGAAAATAGCAGGAAGAAGGAGTATTAAGAATGTCTGACACTTTGAGTTATGTATAAAAGTAGGACACAAATGAATAAATAACCTAGAAATTTGTCTAAAGTTTCAGCCTGATTTCCTACCTTTCCAGCCCCCTGAAAAATTGTAAATTCCCATTTATAATAATTTACAGCATCCCCATGGTCATGTGATCAAAATTCAGACGCTTGGCAACTGGCATGTATTTGTGACGGATTTGGTGTCCCTGAGGTCACATGATCCCCTTTTGCGACCTTCAGACCAGCAAAGTCGATGAGAAAGCCAGGTTCACTCAACACCTGTGTTACTAACTGAACAGCTGCAGCAATTCACTTAACAGCCGTGGCAAGGAAGGTCGTAAAATGGGACAAAACTCGCTTAAACCCTGTCCTGCTTAGCAATGGAAATTTTGGGCCCATTACAGCTTGTGACTGTAATGGACCCCTGAATTGTGGTTGTTAAGTAGCGTGTGGGTTGTTAAACAGGTCACCGCGTGACTGCACCCAGTTTTGTGACCTTTCCTGCGGCAGTCATAAAGTGAATGCCATGGTCATTAACCAAATCCATTGTCTGCAATGGACGTTTTGTGGAGGAAACTGGAAGTAAAGGCTGGTTTGCAGCAGAAAATGTCATAAATCACGGTCTCTAAGCGATTGGTCATAAATCGAGGACTATTTCTATGCTGTTGGAAGACCTAAAAGACAGACTAGGGACTGATCAGTCTGGAGAAAACCTATCTATGTGGAGATTATGAGGCAATATTGACGTGGCACATAAACAGACAAGCTCACAACATTCTCATTACTTTGATACTCATTTAGCCTATTGCCAAATTCTAAGTTACTCAGCCTTTGGTATAATTTTGAAATACTCACCTAATAAATTGCTTTGGAGTCATTGCTGATGTTATCTGTAGTGAATTGTTTGTTCGTTTTGTTTATGTCAACATTTTGTATTTATTTTATCCACCGTAGCTAAGTGGCATTTTTAGCACCAGTTCACTATTTAGGCTTTCATTGTTTAGGAATATGAAGTATGCACATTCTTGGGTAAAATTGAAGGCCATGCTATTCTTGTTTTCTGTGAGTTGAGCCTGAAGTAGCATTCATTTTATGTTCGGTTCCAAATAATCTTTTTTAAGAAGATAAACTAACTTTTTAATTAAGAAATAATCTAATTTTTAAGAAGACACTGGACAGCCATTTGTCTGAAATGGTATATAGCACGGGTCGCCAACCTTTTGGACCTCGGGGACCACCAAACTCATAATTTTAAATCCCGCGGACCAGAGATCCTGAGAAAATCCCAAAATAAAGTCTGCAGGAAAATTCCCCACCCCATTGTCCTACCAATTGATAATTCTTTATTTGGGATTGTAGTATACCGTCTCCAGCTCAGTTCTCAGGGGTAGAGAGAGAGAGAGAGACTTTTGGCTTCATGCAAGGAAAGCAGCAGAAGCAGCAGAAGTCTTTCTTTCTCTCCCCCAAATTCCACCAGAAATAAGTCTTTGCCAGCGCAGCCTCTTAGAGCATGATGCCTTGCAGGGTCCCAAAGACTCATTTCTGGCAGAGTTTGGAGGAGAGAAAGAAAGTCTTTTGCTGCTTTCCTTGTGTGCAGCCAAAAGCAGAAGAAAAAAGAAGCGGAAAGAAGCAGCCTGGTGGCCAGGTAAGGCGTGTGAGATGAGTGGGGCAAGTTCCCCCCCTCTGGCCTTTCCCCCCTCCCCTCACTACCTCATGTTGTTCGCAATGCAAGCGACGCAAGCCTTGTGTTCCCGTGGACCATGTGGGCGGCGCAGCCCTGTATTCTCGTGCAGCCTGGATTAATTGCTTTGGGGAGGTGCTTTGGGGGTGACATTTCTCTGTGGACCAGCAAAATTTTCTCACGGACCACCAGTGGTCCCCGGCCCACTGGTAGGCAACCACTGGTATATAGATCTTCTACTTGAGCCAGGGGCTGGACTAGAAGATCTTTAAGGTCCCTTCCAGCTCTATTCTATTCTAAATTCCAAATCTCAGGTAGAGTGCTTTTGCAGCTGAAGGGTCTTATTTTCCCCACTTTATCCTCATCTCTGTTGGGTTTATGAAGACCAGCACTCTCTTTCTGTTGGTTTTCTCTTGAGATAGACTGCCTCTGAACCGAGAAGTTCTTTTTGGTATTCACAATAGTCCTCGCCTTACAACAATTTTGAGCAACCATTTGAAGTTAACAACCACACCAAAAGAGTGACTTATAACAAGTCCTCGCATTTAGGACCGTTGCAGCATTCTCACCCCCCCGTTCCCCCGGTCAATCAGAAATTTGATGCTTGGCAACTGGCATATATTTACGAAATATTGCTCTTTGCAACTTCCCCAGTTGGCTTCCAAGCAAAGTCAGTGGGAAAAGCCTGATTCGTTTAATGGCCAGAGGATTCACTTAACAAGAGCGCCATCACTTGAGACTTTCAAGAAGAGATTGGACTGCCATCTGTCAGAAATGGTATAGGGTCTCCCGCTTGGGGGGGGTTGGACTAGATGACCTACAAGGTCCTTTCCAACTCTGATTATCTGTTAAGAGCAGCAATTGGCTTAGCAACTGTGGCAGTAAAGTTCATAATACATTGGGTGCGATTCACTTAACAAGCAGCTTGCTTAGCAATGGAAATTTTGGTCCCAGTTGTGGGAGTAATGCATATTGTGGGCGCAATTTTGCAAGTCTGCCATACCTTTGAAAAATCACTGTGTTCCTAGAATTCTAGTGTTACAGGAAAAGAAAGAAAAAAATAACCAGGTTATTTTTTTTAGACAGGGTCCAGAGGTCAATACAGTTATATAAAACTATATTCAAACATATTAAATGATTTTACTAGATGAATTTATCTAGTAAAGTTTTTGTTCTTTAATTGCATATTTCTGCAGTTTGCAAACACGGAGACTTCCTTATAGGGAGTACTTTTGGTTCATAACATCATGTGCACCAAAACAGGTTGATTTTCCCCTCCGAGGCTGTGCATGAAATATTGGTAGATGTCCTAGCTGGAGTGCAAACATTTTGAACAGCTGAGGATCATTTTGACCCCAAAATTGTATATTCTGAACTTGGATTATTTCCAGGATACAGCATTCAAAACACAGTATTCTGAAATTCTTTTGAAATGCGGTTTTGCACTATGAATTGTTGCAGTGGAGCAGTTCAGCACAAAATGCTTTGCAGTTTACTTTGTCCTTTATTATCCCTTTTGTTTTGTGAGAGGATTTTCCATTAATATTCCAAATGACATGATAAATTTTACAAGTTGCTAGATCTCAAATGAGTATTATTACTTTTTCCTTCCCCCGGCTGAATGGGCTCAGACAAGGGACTTGGTGGAGGGAGCCGACCTAAAAAATCAAGGTGGTGATGATTGCAAGAAGGCAATTAAAGTCTCGTCCCAGAAAGCCAGTTTGGTCTAGTGATGAAGACACCGGCTAGAAATCAGGAGACTCTGAGTTCTAATCCTGACTTAGGCATGAAAGCTGTTGGGTGACTTTGGGCCAATCATTAAGAGACGGTGAGTTGGACAGTCACTTAAATATGGACAATCCCTTAAATATGAGCCAGCAGAGTGGTGCAGCTGCCCAAAAAAGCCAACACCTAGCCTGCATTAACAGAGGGACAGGATCAAGATCACATAAAGTGTTAATACCTCTTTTTTAATGCCTTGGTAAGGCCACACTTGGAATCCTGCATCCAGTTTTGATCGCCACGATGTGAAAAAAGATGTTGAGACTCTAGAAAGAGTGCAGAGAAGAGCCACAAAGATGATTAAGGGAATGTGGGCTAAAACACGTAAAGAACGGTTGCTTGAATTGGGTATGTCTACTTTGATGAAAAGAAGGACCAGGGGTGACATGATAGCAGTCTTCCGATATCTGAGGGGTTGCCACAAAGAAGAAGGAGTCAAGCTATTCTCCAAAGCACCTGAAAGTCAGGACAAGAAGCAATAAGGATGGAAACTAATCAAGGAGAGAAGCAACCTAGAACTAAGGAGAAATTTCTGACAGAACAATCAGTCAGTGGAATAACTTGCCTCCAGAAGTTGTGAATACTCCAACACTTGAAGTTTTTAAGAAGAGACTGGACAACTGTTTGTCTGAAATGGTATAGGGTTTCCTGCTTGAAAGCCAGCTGGGTGACATTGTCAGGCTCGGGTGATAAACCAGTTGGTCAATTCCTGTCACAACCAATGGATCAATTCTCAGTTAATCTGAAAAAAAGCACTGCAGAAAAAAACAGTAGGAAGAAAAAAAAATTAAAGTCTTGTTGTCCCCCTTTTTTATGCATGTTCAATGTTTCTCAAAATGTAGGCTGAATTGTCTCTGAAGATCCTGTCAGGGATCTGAAAAAATCAAAATTATTTGCTAGCCTATGCTGAAAAATAATACCATATTAGAATCCCATCAGACCATTATGAGAAACTATAGTGGCAGCGAACACATCAATCTTAATTTTTAATATGGGAAATTTCAATAAATGTTACCTATACAAACAAAAGCTCTTTTAGAGTGCATAATTTTTAAAACTAGAAAGTGGTCCTGAGAGAAAAAGGTTCAAGAAACAAAGAATTGTTGTTTTTAAAAGGATTCTGAACATACAGTCACAAGAAGAGGCAACACCAAAAGGACCTAAACCAGTGGTGGGATTCTACAGGTTCGCACCTATTTGCTAGAACCAGTTGTTAACATTAAAAGCAGTTCGGAGAACTGGTTGTTAGAAGAAATTACTGGCCTAATCCTGTAAGGAAGGCAGGAAGGAAACATTCTGGTGTTGCTTACAGAAGCTGCCTCTCCATTAACCCTTATTACATTCTTGGCAGGACTAGACTTCCTGTCTCAGGAACTTCTGGAGTTTTTTTCCTCCTTTGCTGCTACTTTGCTTGTCTGGAGGGACCATTCAAAGTTACAATGGCACTGAAAAAAGTGACCATTTTTCACTCTTACGATTGTTGCAGCATCCCCACAGTCATGAGAGGCCAGGCGAGGAGATGCATGCCTCGATGTGAGTGATGTTGATTTGGCCACACCCAGCCAGTCACATTACCACCAAGCCATGCCCACCAACTAAGCCATGCCCACAGAACCAGTTGTTAAAAAAATTGAATCCCACCCTTGACCTAAACCAATTATAATTTTTTAAAAATATTTGGTGTTATATTTTACATCAGTTGGTGTCACAAAGCTAAGATGGGGGAAAGGGGCTCATATAAATTATATAAATAAATAGAGACAATTTTTCAAAAACCAAAGCAATTAGAATGGGGATGGGAGACCACCAGTAAATCTAGATCGGTAATGAAGAAAATTATAGAAGGAGTAGCAGAACCTGGGGGTGGAGTCATAAGAGGGATCAGCCTAGAATCGCTACGTAGCCACAAATGAGTCCAAAATCCCCCTTGAATGTCATTGAAACTTACCTAACTCTAACACAGTGCTAACCTTTGGTTGAGAAGATTCCTGTGCAGAGGTTTTTAGCAGTGGTGGGATTCAAATTTGTGGGAGGGGCTTGGTGGGCGTGGAAGGGTAAGGTTACTGCAAAATCCCCATTCCCTCCCCACCCCACTAACCTGCTTTCCAGCTCCGTTCTCCTGTGCAGGGCAACCAAAGAAGACCCAGCCGATCAGCTGGGACTCAATGGGAGGCGGAGAATAGATGGGGGCGGGGCCAGTCAGAGGTGGTATTTTCTGGTTCTCTGAACTACTCAAAATTTCCGCTACCGGTTCTCCAGAACTGGTCAGAACCTGCTGAATACCATCTCTGGTTTTTAGCAAAAAATCAATGTAATTGAATCTTCACATGTGGGCTTGGTCTTTCACACCTGACACTAATATCCTACCTAGAAGAAAACAGCAGCAAAATCATGTTCATATTATTTTACTGAATTATTTATAAACAACAATAAAGGTGGGATTAAAAATAAATGTGTAAATAAATAAAAATCAGTGCCAAGAAAATTTTTTACCAGAAGTTGCACATGACTCGAGGGAATTTGTCTACACTTAGATCTCGTGGTGCTAGTTGGTTTGCACGACGGGACCAGGGGAATATCCGAAAGAGTGTTTTCTTGGCATTTTGCAGCTCATCTTTGGTGAAAATACAACACTACCAGGGAGCCTGAGCTTCCGTTTTTTGAAATCCCACTTTTGAATTTAAAAGCACAACAGAAGGGCATGTCTTCCTTTGCATTTAATTACACTGGCAGATTTGTCTTGGGCACTTACTTGCAAATGCCTTGAGAATTGTTTCCATAAATATACCACAAAAGGCTGTGCAGAATTCCCCAAGGATTTTGCAGGGACATATCTTTCATCGTCTGGCTCCTTGGCAAGAAACTGATGGTAAGATTTGCTTCAGAGGGAAAGATGACCTACTTTTCCTTTCCTTAAAATATTTCAGTGTTACGTTTCTGCTGCTAAATACCATCCAGTCCTTCAACTTACAAGGAGAACAGGAAAATCGTATTCAAAGTCAGCTCTAAAAATTGCCTTTTTGCTTTTTTTCTCAAAGCTGCAACATTTGTGTAGTTACACAACTACACAGTTGTATAAAGTGCTGTGTAGTTATAAAAAGCATCAAAAAGCGGTCAGGAAATTTCTCCTTATTTCCAGGTTGAATCTCTCCTTGTTCAGTTTCCATCCATTATTCCTTGCCTGGCCTTCGGGTGCTTTGAAAAATAGCATGACCCCCTCCTCTCTGTGGCAGCCCCTCAAATATTGGAGTGTTGTAATGATGAGGCAGTCGAGTTGTTTGATCACGATCAACTGAATCATGATGATCTTTATTGGAGTCTAGTCTTGTATTTATACACATTTTTAGTTATCCTCAATCATTGGTTAACTTTGGTTACTGCTTAACTTTCGTTACTGTTTAGCATAGTAATTAACACAATGAATTATTTCTAGTTAAAGTCTAACATATGTTTACTTCCTCTCTCTAATCCTCCTCTAGATTAGTGACTTTGTTTGCCTGAGTTGTATTTGCCTGGAAACATTCTTTATCTGAGGTTTGCCATCCGAGAGATTGGAACATTCCTGCAATTGCAACTCTACATTGGAGCACTGTTATCCAGTCTCCCCTGGTCCTTCTCTTCACTAGACTAGCCAGGCCCAGTTCCTGTAACTGTTCTTCATATGTTGTAGTCTCCAGTCCCCTAATCATCCTGGTTGCTCTTCTCTGCACTTTTTCTAGAGTCTCAACATTTTTTTTATTGTGGAGACCAAAACTGGATGCAGTATTCCAAGTGTGGTCTTACCAAGGCAGTCTAAAGTGGTATTAACCAGGGGTGGGCTTCAAAAAATGTAACCTCGATTCTCTGGGAGGGCAAAAACAGCCTCCCTGGGCTTTGGAGGTTCTCTGGAGGCCAGAAATGGGCCCTTTTCCGGCTTTCTGGAACTTTTGGGAGACCTGTTTTTCGCCTTCCCCAAACCTCTGCACAGCCCTGCACTTACCTGAGATCCAAAACGGATCATGCGGGGAGTCCTGGGAGGGGTGGGGTGGGCGGGGCCAGCCAGGGGTGGGATTTGCTGGTTCACCGAACTGGACATAAAATTAACAACCAGTTCACCTGAACCAGTGTGAACCGGTAGCAGCTCAGCCCTGATATTAACACTTCGCCTGATCTTGATTGTATCCCTCTGTTAATGCAATTTAGGATTGCTTTGGCTTTTTTGGATGCTGCTGCACACTGCTGGCTCATATTTAGCTGGTTGTCCACTAAGACTCCAAGATCCCTCTCACAGTTACTGCTATTGAGCCAAGTGCCACCTATACTACACCCGTGCATTTGGGTTTTTTTGCCTGAATGTAGAACCTTACTTTTAATAATCTTACATTTCTCAGTTTTAATTTTTTCAGTCAATATCCAGAGATATCACCCACATAAAGCAAAGTTCTTTGAGATCCTCTATCATTCTTTTTTTTTTTTTTTTTTAACAAGTTTTATTAATTTTTAAAACACACAAATTATCATTATTCATTACATGTTTAAACCTTTTTCCCTTGTAAATTTAACAAGTCAGATAAATTATGATTCTGTTTTAAACCATTTCCATATAATATACCAAAACCTCTTATTCAATTTCTCTTTACTTCTCTTTACTCTTATTCAATATCATTATTATTATTTCATCTGATTCTTTCTGACTTAGTTACCATTATTCTCATTCTATATTTCTACAAGTTTTTACCAATTCTCCCCCAAAAAGACATATACACACAACACACAAAACATAAAAAAATATCTTTTGGAAAGTAACTTGGACCCAGGTGTCTCTCTCTTCATGGACTTCAATTATATTCATGCTCATCTTACATATCATTACTTATTTTATTTACCATTCTAAGCCTTCTATATTAACTTCTCCACATATTTCACACTTCTTAATTCTACCTTAATTAATCATCTTAGTTTAAATCATTATATTTGTATCTTTTGTCCATTTTTATCATCCCTTTGTCTCATCCCTTATGAAAAAAAGAAAATCAGTTTCTCCTGAAATCATTAATCAGAGTATGATGCCTTTCTATCTCCCCCTAAGTTAATCAAATTAATCTTTAAAATAATATCTAATACCCAATCAGATTTTGCTTGGTACATTCTATCTAACTAATACATCCAACACAATTAAGTGCATAATTAGAGAATAAATCCAAATATTAAAAAGAAATACTATAATAAAGATTTTATAATAACATCAATACCATAATTTTATTAAACTCTTTAATTAAAACAATATTCTAAACCCCTCCTATTATTAAGTTTTAAAACCAATCATTTTTAAACATTTTAACATTTTAATCTCTTATCAACTCTTAAACCATTGCAATACTACCATCTCATCTTATGTACCTTGCAAAATCTTTTTTTAAAAAAAAAAATTATACTTTATCCATTATCCATAAAAATTCCTTTTTCCATTTAATTTCAAAACGTTGTAGCTTTTCTCCACCTTTTCCCTTTCTTTCTTTTCCCAACAAACCTTTCTACCCCCCTTCTTCTAGCCTCTACCTTACCGGCTTCCCTTCTCTGTCGTATTTCTTTTCCCCTTTGTTTACAATCATCATATTGGTTTTGCACTTTATTTTTCCCTTTCTTAAATGTTTTTAGATCTTAAGTCCTTAAATCCTTTAGTTTTCTTCTTTTCTCTTCTTTTCTTTTCTTTTCTCTTCTTTTTTTCTGGATCAAATTCTGAGATTCATTAAAGATGGCTCCTTCCTTTCTTTCTTGTTCCTCTGCTGTCTTCATCTGTTGTAATTTTTGTTGATAATTAGTAAGCGCCATTTCTAAGAAAAGGAAAGCTTCTTCCACACCATTTCTTAGTTCCTCAACAGAAAGAGCCATTATAAATCTTTTCTTTTCTTTTCTCCTTCTTTCTTCTTACAACAACCAGAATATTCAAAAGAAAATAAAAAGATAAAACAGTCCCAAAGTTATCAATCAGTCCAAACCAAGGCAGAGTTCTCACTTTCTCCTTCTGGGGTGATATCAATCAAAGAGAAAGAAAGTCCAAATCTGTTTAAAGTCTTGTTACAATATATTCTAGTCTTCAAATCCTTAAGGCATCTGCTCCAACAAATCTTAGCATACAAATATTTTCTTTTTAATCCTCTCTCTTCCCACTCATCGCTTAAAACCAATTTCCACCTAAAAAATAGGTTTCTTAATATCCAGTTATTTATTCCGTAGGAAAAGAGGGAAAGCTATCCTTTCAGCACCTTCAAGCAGCCGCTTTTTTCCTCTTCTGGCAGGTATTATTCAGAAAGTCATACTTTTCAGGAATTTTATTAAATATGTCTTAGAGTCCTAGGAGCCAAGAAAAACTTTCTCCTCTCAATCACTTTCTCCACTTCCTCCTGCGCATTCTTACCCGGCTGCCAGCTTCTTTGTGGCGGCCATTACGGACCGCCGCTGCAATCCTGGGAAAAGGGGTTCTGCGGCCAGGAGGGGGTCTGCAGCACCCCCAAACCCTTCTCCGGATCCCCCCTACCTTCAGCTGCCCCTGCAGGGTCAGCCTAGCTCGTACCCGGCTGGGTCGGAGCCCCAAAAACGACTAGCGCGGCAGGGATCGCACAGCTTCGCAAATCCCTGCCGCCGCTTTCGACAAACCGGAAGTTCCCAGATCCTCTATCATTCTTAAACATGTAAAAGGGTCGAGAAACCTAAATGTTTGAAAATTGGTAGATAGATAATTCTGGGATGTCTTCCACTTCCAAAATTCTGGAATTTTTCAATATTTTTTCCCCTTTTGATGCTCTTCTAGGTTGCAGAGATGGAGGAAATGACCATCTGGGAACAATATACCATTACGTTGAATCGGGTAAGTAGAGGCATTGTAGTAGCCACCATAAGAATCAAATAAATAGTAATAATTTCACGCTACATGTCTTTTATACTTCCATATTTCCTTGTCTGAAGTGTTTGTTTCCATATTAATAGTTTTTCTTTTGTTTTTGTATTTGTGATATTCATAGAGTAGATTTAATTTTTTAAATTTAATGTGGAATAAATGGACTTGTTATTAAATTAATATTATTTTGTTATATATTGATTTTATTTAGAAAGAGTTCATTATCTATGGAGATTCTCAGTCATCCAGGTCATGGTTGTCCCAAGGGTGCTTTTTCAAGAGGCAACTGGATTTTGTTTTCCCTTGAAGAGGTTTTGCTTCTTATCCAAGAAGCTTCTTCAATACTGACTGTCAGAACTGAAGAAGCT
The DNA here is from genome assembly GCF_049901735.1 of Notechis scutatus. Classification (NCBI taxonomy): domain Eukaryota; kingdom Metazoa; phylum Chordata; class Lepidosauria; order Squamata; family Elapidae; genus Notechis; species Notechis scutatus. The sequence continues at coordinate 330,539,848 of NC_142009.1, read as the reverse complement.
TCTTGGATGAGGAGCAAAACTTCTTCAAGGAAACACAAAGTCCAGCTGCCTTTTGAAAAAGCGCCTTTGAGGCAAAGTAATCATTAGAATTTGTGGACTCGCTGGGGTTTACTCAATCCTTGAATCTCAGGAAATAAATAATAGAACAAAAGAAATAGAAGAGAATATTTGACGCTCAGGGTTAAACTGTGGGGTCCTTGGTGGTCTCTGAGTTTGATGGTTTTCTTGCAGGCATTTCATTACCAAATTAGGTAACATCATCTGTGCTAATAGAAAGTGCTCTGAGCAAATCCCACTTCCTATTAGCACTGATCATGTTACCTAGTTTGGTAATGAAACATCTGCAAGAAAACCACCAAGCCCAGAGAGCGCCAAGGACCCCACAAAAGAAATTTTGCATTTATTTCTCATATCAATTCCTATAGTCTTATATCTTCTTCTCCTTAGAATAGAATAGAAAAACAGAGTTGGAAGGGACCTTGGAGGTCTTCTAGGCCAACCCCCGCTTCGGCAGGAAACCCTACATCACTTCATATAAATGGTTATCCAACATCTTTTTTAAAATCTTTCAGTGTTGGAGCATTCACAACTTCTGGAGGGAAGTTGTTCCACTGATTAATTGTTCTAACTGTCAGGAAATTCCTCCTTAGTTCTAAGTTGCTTCTCTCCTTGATACGTTTCCATCCTTATTGCTTCTTGTCCTGCCCTCAGGAGCTTTGGAGAATAGCTTGACTTCCCTCTTCTTTGGGGCATCCCCCGAGATATTGGAAGACTGCTATCACGTCTCCCCTAGTCCTAGTCTTTTCGTTAGACTGGACATACCTAGTTCCTGCAATATTGAGTTATGTTCTATTTTCTTGCAATGAGAAGTGCAAGAAAAGAGCTTAACCGTTTCTCCTTTCATGCAGGATCCCCGGAAGGGTTTTGGCATTGCCATTTCGGGTGGCCGTGATCGTCCAAACAGTTCAGATGGTGACACCTCTATTATCATATCAGATGTGGTGCCTGGAGGCCCAGCTGTGGGACGACTCCAGTAAGTACTTTAAAATCGCAAACTCATGAATCAAGAAAAACGAAAGTTTTTCTTTCCTCTTTCAAGATCCAGTTGCTCTTTGCCTTCTGTGATGTCACAGCAATTGAACCAACGACTGGGCCAATGGGCCATGCTTACGGCTTTCTGGGGACAGCAATTGTGTAAATTATCTCTTTGGGCACCCACTTGCTTGCTCACTTAGTGCCTACACTGTGCCCCACCTTAGCTGAGATGTTTCTGGTGGAAAAACGGGATAATATTTCTTAGTTATAGCACTTAGAAGTAGCCCTCAACATACGACTGGTCGCTTAGCAAGCATTCAAAGTTACAACAGAACCCCACCTCCCAGAAGGGACCTATGATCTGATTCTGGAGTACTGAAGGTGGCACACACATACAAACACACACAATACACACTGAGCAGAGACATGACTGCATTTTGGTTATTTGGCAACTATATATATATATATATATATATTGGGGGGGGGACTAGAAAACCTATCCTTTGAGCCAGTTTCCAACAAAAATCACCAATAGGAATGAACTAATTTGCTTAACAACTGCAGTATTCACTTAACAACCCCTGCAAGAAAAGGTCACAAAATTGGGCCTGTCATTTGAGTGCCTCAGTATTATTTCCATTTTTCCATTATGGTGGAAATTCCAGGTTCCGTTGTGGTTATCAATTCAGGACTACATGTAATTATTAAATGGTCAAACTTTCACCTTCAGGAGGGTGATCTTGGCATTCCCTTCTTGGCACTTTAATTCCATTGTGCCACATTGTGCGATGAAATTTCTTTGCTGTCTCAAACAACTGTATTGTGTGCATGCTGCTTTTTAAAATAGTTCAGTGGACTTTTACATGAAGAAGATCTGGAGATGGGAAATAGTCTGTGTCCTTGGCTTATATGCCACAGATCAAATTCTGATATCTCTAAATAGGTGAGCATTAGACCCCAGTTGTGATTTCTGGAGAAGCCGGGACAGGAAAGATCATAAAACAATAGGTTAAAAAATATGAGCTGTGTAAGCCAGTTTCCTATTGTATTCCTGTTTGTTCATTTAGAACAATGAGGACTAGAACCTTATGGTATCCTGAAGGAGCACAGTAAAAGTACTTTGACTTGCAGGCCATGAGGGTGAAGGAGTGGCATGTCCCATGCAGAGGTGGTATTCAGCAGGTTCTGACCAGTTCTGGAGAACCGGTAGCGGAAACTTTGAGTAGTTCAGAGAACTGGAAAATCCCACCTCTGACTGGCCCTGCCCCCATCTATTCTCTGCCTCCCGAGTCCCAGCTGATTGGCTGGGTTTTCTTTTGTTGCCTTGCACAGGAGAATGGAACTGGAAAGCAGGTTAGTGGGGTGGGGTGGGAATGGGGATTTTACAGTAACCTTCCCCCAGGAGTTGGGAGGGAATGGATATTTGACAGTATCCTTCCCCTGCCACACCCACCAAGCCACACCCACCAAGCCAGGCCATGCCCACCAAGCCACACCCACCAAGCCAGGCCATGCCCACCAAGCCACACCCACAGAACCAATAGTAAAACAAATTGAAGGTCCCACCTCTGGTCCCATGTGGTAAAAGCGGGTTGAAGAGATTTTTTTAATACTCTTTAATTTTTTTGGAAAAGAAAGAGGAGAGGGGAAACATTGTGGCTTCTTTCTCACTTGTTAAGCCAGGGGTGTCCAACTCGCGGCCTGTGGGCCATGCCCGGTTTAGCAAAGGGGGGGGGAAGTCACAATACGTCACGTGACGACACCGTGACGATGCGAGCAGAGGTCGGATTATACCAGTTCAGACTGGTTTGGACGAAGCACATGCTCACCAAACTGGTTGTTACACCACTTGATGCGAGTTTGACCCCTCTGTGTTAGGCCTTTACTTAACTCCCTGTTTACATTTGGCAGGACCCGGGACAAGATTGCCATGGTCAATGGCCTCTCCATGGAGAACGTGTCTTCGTCTTTCGCCATCTCCACTTTGAAAACCTGTGGCAAGTTGGCTAATATTGTGAGTGCAGCAGAAGCAGATCTGTTGGAGAAGAAGCAGGACTTCCAAATCTCTTTGTTCTTTTCTTTTCTTTCTTTCTTTCTTTCTTTCTTTCTTTCTTTCTTTCTTTCTTTCTTTCTTTCTTTCTTTCTTTCTTTCTTTCTTTCTTTCTTTCTTTCTTTCTTTCTTTCTTTCTTTCTTTCTTTCTTTCTTTCTTTCTTTCTTTCTTTGCTAGCTTAACCGAGTCTCAGAATGAGCCAAGAAGATGAAGTCAAGTTTGATATTGGTTTAGTATCCTGGCTTGTTCAGATAATGATAGCTTTTCAGTTCAGAAAAATGGAAGTTGAGGTTACGTAAAGATGTTCTGGTTTCTGCACTTAAAGGCAGAAGAAAAAGCAATGAATGGAAACTAATCAAGGAGAGAACCAACCTAGAATTAAGGAGAAATTTCCTGACGTTTAGAACAATTAATCAGTGGAAAAAATTGGACAACCGTTTCTCTGGAATGGTATAGGGCCGTGATGGCGAACTATGGCACGCGTGCCACAGGTAGCACGCAGAGCCATTTGTGCGGGCGGGTACACGAGCCCCAGGCAAAGTTACCTCACTGCACATGCATGTGTCTCACAGCTGATTTTCAGCCCATTTGAGGCCTTTTTTGGCCTCCCAGAGGCTTGAGGAAAGCCTCTGCAGCCTTCGCAGGCCCAAAAATAGGTCTGTTTCATCACTTCCTGTATTTCCGGAAATACCGGAAGTGACGAAACGGGCCTATTTTTCAGCCTGCAAAGGCTGCAGAGGCTTTCCTCAAGCCTCTGGGAAGCCAAAAATCAGCTGGGAGGCACAGTGCAGGTAAGGGCGTGGCGGGGGGATTGCGCATGCATGCGCAGGGGCCGTGGGTGTGTGTGCATGCATTGCCTTCTGGGTGCTGGCACGCAAGTGCGCGTGCACACACAATTTTTGGCACAGGAGTCCAAAAAGGTTAGCTACCACTGGTATAGGGGTTCCTGCTTGAGCAGGGGTTGGACTAGAAGACCTTCAAGGTCCCTTCCAACTTTTTTATTCCGCTATTTTTGTTTCCTTGCTCATCCTGTAAAACAGGAGTGACAGATCTACATGGATCATATTTATACTGTATTTATTTATTGGTATTCCGCCTTGATTATTTTTACAAATCACTCAAGGTAGCAAACATACCTAATACTCCTTTCTCCTCCTATTTCCCTCACAACAACAATCCTGTGAGGTGGGTTGGACTAAGAGAGAATGACTGGACCAAAGTCACCCAGAACAGCTATCATGCCTAAGGCGGCATTTGAACTCACTGCCTACCAATTTCTAGCCTGGTGCCTTAGCCATTCGATTAAGCAGGCTGTGCTGTTAAAGTTGATTATGGTTTGTGTACTAGGGAGCTGCATCAAATTTCAGTTTCAATAATTTTATAGCCCTCGTTATTTTTTTAATGTTGAGACAAAATCTCTGTCAAAAATCTTGAAAAAAAAAATTGTTGAGGAAAAGAATTGTGCCAAAGTTGTTGCTGGGTGGGACTTGAATATTCTCCTCCCCACGATAGGAAAAGTGGACAAGTTGCCTAAAAAAAAAAAAAAACTTTTCATACTTCTGTTTTTTAATTCATCTGATGGGTTTGAATCTTTTTGCACGGATTTTGGTGTTTTTTAAAAATTTATTTAATAAAGTGGACAGCCCAGAGCTGTGTTTGTCAACCTTAGTAAGTTTTAACATGTGTGGACTTCAACTCCCAGAATTCCCCAGCCAGCCATGCTGGCTGGGGAATTCTGGGAATTGAAGTCCACATATCTTCAAGCTACCACGGTTGAGAAACATTAGCCCAGATGCAAATCCCAGATGCAAATTCTCTTTCTCTTATTGCAGACGGTAAAAAGACCCAGAAAAATCCATCTCCCAGTTACCAAATCCAGCCAGCCAAAAAGCCAGCCTCCCTTGACTCCTACTAAACATGCGACGGATGGGAGAAATGATGACTCGGATGAGGATTATGGGTACCAGGGGGGTGAGTCAGCCCCCTCGGGCCAACATCCCAGGAAGAGCCGGCAGCGGACAGAAGCAGAACATAACCGCGGTTACGATGGAGATTCGTCCAGCGAGAGAAGTTCGGGACATTATCGTGAGGATGAAAATGACAGCACCCGCAGGCAACCCCTCAGGAGCCGGAGGCGGAGCCAAGAGGGCGGCTACCGGAGGCGGAGCCAAGACAGCGGGTCTGATAAGCCCCCTCTGGCCAATGGGCACCATTACAAAGGAAGCAACAGCGGGCTTGTCCTCATGTCTGGGTTTAAGAGACTGCCAAGGCAGGACGTGCCGATGAAACCCGTCCGCTCAGTTTTGGTGAAACGGAAGGAGAGTGAAGGTGAACGGCTAACTTTTCTTTTTTTTTTCACCCGTTTATCCTTTTCTGCTTTTCCAAATTAAGATACAGGTAGTCCTCAACTTCAGGGGTGGGCTTCAAAAATTTTAGCAAAAGGTTCTTTGCCCGGTTGCTGGGTGGGCGTGGCCATGGTGGGCGTGGCCTAGTCGGCCTCCTGCACCACAGCCCAGGGGAGGCGTTTTTGCCCTCCCCCGCACTCCGGAGGCTTTTCTCAAGCCTCCGTGAGGGTGAAAACAGCCTCCTTGGGCACTGGAGGCTCTCTGGAAGTCAGAAACGGGCCCATTTCCAGCCTTCCCGAACTTCCTGGAAGCCCGTTTTCACCCTACCCAAGCCTCCGTGCATGACTGCACTTACCTGCATCCAAAACAGACCGCGTGAGGACACCTGGGGGGGGGGGCAGGGAGGGGATGGGGTGGGGCCAGCCAGGAGTGGGATAGGGGGAGTTCTCCAAACTGCACAGAATCTTCGCTAGGGGCTCTCCTGAACCCCTGCAAACCCCCAGCAGCCCAGCCCTGCTCAACTTACAACCATTCGTTTAGTGACCATTTGAAGTTGCAACAGCACTGAAAAAAAGTGACTGATGACTGCTTTTCACCCTTACGACCGTGGTAGCATCCCCACGGTCACCTGATCCGAATTCCGATGCTTGGCAACTGGCATGTCCTTATGACTGTTGCAGGGTCATGTGATCAATTTTTTGTAACCTGACAAGCAACCAGTGGGGAAACCAGTTCACAGCCCTGTTACTAACTTAACAATTGCAGTGATTCACATAACAACTGTGGCAGGAAAGGTCGTGATATGGGGCAAAACTCACTTAACGATTGTCTTGCTTAGCAATGGAAATTTTGGTTGTAAGTGGAGGATCACCTGTACGCTTCTCTATTTTTTTTTTCTCTGCCACTTTTTCTCTGCCTAATGCAGTTTATGCATCTCAGTTGTTTTTCAAATTTAGCAAGTTTAACATGGGAGGACTTCAATTCCCAGAATTCCCCTGGGAACTGAAGTCCAGCCATCCCCATTCCCCACCATCCAGTCAGAGCTGAGGAAGCTTCCTGGATGAAATGTCTTCAAAGTAAAACCAGAAAGTCCAGTCGCCTCTTGAAAAAAAGGCACCTTTAGGACAACTGTGACCTGGATGACTGAGAATCTCCATAGACACCCATTTTAAACTTGCCTAGTTTTAAGAAACGCCGATCGGTCTGATCTGCCAACATTCTAATTTTTCACCTGAATGTGACAGACTTGTGCATTCAGTGGAAACATTTGTAAAGTAGTATGAGCTGCGGTGTGGTTAGAATCAGTGGTGGGATTCAAAAGTTTTTTACTACCGGTTCTGTGGGCATGACTTGGTGGGCGTGGCAGGGGACAGTTACTGCAAAATCCCATTCCCACCCCACTAACCTGCTTTCCAGCTCCCTTCTCCTGTGCAGGGCAACCAAAGAAGACCCAGCCGATCAGCTAGGACTCAATGGGAGGCAGAGAATAGATGGGGGCAGGGCCAGTCAGAGGTGGGATTTGCTGGTTCTCTGAACTACTCAAAATTTCCGCTACCGGTTCTCCAGAACTGGTCAGAACCTGCTGAATACCACCTCTGGTTAGAATAAAGTGCTGCAGGCTACTTCTGCTGACTGCTGGCTGCCTGTAATTTGGCAAGTTCGGGTCTCACCAGGCTCAAGGTTGACTCAGCCTTCCATCCTTCCAAGGTGGGTCAAATGAGGACCCAGATTGTTGGGGGCAAGAGGCTGATTCTGTAAGTGGCTTAAGGCACTGTGAAGCGATACATAAGTCTAAGTGCTATTGCTGATGCTATTGTTAAAGTTAAAGTCAGATGATCAAGATAAAGGCCAAACGTGAGTGTTTAAAAAAATAAGTAATTCTAAGGGGCAACTGTCTGAAATAAAAGACTGTGCCTTATGCATGCAGTCCTTGACTTACAACCGTTCATTTAACGTCCATTCAAAGTCACAACAGTAATTCACAACTGGTCCTCAACAACTGTGGCAGCCTCCCCACAGTCATGAGATCAGAATTTGGGTGCTTGGCAAGTGGCATATATTTGCAATGGTTGCTGCATCCTGGGGTTTTATGATTATCATTTGCAAATTTCCCGACTGGCTTCCAACAAGCAAAATCAATGGAGGAAGTTGAATTCACTTAACAGTTGCACGATTCACTTAACAACCATGTCAAAAGAGGTTGTAAAACTGGGCATAACTTACTGAACAATTCCCTTGCTTAACAATATAAGTTCTGGTCCCCGTTGTGGCCATAAAGTCGAGAACAATCTGTAACAACCATACCCTCCTCCCACTGCTAAAAGAGGACTTTATGAATGAGGACAATGTTCATTTTGCTAACTACAAAATTTCCTTCCTGAAAACCCAAGAATACGGACTGAAGCTGGGAAGCCAGATTTTCATCAAACACATCGCCGAGACAGGATTGGCGGCCAAGAATAACTCCCTACAGGAAGGGGACCTTATTCTCAAGGTGAGTTGGAAAAGGTTGCTATTATCACAATAGTTCATGATCTGGTTGTGCCTGTTTATGTTGCTGTGATCCTCTCCATTTTTGAGGAAAGATTCCTGTCATGTCACTGAGAAGAATATAATATAATAGGATGGGATAGAATAGAATAGAATAGAATAGAATAGAATAGAATAGAATAGAATAGAATAGGATAGAATAGAATAGAATAGAATAGTTGGAAGGGACCTTGGAGGTCTTCTAGTCCAACCCCCTGCTCAAGCTGGACACCCTGTACCATTTCAGACAAGTGGCTGTCCAATCTCTCCTTTAACCTCTAGTGATGAAGCACCTCCAACTTCTGGAGGCAAGCTTTACCACTGGTTAATTGTTCTCACTGTCAGGAAGTTTCTCCTGAATTCCAAATGCAGTACAGCCTCCACGCAAACTACTATTGATTCATTCATTGATTTTGTTTATTTCTAATTTCTTTAATGTAATCACCCATCCCACTTGTGATGACTATAGGAGGCCAATAGAGAAGTTGAATGCAACACAATCCCAACGTGCAGGGCAACCAAAGAAGACCCCACCATCCAGCATCCGAATAGAATAGAAGCATCCGAATAGAATAGAATAGAATAGAATAGAATAAGAATAAGAATAAGAATAAGAATAAGAATAAGAATAAGAATTAGGATAGGATAGGATAGGATGAGAATAGAGTAGAATAGAATAGAATAGAGAATAGAATAGAATAGAATAGAATAGAATAAGAATTAGGATAGGGGAATAGAATAGAATAGAATAGAATAGAATAGAATAGAATAGAATAGAATAGAATAGAATAGAATAGAATAGAATTCTTTATTGGCCAAGTGTGACTGAACACACAAGGAATTTGTCTTGGTGCAAATGCTCTCAGTGTACATAAAAGATACATTTGTCAAGAGTCAAGAATCATAAGGTACAACACTTAAAAATAGACAGCAAATATGTCCCTTAGAAGTTATATGGTCGTCATGATATTAAAAAAAAAGATACTGAGACAGAGTGCCGAGAAGAGCAACAAAGATGGTTAGAGGACTGAAGGTTGAAATATATAAAGAACGCTTGCAGGAATCTGTCTAGTTTGATGAAAAGAAGGACCAGGGGAGACATGATAGCAGTCTTCCAATGTCTCAGGGGCTGTCACAAGAAAGAGGGAGTCAAGCTATTCTCCAAAGCACCTGAGGGCAGGACAAGAAGCAATAAGGATGGAAACTAATCAAGGAGAGAAGCAACCTAGAACTAAGGAGAGATTTCCTGACAGTGAGAACAATCAATCAGTGGAACGATTTGCCTTCAGAAGTTGTGAGTGCTCCATCACTGGAGGTTTTTAAGAGGACTGAATTTTGTTTGAAATGCTATAAAGTCTTCTGCCATCCTTCCGAGGTGGGTAAAATGGGGATTGTGATTGTTGGGGGCAATAGGCCGACTCTGTAAACTGCTTAGAGAGGGCTGTAAAGCACTGTGAAGCGGCATATAAGTCTAAGTGCTATTGCTGTTGGTATTGCTATATACCGCTTCATAGTACTTTACAACCTTAAGTGGTTTAGAGCAGTGGCCCCCAACCTTTTTTGTGCCACGGCCCGGTACCGGCATCACAAAATGATCCGCGGCCTGGTACCGGCATCAGCACGCATGGCAAGGCGAGCCGAGCGACCGGCCAGCCAGCCGTCCCCCGCTTCTCCCCGCCACCTTCAACTCTTCCTTTGTACCTTTGTCGATGGGCTTCGCTTCGGGACGGTCGCTCGGCTTGCCTTGCCTTGGGTGCTGAAAGAATCCTCGCGCCTTAGTTTTGTTGAAGCCCCCCCTTCGATGAAACTAAGGCGCGAGGATTCCTTCAGGGACGCCAAACGCCGCTTTCCAACCGGAAAAGCTCACCGGAAGCACTTTCTCATCAAAACAAGATGGCGGCGCCCAGCAAACCGGCGGCCCGGTAGAAAATGTTCCACGGACAGGTACTGGTCCGGGGCCCGGTGGTTGGGGACCCCTGGTTTAGAGTCAGCCTATTGCCCTCAACAATTCTGAGTCCTCATTTTACAAACCTTGGAAGGAGGGAAGGCAAAATCAACCTTGAGCCATTCAGGATCGAACTTCTGGTAATGGGCAGAGTTAGCCTGCAATACTGCATTCTAACCACTGTGCCACTATGGCTCATCTTGCTCCTGACATAAGGTGGAGATAAGCTTTTGAGCAAAGAAAACATTACTTGGCCTGACTCCTTTCTTTATCTCTTCTAGATCAACGGTGTCATCAGCCAGAACATGTCTTTGGAAGAGACGCGACAGCTGATCGAACAGTCTGAGGGAAAACTTACCTTACTTGTTTTACGTGATAACAGCCAGTTCTTGGTCAACATCCCTCAAGTGAGAGACAGCGATACTGAAAGTTCCCACCTGGACGGTGAGGAGGGACTCGGGAGAAAAACTGGGGTGGGAAAGAGGATGTGGGGGGAAATGGAAGTGGATTCCTGAGGTTGCCGAGATAGAAATAGTAGTAGCGTTTAGACTTATATACCGCTCCATAGTGCTTTACAGCCCTCTCTAAGCGGTTTACAAAGTCAATATTAGCATTCCAAGTAACGCCTCTGCCAAAAGCAGAAGTCCGAGGCAAGTAGATTCCTCAAAGAATCTGTTTATTGGATACATCAGATTGGCACAGCTATTGAAAACCAACTCTAAAAGTTCCCCTGGTTTTCCCCCTAATTAAAAGAGCAAATATTTTCCTCTCCAGGAATGGCCATGCAAACCCCAAAAAACTTTAACCTTAGACTGTCTACTATTGACTTCACCCCTTTCCTAAGAGGTCTGTAGGGGGCGTGCATAAGCGCATCAACGTCCCTGTCCTATTGTTTCTTTTATTTTTCTTATATGTACCCATTTCATGTATTCATAACTATGTTTTTACTTATACCTATTATCTTGTAAGCAATTGACAAACCAAATAAATAAATAAAATAAATAACTAAATCGTGGTTTGTAAAAACAACCAGACAAATCACGCGATGACTTCCTACTTTGTCCAAATTTATCAGATTCATTTGCTTCTAAGTAGAGGAATATTAATCAGAACAAAGTATCTGTCTTGTATAATTCTAGTTTTCTGGTTTTTTTTTTAGATATATCTGATCTTGGTTCAGACATCTCGCCTCCCCCTCCTGTGGGAAGTACACCCCATTCTCCTCAATCTCCAACAAGGGATTCTCTCCGGTAAGAATCTCTCCCAAAGTCTTATAATTAACTTTTAAGACTTCTGGATGTCCAGAATTGCCCATCCAGCATGGTTGAAGCCCAGGACTCTTAAAAGTTGCCAAGATTGGATACCTCTGATTTAAATAATGATTGCAAAAGATACCCTGGAGAGCTTTAAGATATTATTCTTTCCCTCAAATTATCATTCTGGCTTTTGTCTTCTTTTCTCACCCCACCCACCTGGCCAGATCAAACAGGGACTACAGCAGACAAGAGACAGCAACGGAAGAGTTGACTTCACCACCCGTTCTTAGTAAGTGCCTTGAACTTAGCTTCTCTTGTAAGGTCGATGATAATGAGCGATGTCTCTTGAGGGGGAAAAATCTGGGATCACTTGCAAACACAGACGTCCTCGTCCTCATTATTATTATTACTATTATGGTTGATTGCACCGTCAGCCAGATGTTTAGATTAGACTTTGCATTTTTGTCCACCCATCGAGTCTTTCCCAAAGACCTGGGGGGTAGGCAGATGTTGATGTTTGATGGTGTTGAAGGTATAGTTGCAGGATGTAAGCTTTTCCAAGTCAAGCTGCCTTTTGCAATTGACCAATGGGGATTTTGTCAATGTTGATGGTATTCAAGTGGTGCTCCAGACATTTTGGAATTACACTCAAGGCCCTTATTGCTATTCATACTATCTTTGCTTTCTTTTGCCACTGTTGTTCTACTTCTAATTGCAGGTCGTTGTATCTTGTGATTTTCTCCTGTTCTTCCTCTTCTACCCTGCTGTCTTATTCTGCTGTATTATACAGGCAGTCCTCAACTTACAACAGTTCCTTTAGTGACCATCCAGTGGCACTGAAAAAAAGTGAGCTTTGCCCCCATTTTACGACCTTTCTTGCCACAGTTATTAAGTGACTCACTTGCAGTCGTTAACTTAGTAACGTGGTCGTAAAATGAATCTGGCTTCCCCATTGACTCTGCTTGTCAGAAGGTCGCAAAAGGGGATCACATGACCCCAGGAAACTACAATGGTCATAAATATGAGTCAGTTGCAAACTGTCTGAATTTCATGAGACCATGGGGATGCTGCAATGGTCGTAAGTGTGAAAAATGGTCATATGTCACTTTTTTCAATGCCGTGGTAACTTTGAAGGATTACTAAATAAACTGTTGTAAGTTGATGACTACATGTATTTTAGGTTTCATACTGCATATTTAAAAAGGACACAGTGGCTCAGTGGCTAAGATGCTGAACTTGTTGATCAGGAAGGTCAGCAGTTCGGCGGTTCGAATCCTTAGCACTGTATAATGGAGTGAGCTCCCATTACTTGTCCCAGCTTCTGCCAACCTAGCAGTTCGAAAGCATGTAAAAATGCAAGTAGAAAAATAGGGACCACTTTGATGGGAAGGCAACAGCATTCCGTGCACCTTCGGCGTTTAGTCATGCCAGCCACATGACCACGGAGACGTCTTCGGACAGCGCTGGCTCTTTGGCTTAGAAATGGAGATGAGTACCATCCCCTAGAGCAGGGGTCCTCAACCACCGGGCCGCGGACCGGTCCCGGTCCGTGGAGCACTCTGTACCGGGCCGCAAAGAAAAATAAATTAAAAAAATGGCGGCTTTCTTCGCCTTCGGTGAATGCTGCTGGGATCGGGGATCAAGGACACAAATGAAAGAAGGGGAGGGAGGAAGCAACCGAAGCCTGTCCTGCTCTCTGGCTCAGCAGCTTCGGTTTCCTCCCGCCTCGTTCCTCTCTCAGTCGCTCTCTCGCTGCTCCACCAGCCCAGGAAGAAACTGCTTCAAAGAAGCCGGGGGGGTGTGTGTGTGGCTTTTCCTGTCTCCGCAGCGCCTCCAAAGCGCCCGTTTACCCCCACCCCGCCCGCCCACGCGCGCTTCAATTCAGTGCCCAGTTCTGCCTGCCTGCCTGTCTGGTTGTTTGGGAGCAGCTTCGGCTGAGAATAATAACTATTCGCCTCTTTTTATCAGCCGAAGCTGCTCCGAAACGAAGAAGGCAGGCAGGCAGGCAGAACGGAGCACTGTGGATTGAACCGCGCGCGGGCGGGGTGGGGGTGGGGGTAAACAGGCGCTTTGGAGGAGCTGTGGCGACAGGAAAAGCCACCACCCCCCCGGCTTCTTTGAAGCAGTTTCTTCCTGGGCTGGTGGAGCAGCGAGAGAGCGACTGAGAGAGGAACGAGGCAGACACCTGAGGGAGGGAGGGAGACACCTGGGGGAGGGAGGGAGACACCTGAGGGATGGGGCTGAGGGAGGCAGGGCTGATGCGCTCCCTGAACTTGATGGTTTGCTGGCAGACGTTTTATTACCCGACTAAGTAACAACATCAGATGTTACCTAGTCAGGTAATGAAACGTCTGCAAGCAAACCACCAAACTCGGATTCTTCTCTCTCTCCCCCGGTCCTTGAAAAAGTGTTTGTGCTTGAAACTGGTCCCTGGTACAAAAAAGGTTGGGGACCACTGCCCTAGAGCCTGAAACGGCTAGCAAGTATGTGCGAGGAGAACCTTTACTTTTTACTGCATATTTTTATCTCTTGTGTTGTTATCAAAATGTGAGGTGAATGTGCCATATGATAAATAAATAAATATGATAAATAAATGATTCCGTGGGTTCTTTCTACCCTCTTCTAGATCCCGAGGAATCCCCCACCGATGAGTACAATTTCCAAGGAAATAATTCCATGATGCAAAATGACAGGATTTCAGGGTAAGCTCCACAGTGGCAGACTCTTTTTGGCATGGCAGAATCCAGACACAAGACTGTGGATTTGAACCACATTCTGTTTTTGCAGGTACAGCCCCGATTTGAAGGTGGTGCGTTTTGTCAAAGCCAAGAGCATCGGGCTCCTTCTTACTGGTGGAAATGACGTTGGGATATTTGTGTCTGGCGTGCAGGAGGGCAGCCCGGCTGAGACGCAAGGCATCCAAGAAGGCAACCAAATCCTTCAGGTATCTTAGGGGTGGGAACGACTAATGAGCTACCTCTGATCTTGGTAGATGTGGAATCTTGGTTATGTGCTTGAATGATTACTGGCTCCAAAGGAGAAAACTAGAAGTAATGGAAAGAAAGTGTAAAGCGGGGGACTCCAACCTTGGCAACTTTAAGACCTGTGGACTTCAAAGCTGGCTGAGGAATTCTGGGAGTTGAAGTCCACAGATCTTTAAGTTGCCAAGGTTGGAGACTCCTGGTGTGGAGAGCCAGTTTGGTCTTATGGTTAATGCATCAGGCTAGAAAGCGGGGAAACTCTGAGTTCTTGTCCTGCCTTAGTCATGAAAGCCAGCTGGGTGACTTTGGGCCAATCACCAGGAGACTGAGAGTTCTAGTCCCGCCTTAGTCATGAAAGCCAGCTGGGTGACTTTGGGCCAATCACCAGGAGACTGAGAGTTCTAGTCCCGCCTTAGGCATGAAAGATGGCTGGGTGACTTTGGGCCAATCACCAGGAGACTGAGAGTTCTAGTCCCGCCTTAGGCATGAAAGATGGCTGGGTGACTTTGGGCCAATCATCATGAGACTGAGAGTTCTAGTCCCACCTTAGGCATGAAAGATGGCTGGGTGACTTTGGGCCAATCATCATGAGACTGAGAGTTCTAGTCCCGCCTTAGGCATGAAAGATGGCTGGGTGACTTTGGGCCAATCACTAGGAGACTGAGAGTTCTAGTCCCACCTTAGGCATGAAAGATGGCTGGGTGACTTTGGGCCAATCATCAGGAGACTGAGAGTTCTAGTCCCGCCTTAGGCATGAAAGATGGCTGGGTGACTTTGGGCCAATCACCAGGAGACTGAGAGTTCTAGTCCCGCCTTAGGCATGAAAGATGGCTGGGTGACTTTGGGCCAATCATCAGGAGACTGAGAGTTCTAGTCCCGCCTTAGGCATGAAAGATGGCTGGGTGACTTTGGGCCAATCACCAGGAGACTGAGAGTTCTAGTCCCGCCTTAGGCATGAAAGATGGCTGGGTGACTTTGGGCCAATCAGCAGGAGACTGAGAGTTCTAGTCCCGCCTTAGGCATGAAAGATGGCTGGGTGACTTTGGGCCAATCACCAGGAGACTGAGAGTTCTAGTCCCACCTTAGGCATGAAAGATGGCTGGGTGACTTTGGGCCAATCACCAGGAGACTGAGAGTTCTAGTCCCGCCTTAGGCATGAAAGATGGCTGGGTGACTTTGGGCCAATCACTAGGAGACTGAGAGTTCTAGTCCCACCTTAGGCATGAAAGATGGCTGGGTGACTTTGGGCCAATCACCAGGAGACTGAGAGTTCTAGTCCCGCCTTAGGCTGATAGCAGATGAACAGAGTTGGAAGGGACCTTGTAGACCTTCTAGTCCAAGCCCCACCCAAGCAGGAGACCCTACACCATTTCTGGCAAATGGCAGTCCAGTCTCTTCTTGAAAGCCACCAGTGATGACGCTCCCACAACTTCTGATGGCATGAAAGCCGGCTGGGTGACTTTGGGCCAATCATCAGGAGACTGAGAGTTCTAGTCCCGCCTTAGGCATGAAAGTCAATTGGGTGACTTTGGGCCACTCACTCTCTCTCAGCACAAGCCACTTTATAGGGTTGTTGTTGTGGGGAAAATAGGGAGGAGGAAAGTGTGTTGGATATGTTCGCCCACCTTGAGTTATTTGTAAGAATTATGAAAGGTAAAGGAATCCCTGCACATTTTACTCCAATAGTGTTGTAGGGGACAGTGTAGGGGACAGTGCTAATTCCAGTTGCAAGGCCATTGAGCCAGCTGTCAGGGCTCCAACAAATCCCCCCCCCTTCAAATCGTAAGTCTCTAGCCACATCTCTCAAGAGTAAAAAAAAGTGTTTTATTAGGAATGGGCATGTTGGCGTTAGCTGGGTGCAGCCGACACTAAAATACATCATTCATTTCCCCCTTGACCCTGGCCTTCCTCCCACCCCCTGGATGTATATTCTCCAATGGGACACATCCATAGCCAATAGTCATCAATCATGTTTTCCAGTAATATTCCTGCACACCGACAGCTTTGGGCTGCCAAGATGATTATCTGAGGCATTTGAGGAATGCACAGCTTTCCCCCATTCTCTTTCTGCTGGCAACTAAAAAGACCAAAGGGGCATCTTTTTTTTTTTTAGTTGACACCCGCGCTGTCTGAAGAATTTCCACGGTCATATGGCCAGCATGAGGTCACAGAGTGCTGTGACCTTCACACCAAAGTGGTACCTATTTATCTATTTGCACTTGCATGCTTTCGAACCGTTAGGTTTGCAGGAGCTGAGGCGAGGACAGGAGCTCACCCTGCCTTGTTGGGGCTCGGGCCTCGAACCTGGGCTGCTGGCTTTTCCAGCCGACAAGCCCAGCATCTTAACCACCAAGCCACAGTGCTGCCCTAATAAAAATAATAAAGGTGGGATACAAATCAATCAATCAAATGTAGTTACAGAGGAGACCAGTGTTTCTCAACCTGGGCCATCACCTTTAAGATTTGCGGACCTCAACTCTGCACGTCACCTCGACTTCCTGAATGCAAGGCAACGTGCCTCAAATAATAATAATTGCAAGATCAATACAGATGGGCAAATGAGGTGGGCAGTGCTGGGCAAACCCCCTTTTGCCCCTTTCTTTCGGCAGGTGAACGAGAAGCCCTTCCAGAACTTGACGCGGGAGGATGCCGTGCAGTACTTGATGGAGTTGCTCCCAGGGGAAGAAGTGACCTTCCATGTTCAAAACAAACAGGACAGTAAGTGATTTATTCCTCATTTGTAGATTTTTTTTTTTTTGTCCCTCCTTTCCCTCCCACGTGTGCGTTTCCTGTCAGGGGATGTGGTTATGGGTGAAGTTAGCACCCTTAAACTTGGGATCCTGCATCCAGTTTTGGTCAGCATGATGTAAGAATGA
This sequence comes from Notechis scutatus, assembly GCF_049901735.1. Classification (NCBI taxonomy): domain Eukaryota; kingdom Metazoa; phylum Chordata; class Lepidosauria; order Squamata; family Elapidae; genus Notechis; species Notechis scutatus. Next base: position 330,522,830 of record NC_142009.1, on the reverse strand, counting down.
TGTTGAGAGGCTAATAAAGAGCAACCAAGATTATTATCAGAGAAGAGCAACAAAAATGATTAGGGAACTGGAGGCTAAGACATATAAAAATGGTTGCTGGAATTGGATATGACTAGTTTGATGAAAAGGACTATGAGTAACATGGTAGCAGTCTTCCAATATCTCAGCAGTTACCGCAAAGAAGAGGGAAGTCAAGTTATTCTCCAAAGCACCTGAAGGTAGGATAAGAAGCAATGGATGGAAACTAATCAAGGAGAGAAGCAACCAAGAACTAAGGATAAATTTTAGAACAATCAATCAGTGGAACAACTTGCCTCCGGAAGCTGTAAATGCTCCAACACTGGAAGTTTTTAAGGTGAGGTTGGACAGCCATTTGTCTGAAATGGGGTAGGGTTTCCTGCCTAAGCAGGGGGTTGGGCTAGAAGACCTCTAAGGTCCCTTCCAACTCTGATATTCTGTTAAGCCTTCTATCAAAAAGAATCAGCCCTACAAATCCAACCCAGCCAGACAAGCAACTGAGGCTCCTGAAAATCAGATGAATGGATAAAAAGAGGGATGGATGAAAAGGTGGACATACGGATACATGCCTTTAAAAAGAAATTGCCCACCTGTGTTTTATCAGTGTTCCAAAATGCCATCAACTCCAGTCACGGGTGGAGAATTCTTCCCTTTTTTTAAAATATATATATATATGTGTAACCATATCCCTGTAAGGTAGGCTGTGCTGAGCCGGAATGAGTGCTTCCCATTGGTCTCTTTTCCCTAGTTTACAAGAAGATGGTCAAATCCAACCTGGGAGATTCGTTCTACATCCGCACCCACTTTGATTTTGAGAAAGATACGCCTTCGGCCCTGAGCTTTACGCGGGGAGAAGTCTTCCACGTGGTGGACACGATATACCGGGGGAAATTAGGAAGCTGGCTGGCTCTGCGGATCGGAAAGGAACTTCAAGAGCTGGACAAGGGCATTATCCCAAACCAGAGCAGGTAGAAGCGTATGTTTTCCGCCGGGGGGAAGCTTGTTGATTTTTAAAGATTTTTTTAAAAGGGACCGGATGGTCATTTGTCTGAAATGAGCAAGGGGTTGGACTGGATGACCTCCAATCAGGGGTGGGCTGCTGGGAGGGGGGAGGTCGCAGGGGTTCGGGAGAGCCCCTAGCTAAGATTCTGTGCAGTTCGGAGAACCCCACAAATCCCACTCCTGGCTGGCCCTGCCCCTCCCCTCCCAGGAGTCCCCACGTGGCCCATTTTGGATGCAGGTAAGTGCAGGGCATGCACGGAGGCTCGGGGAGGGCAAAAAACGGGCCTCCCGGAAGTTCAGGAAGCTGGAAATGGGCCTGTTTCCGGCTTCCAGAGAGCCTCCGGAGCCTAGAGAGGCCGTTTTCACCCTCCCGGAGGCTTGAAGTAAGCCTCCAGAGCCCGGGGAGAGCACACACACCCGCCGTGATGCAGGAAGCCGACTAGGACCACGGCCACGCCCACCCAGCAACCAGGCAGAAGAACCCTCTGCTAAAATTTATGAAGCCCACCCCTGCCTCCAACATCCCTTCCAACTCTGTTATTAATATTTTAACTGTCCCCGTTGGTAAGGTGACCAACTTTTTTACAATGAGAAGGAGGACACGAATAAATGGAAGGGAAAAAAAACACAAAGCCACTTGCGCGCGGCGCACTCTCTCAAAACAATTCTCCTGTGTGGAGCGCATGCGTCTCATAATCGCGTCTCGTCGCACTGTACCGAGCCCTGACGAATCGTCATGTCAAATACAAATACGTCACATCACACACAACGGATCAGCTTGGCATCGATCGAATAGGGAGATTTACAGATTAGTCTCCAAATATCAACAAGGAGGACATTTAGGAGGACACTTTTCGTGGGAGGACAGAACTTACAAAAGGAGGACTGTCCTCCCTAAAGGAGGATGGTTGGTCACCTTACTAATGGGGAATCTGCTCCATAATCAGTGCAAAAAACGAATTCCAAGCAGGGGTGGCATAAGTAAAAATAAAAATGTCACTTTCATTATTAATTGTTAGTTTAAAAAAAAAAATAACAGCCAAGAAACAGCTGGATGCTGTCCCTCAGTTCTTGGTCTGTAAAAGCTGGGCTGTCTGGCTTGGTTTTTGTTGGCAAACATGGAACCGGACTTTGTCCGGCGTTGCCTCAGGAAGGGAAAGGCAAAAAGGAAGAGCCGCAGCGGCGCTTTGCAACGGCAGCAGCGGATCCTGGTTTTGCCTTTCCCTTCCCGAGGCAACGCGGGACTGGAGCCGCGTGGAGCTGCGCCGGCGGTAGCAACTCCTGACAGCCCCAGCCGGATACCTGAGCGGAGCCCGGGCGGTGCGAGTGGAGGCCGCTTGTAAAGTCTTATTAATTTTATATTTATCTTTTTACCATTTTGTAAGCCACCCAAAGTCGCCTTACCAGTGAGATGGGCTGCGTGCTGAATAAATTGAATAAATAAATAGAAAGTGTAAATAAACTTGTTAGGGTTTTGGTGATTAACCCCTAGAAGAGTATTGCAGCAGTAGTCAAGCCAGGAAGCCAAAGGAGAGCGGAAGGGCCCCAGAGTATACACACACTGAACACAAACACTGTTTGTAGTTTAAATAGTTTTTAATCCAGTTAGAATTTAAGCATTGTCATTCAGTCCATTAAGTCATTCACAGTATTTCCATCCAGTAAGACTCACTAGTATAGTCCAAGTTAAGAGTCTTGCAATATCTTTATCAGCCGATAAAGATATCTTCTCCTCCTCCGGTTTCTCTCCAGAGAAACAAACGCTGGATATTCAGCAAACAGTAGCAAACAAAAACAGTTCAGTCACAGGCACTCACAGTCAGTAATCACAGTTAGTCACAGTAAGACACAGTTAGTCGCAGCAGCACACAGTAAGTCGCAGCAGCACACAGTTACAGACAGAGACAGCTTTCCAGCTTCTAATGCTTCCTTATATTGTAACTTGTAACCGCACCCTTAATCGGCTAATTGCCTGCTGCATTGTGCTTAAAGTGATAAGCACTTAAACCATGATATCTAAGTTTTATATATTTATTCACCCAAACCATATTTGGTATCAATGTTATACCTAACATACTCCCTTTTGGGTGAAATAAATATATAATACCTTACAATCTTATCCCATATTTTTCACAACTCTCCTGGTGCTTACTGGCACCTTGGGCTTTAGTAAAATTATCAGCTAAATTGTCCTCCGACATACAGTACTCTAGCTGAATCATCTTACTTCTTACAGATTGTCTCACGTTTAGGTATCTTAGATCTGTATGCTTGCTCCTTGTTTTTACTCCAATATTTGTGGCCATTTGAATTGCTGCCTGATTATCTTCATGTATAATTATAGGATAATCTACAGTTATACCTATATCTATTAACATTTGTTTATACATTATTAATTCTGTACATAACAATGATAAACAGGAGAATTCTGCCTCCATAGTAGACAAACTTATATGTTGTTGTCTTATTGACTTCCAGCCTATTAATGTATTACCCAGCATTATGGCTGTTCCTGAAGTCGACTTTCTAGTGTCTCTTTCTGATGCAAAGCTAGCATCTGCATAAGCACTCAAAATTAAATCACCCTTTGGTTCTAAATACAATGAATAATTCATTGTCTTTTTAAGATATCTTAATATCCTCTTAGCTGCAATCCAGTGTCTTTCACATGGTGCAGAATTGAATCTAGCCAACTGATTCACACAGTACGATATATCTGGTCTAGACCAATTACTAATATAACTCAAACTACCAATTAAAGATTGATAAATCACCTTATCAAACTCAGGGCTTTGTTCATCAGTGTTGCTAAACTCCTGACTCATTGGAGTCTTAGCCGGCTTACAAAGCTCCATCTTGTAATCTTTTAGCAATTTGCTTATCTTATCTTCCTGAGATATCTTAAAACCTTTCCGTGTTTTCTTTATATTCAAACCGAGATACTTCTTTATCTCCCTAATTGCTTGATCTTTATTCTCTTTCCTAATGATGCTATTATTTTATTAGCTTCATCATTAGTTTCAGTTATCAATGCAATGTCATCTGTGAATAGTAATAATAATGATACTTTCCCATTTGTCTCCTCTTAAACAGACATGGATCGGCTAAACCAGCTTTAAATCCTATATTGTCTAGTTCCTTTACAATATACTGGTTCCATTCATAGCCTGATTGTTTTAGACCATAGAGGCTTTTCTTTAACAACCAACAATCATTATTATCCTTATTTTCACTTTTAATACCAACAGGTTTTTTCATATAAATAATATGTTTTAATGGGGCGTGCAAGTAAGCAGTTTCCACATCTAAATGGTTAACTATATAGTTTTTACTAGCTGCCCACACTAAAGCTGCTCTCAAGGTTGCTGCCTTAAGACTAGGTGCAAACACCTCATCATAGTCATTAGCATTCTGCCTAAAACCTTGGGCTACTAACCTTGCCTTATGGATTAAATTACCATCTTTATCTATTTTTACCTTAAAAATCCATTTGCAGCCAATGGATTTCTTTCCTACAGGTAATTTGGCATTCTCATACACTTTCATATCACTTAATGAATTCAGTTCCTTATTCATTGCTGCATACCATTTTTCTTTTTCCTTATTAGGATACTTTTTAATTTCTTCAACAGAATTAGGAACTTGATTAATTTGGCACACTGTGTTAGCCTGGTACCTATCAGGCGGTCTAGATATACGTGTAGTTCTTCTGGGAATTACAGGGCTTACAGGAGGACTTTGTTGAACTACTACCTGTTCATCTTCCTCATCCTGTTCAGCTATTGAGTCTGTTTCTTCCTTTATGGGCACTATTTCATCCTGTATTTGTCTCTTTACTTTATTTTTAAAATTACAGGGATAACTAATGGGATTTCTATAGGATTCAATAATTACATCTTTATTGGCATCCTGTTCTAATTTCTCCCATCCTTCATGTTCTAGAAATTGGGCACTAGCACTACATAACACTTTAGATGTGCCTTTCTCCCAAAATCTATATGCCCTATGGTTTGCCTGATAACCAACGAAGAAAAATCTTTTAGCTCTATGTTGCCCTTTTTTCTGATTTGTGCAGGAATATGCACCCATGCTGGTGCACCAAATGTGTGCAGGTAACTTAGGTCAGGTTTCCTGCCATGCCATCTGGTAAATGGTATTTCACCTGTTGTTGTATTAACAACGTTGTTCAATATGTTATTAGCACACATTGTAGCCTCCCCCACAAAGAATCAGGTAACCCAGAATCATTTAACATTGTTCTAACCATTGCCTGTAGTGTTTGGCCTCTTCTTTCAATAAAAGCGTTATGTTCTGGCCTGTATGGAGCAGACTTCTTATGCTCTATTCCTGCTATCTTAAGTCTGTTCTGGAATTTGTTATTAATAAATTCCGCACCATTATCTGTCACCAGGGTTATCAATTGTCGTTTAGACTTTCTTTCAGCAAACCTAAGCCAATTGAAAAATGTTGATATGTTTCAGTTTTGCTTTTCATTAAATAGCAAAACCCATATCTAGAATAATGGTCCATAATGCTCAGTATATATCTAGCACCCCCATACTGGGTTTCTTTGGACCTATTATGTCTGCAACTACTACTTCTAAAGGTTCTTTTGTTTTGAAACCATTTAGCCTATTTGCAGGCAATACTTTGCTCTTATCTTCACAGCAAACATTACAACGCAAATATTTATCACAAGGTTTTAACCTTATTCCTTCAGATAACTCAACTGTACGTTTTAGCATTTTAAAATTTACATGCCCCAAACGCCTATGCAATAAATGGATACATTCTTCATGAGGCTTTATATTATTAAATACAGTTTGAGCCTCCCTTTCCTACTATTATCTAATACATATAATGTTCCATTTAAAGCTGCAGTTACCCTTTTGTTATCTTTTTCAATTATGCAATTATTATCTTTAAAAGTAATTACATAACCTAATTTATCTAATACCCTTACTGAAAGCAAATTAAACTTTAGTTGCGGTACATACAACATTTTTATATCCTGGTTTATGTACGGACAACGTGCAAAACCTTGACCTTTCGCTTTCAGGTTCCAGCCGTTAGCAAGAGATATATGTTGAGAGCTTGTAGACATTTTTATAAATTTTGTCTTATCTCTTGTGATGCAGTGGGATGCGCCACTGTCAACCACCCATAAATTATTCTTCACATCAGAGTTGCTAAACGTGGCTAGTTCAAATGCTTTCTTTGGCTTTTTTACATTCTGGCTTTTTCTCTTTTTGCAGAATCTTGCCAAATGTCCTCTGCCTCCACAATTAAAACACTTTTTAATTGTGTATGCTGTTGAAGATAAATTCTCTTCTTCCAGGTGCTTTACTTTGCTTTGCTGGTTTCTTTCAAACTTTGAAGATAATTTCTCTTCTTTCTTATCTTCTCTCAGCTCGTCACGCTCACGCCTTCTTCTGGCTTCTTCTAGTAGCCTGCCTGTAATCTCGGTTAATGAGAGGCTTTCTTTTGGCAATACTTCCAACGAAGTCACATAGTCATCATAGCTTTGATCTAATGAAGATAATATGATGTAGACTTGTTGCAGTTCATTAAATATAAGCTCTTTTCTTGCAATTCTTGAAAAATGCTCTTCATACAGTTTAAATGAACTAACATATCTCCATTCCTCTGAAGATGCGTTCGAAAAGCTTCCGTGTAAGATTTATATGTGCTCCTACACTGTCCCGAACATAAATCTTCCTGAGGTTCTCCCAGCAGTTTGCAGCATTTTCTTCTCCACGAATATGGACAAGCTGCTGATCACAGAGAGTCAGTCCTATGATGCATAAAGCCTGCTCATTCTTCAGTTTAAAGTCTTGTAACTTTTCGTTATCATCATCATCAGCAGGATCCCATCTACTCACATCTGGTGGGTTTGCTATTATGTCCCACAAACCTTCTCTGCGTAGAAGTAAACTACATTTCATTGACCATGAAACATAGTTTGTTCCATCCAGCCTGGATATCATGGACAGTTGTGACAAATTTACTTGTGCCATTACTCTTCAGATATTTTAACTATTTTAAACTAATTAAAACAGTTTGTTTTTACAGTAATGTGCAACTCACACCAACTCTCTCTGCTATATCCTGGTTAGTTAGACTATGCTGCTGGGCCCATAACCAATGTTAGGGTTTTGGTGATTAACCCCTAGAAGAGTATTGCAGCAGTAGTCAAGCCAGGAAGCCAAAGGAGAGCGGAAGGGCCCCAGAGTATACACACACTGAACACAAACACTGTTTGTAGTTTAAATAGTTTTTAATCCAGTTAGAATTTAAGCATTGTCATTCAGTCCATTAAGTCATTCACAGTATTTCCATCCAGTAAGACTCACTAGTATAGTCCAAGTTAAGAGTCCTTGCAATATCTTTATCAGCCGATAAAGATATCTTCTCCTCCTCCGGTTTCACTCTCCAGAGAAACAAACGCTGGATATTCAGCAAACAGTAGCAAACAAAAACAGTTCAGTCACAGGCACTCACAGTCAGTAATCACAGTTAGTCACAGTAAGACACAGTTAGTCGCAGCAGCACACAGTAAGTCGCAGCAGCACACAGTTACAGACAGAGACAGCTTTCCAGCTTCTAATGCTTCCTTATATTGTAACTTGTAACCGCACCCTTAATCGGCTAATTGCCTGCTGCATTGTGCTTAAAGTGATAAGCACTTAAACCATGATATCTAAGTTTTATATATTTATTCACCCAAACCATATTTGGTATCAATGTTATACCTAACAAACTGAGCATATGTAATGCAAGCTCTACCCTTTAAGTCAGGGGTGGCTAACGTTTTTGGGCTCCTGTGCCAAAAATTGTGTGTGCATGCACGCTTACGAGCCAGCACCCAGAAGACAATGCATACGCCCCCACCACGCCCCCTGCGCATGCACACGCAATTCTCCCCCTCCGCCACCTTACCTGCACTGCGCCTCCTAGCTGATTTTGGCCTCCCAGAGGCTTGAAGAAAGCTTCTGCAGCCTTTGCAGGCTGAAAAATGGTCCCGTTTTGTCACTTCTGGTATTTCCAGAAATACAGGAAGTGATGAAATGGTCCTATTTTTAGCCTGCAAAGGCTGCAGAGGCTTTCCTCAAGCCTCTGGGAGGCCAAAAAAGGCTTTAAACAGGCCGAAAATCAGCTGTGAGGCACGTGCATGCGCAGTGAGGTAACTTTGCCTGGGGCTCATGTGCCCGCACAAATGGCTCTGTGTGCCACCTGTGGCACGCCTGCCATAGGTTCGCCATCACGGCCTGAAGTGATGTCAAAGTGCAGGCATTTGAAGGAAGCAATTACAGGTAGTCCTTGACTTAGAATGAATCATTTAGTGACTGTTCAAAGTTACAACAGTACTGAAAAAAAAGTGACTTACAACCAGTTCTCACAACCTACATAGCATCCCCAACGGTCATGTGATCGAAATTTGGGTGTTGTAAATGTTTTAAAATTGGATGAGACTCACTTAGCAACTGCTTTGCTTAACACCAGAATTTCTTATTTTAATTGTGGTCATGAGTCGAGGACTACCTACAGTATATGACAATGTTTATTCAGATTTTCTGTTCTCAGGAATCCTTCACGCTTTTAAAAAATTATGGAGCTCCCCCAAAACGTTTTGTCTGTGTGGGTTATATTTATCAACATATGCCAGATTAAAAATTAAACAAACACATTTGTAAGTATTTATTTCTTGAAATGTAAAATAACACTATAAAACCCATTAGACCGTAACATACAATATTTCCATGAAAACCCCCGTATTTTTAGCAAATAAAAAATAATGAGAAGAGTGACATTGTTTAATATTTTCAATATTATATATTCAAATATCTTCAATATTGAGTAAATAATTTTGATTATGCAAACCCCTACGAGAATTTGGGGGAAAGACCCCCAGTGATCCTCAGGCCACCTTTTAAGAAACCCTAAATTATAGCATATCCAACCGAGTAGTTATGTCACTGTGTAGAGGTAAGTCCTCAATTTATGACCACAATCATCATCATCATCATTTAACGACCCCATAATCCATTGTGGGGTGGAGTTTGGGCAAGTGAATGGAGCTAGCAGAGTGGCCGGATGCCTTTCCTACTGCCAGTGCGGAGTTTTGGTCAGCAGATATATTCTCAGTGTGCCCAGAGAGAGAAATATCTGCCTCTACCTAGGATCGAACTCACAGCCTCCTGATTGTGAGGCGAGAGCTCCACCTCAAGGCCACTGCAACACTCTAACTTATGACCACAATGGAGCCCAACATTTGTAAGTCATAAGTCACTTTTTTTCAGTGCCGTTGTAGCTTATCCCAACTCTATTGCAATTCTCTTCTCCAGCCATGGCTTGACCCTGTATCGGGGTTGGTTTGAACCAGCTGCTTTAACTGGGAGAACAAGGTGGCTTCTTCCATCTTTTGTCCCCCTGATCTCAGCCGTTTTTGACCCCAGGGCAGAACAGTTCGCCAGTCTGGAATCGGTTCTCAAAACGACGTCAAAGACCTCCAATGCTTTAGGGGCTCGAGCAGAGTTCTGGAAACTCCGAGGTTTGCGGGGAGCCAAACGGATGCTGCGCAAAAGCCGGGAAGATCTGTCAAATCTTACCAAGCAGGGCCACTATCCGCCTTACGAGAAGGTTGTACTCAAGGAAGGTAGGTGCTTGTAGTAGTGAAGGAGGAGATATGTTGCAGATATGTAGGCCTCGATTTACAATTAGAATTGTTCTAAGCATTCTAAATGGTCTGTGATTAATATGTATATATATCTCTCTCTCTGTGTGTGTGTATCTATCTATATCTATCTATCTATCTATCTATCTATCTATCTATCTATCTATCTATCTATCTATATCTATATCTATATCTATATCTATAGATAGATGATAGATAGAAGATATAGAAAGATAGATAGATGATGGATAGATGATAGAAGATATAGATAGATGATAGATAGATGATAGATGATAGATAAATAAATAATAGATTGATCGATAGATGATAGATAGCAATAGCACTTAGACATATATACCGCCTTATAGTGCTTTATAGCCCTCTCTAAACAGTTTACAGAGTCAGCCTACTGGTCCCAACAATTTGGGTCCTCATTTTACCAACCTCAGAAGGACAGAAGGCTGAGTCAGCCTTGAGCCTGGTGAGATTTGAACTGCCAAATTGCAGGCAGCCAGCAGAAGTAGCTTGCAGTACTGCACTCTAACCACTGCGCCATCAAGGCTCATATAGATAACTGGATGGATGGATGGATGGATGGATGGATGGATGGATGGATGGATGGATGGATGGACGGACAGACAGACAGACAGACAGACAGAAATATTTGAATAAATGATACTCTCTCTCTGTGTGTGTGTGTGTGTGTGTGTGTGAGAGAGAGAGAGAGAGTATATATTTTTTTTTCTTTTGTGAGCAGGCATCAGAATTGCATAATTTAATGTTTCCAGTGTGTTCACAGAAAAAAAATGTGACAATAAAGCTTGTCTTGTCCTGTCCTGTCCTGTCCTGCCCTGGTCCTGTCCTATCCTGTCCTGTTCTGGTCTGTTCTGGTCCTGTCCTGGTCCCGTTTTGTCTTGTCCTTGTCAATTGGGACCAGAATTTCCATTGCTAAGCAAGACAATTGTGAAGTGAGTCACACCCTATTTTGTGAACATTTTTGCCTGAGTTAAGGAAATCTCTACAGTTGCTAAGTGAGTCACACGTTCGTGAAATGAATCCAGCTTCTCCCAGTGACTTTGTTTGTTGGAAGCCAGCTTGGAAGGTCCCTTGGATGATGCCACCATCATGAAAATATCCCAGTTGCCAAACGGCCATACTTGTATCATGTAACCATGGGGATGCTGTAAAGATTCATAAGAGTGAAAAACGGTCATAAGCCATTTTTTTCCAGTGCTGTTGTAACTTCAAACTGTCACTAAACAAATGCTAACAAGTCAAGGACTACCTGGCTACCTTTTTCAGTTTCGCACATAACCCTGAAAATATTGGGTTGCTTTAAGCACTGCTAAATCATTTTTCGAAGGATGCCAAACCCTAAAAAAAAAAGGAAGGCAATACTTCCTCTGATGTCTTTCTCCTAATCTCTTGTGGACTAGAAACTTGATTTACAAGGTGATTTTTCTCATGCAGCCACTTTTAAGCGTCCTGTGGTGATCCTGGGCCCAATTGCTGACATCGCCATGCAGAAACTGAGCACGGAGATGCCAGATCAATTTCAGACTGCAGGTGAGTGTGCTTGAGTTTCAAGGACGAGGAGCGGCGTTTCCTACCTGGTGGATCTCGGGCCCTGTTGGAATTCTCTACTGCTCTAGCTGTGCCTTGAAATCCCCCCAAGTTCAGCATTTTTTCCACTTCTCCCACATTAAGACTTCAACTCCCAGAATTCCTCAGCCCTAATGGTTGTAAGTTGCAAGGACCGGTTTCAAGTCTCTATTTGAGCACTGTTGTAACTTTGGTCATAAATGAATAATTGTAACTCAAGGAGTAGCTGTATTCTCAAATCTCTTTCTCCCTCTCTCTGTTTTTTTAGAGAGTGTTATCAGAGAAGGAGGAACATCTAAAGTGATCAAACTGGACACCGTGTGGCAAATTGCAAAGCAGGTGAGGCAATGAAGTGGTGATGGAAATAACATAATGAAACTTTTAATGTTGGTGTTTAAAATTATAGTCCTGTACAGACATTCTAAGAGAATAACAGAAGAATTGGAAGGGACCTTGGAGGTCTTCTAGTCCAGGGGTCACCAACCTTTTGGACCTCAGGGACCACCAAACTCATAATTTAAAATCCCAGGTACCACTAACCGGTTCTGTGGGCGTGGCCTAATTTGTGGGTGTGGCTTGGTGGTCATGTGACTGGCTGGGCATGGCTTGTATGTAAATATTATAAGTATTTATATAAATATTGAATTTTTTATACAAAAAGAGCAAGTTTTACCCAAAATCAGGCAAAGCAGGCAGGCAGATTGAGTTGCTCACAGAATCACAGAGTCATTCAGAGATCTATCTATCTGCCATCGGCTACCTGAGTCTGTCACATAAAATTTGCTTGCAAGCAAACTCACAAAATTAACTCACAACACACCATGTATATAAATATTGATTTTTTTTATTAAATGAGCAACTTTTACCCAAAACCAAGCAAAGCAGGCAGACAGATTGAGTTGCGCACAGAATCACAGATTCATTCAGTGATCTATCTATCTACCATCGGCTAGCTCAGTCTGTCACATAAACTTTGCTTGCCGTGAGTCTGCACTGAATAATAGAACCTTCAGTCCTAAGGGAGGTTCGGCTTAAAAGCAGAACTGAAGATCTAAAGACTAGCTAGAAAGCAAGAAATCCAACCATTTCCTGCTTCCTAGCTAATCTAAATCTCCAGAACAGATGATGAACAGATGATGGTCGGAAAAAGGAAAAATAGAAATTTAGCAGGCAAGTTTGCTGGGTAAGGAGTGAGTGGCCGGGGAGAGTTCCCACGGGCCATGTGGGTGGCGCTGCCTTGTGTTTCTGCGCAGCCTGGATTAATTGCTTTGGGGGGGATGCTCTGGGGGTGAGATTTCTCTGCGGCCCACCGGTGGGCTGCGGCCCACCAGTTGGCGACCGCTGTTGTAGTCTAACCTCCTATTCAAGCAGGAAACCTTTTACCATTGGAGTTAAACGGCTGTCCAGTGTCTTCTTAAAAACCTCTAGTGTTGGAGCATTTACAACTTCTGGAGGCAAATTGTTCCACTGATTAATTGTTCTAACTGTCAGGAAATTTCTCCTTAGTTCTAGGTTGCTTCTCTCCTTGATTAATATCCATCCATTGCTTCTTCTCCTGCCTTCAGGTGCTTTGGAGAGTAGCTTGACTCCCTCTTCTTTGTGGTAGCCCCTGAGATATTGGAACACCTATTATGTCACCCTTAGTCTTCATTAAACTAGACATAACCCAATTCCTGCAACCATTCTTCATACGTTTCAGCCTTCAGCCCCCTAGTCATCTTAGTTGCTCTTCTCTGCGCTCTTTCTAGAATCTCAACGTCTTTTTTTCAAATCAAAATCAAATCAAATCAAGCTTTATTATCAGAGTACAACGTGTGTGTCAGCTTTGGAAGCCATGTTGAGATCAGATGCTCCCATGCTGCCACATCTGAGCCTGAGAAAGTGAGAGGGGGGAATATATTCGAGTATATCTAGTTATACCCAATAACATTCTTTTTCTGAGTCAAGGTCAGGTTGTGTTGGCGCATAACTGAGAGGAAGTCTTAACTGGAGATGGATAGTGATTGATTGGGCCATGTGGTGGATGATTGGTGAAGGGGTTGGATTTTGTAGTTTTTACTTATTGTAAGGAAGCCCGGAACTTTCAGATTCGGGATTCCACAGTTGTGCCAGTTACTATCCAAATAAAAAGGAACCTTTGAGAAGATGTCTGTCTCCGAGTTATTGTTTGGAATGGAGTGTTGCTGGAACATTGACATTGTGTACAATAAGATTGGCTGAGCCTCCCTTCGTGCACACCCCACACCCCCAATACTACTCACAGTGAAGACAAAAAAATAAATTCCCCAATCCAGTGGGTCCTACTAACACACACACACACACACAATCTTATTGCACCATGTGAACTGATTGCACAACACATCAGCCCCACAAGCCTATCACACTATGTTGACATGAAGTTATTTTCCATGTTTACATTCATGGCGACCAAAACTGGATTCAGTATTCCAAGCATGGTCTTATCAAGACATTATTGTAAAGCGTTACTAACATTTCACTTCTCTTTTTAACAGGATAAACATGCATTGCTCGATATCACACCAGCTGCTGTAGAACGTCTCAATTATGTGCAGTATTTCCCCATTGTGGTCTTCTGTGAGCCGGACAGCCGGCAAGGAATCAAGGCCATGAGGCAGTGGCTGGTGCCAGATTCCAAGAAGAGTTCGCGGCGCCTCTATGTGCAGGCCTCCAAGATGCAGAAGTATTGCAGCCACCTCTTCACGGCCACCATCAGCCTCGCCGGAGGGTCCAACAACTGGTACCAGACCCTGAAGGAGATTATCCAAATTGAGCAGGCCCGCCCTGTCTGGATGACGGAAGAACAGGTAGGTGGGCACAATCACAGCGGAGTCAGGTTTTAACCTGGCTTGTAGGCAGCAAGGCAAGTTTCCCCATCCTGATGCTCTCTGGATTCATGACAACTGCTTCCAGGGTTCCAGCGTGTGGAATGCTGCAGTAATATAACTTTAAAATCCAGATTGCAGTCCACATTTGGTGGCTCTGCAACGTGTTAGCTTTTTAGTCCAAAGGAAGTTGTTGTTGTTTTTAAAAATCTAGATTATTTATTATCTGGTAAGAAAAGTTTTCTATTTAGTCTGCTTTTCATTTTTTTTTATATATATTAGACATGAATTATTTATTTTATTAAGCTTCTTTGAGTAGCTTGTCCGAAACCTCTTTAAGTTTCTCAAGGGTTGTCTTCCAAAGTCTATTGCAACCAATGTCAACTCTGAAATGAACCTGGCTGAAGCCATCTTGTGCGACGTCAAAGTTGCCATGAAGCCTGAGAGGGGGAAGATGCGGGGGGAAGTAGATAACCCAGCACCACTCAAAACAAAAAGTTTTCCTGTGGGAACCAAAGTCATTGAAACAGGTGGTCATTGAAAGAGGAGGGGAGCCTGCCTTCCATCTTCATTGGACAATGTGACCAGTGACACCTGAGAGGGGGGAATTTGATTCCTTTAATTAGTTGAAAACCGCAAAAACTGTCAGAGTTGGTTTAATGTCAGCCTGTTCTGACCAAGGCTTCCTAGACCATAACTACGCACACGCTTATTTTAAAAGCAAGACTTATTTTATTGCAATGCTGAGAATTGTTTTCATTCCCAGCCGGAATTAATCTCAAACAGTCCCTAGAGATAGGCACCCACCTTTCTTTTCTGTGAAGTGCTGCCAATAACGGAAGTATCAAATGAACTAGAAAAAATACCAACCCAAGTACAAAGAGCTTCAAGAATGAGTCTGAACCGAACGAACAACTTTGCTTCCTGCAAAGTTTTTGTCATCTTTGCCTGACCTTTATACCTTATGGGAGGGGCAATCACCTCCCAGCCTTACTCCCGAGTCGCCCCTTTTGTTTCAGCTGTTCTTGCCTTCTAGCAGCTCTGTGCACACGGGCACTGGGAACGGGCTCCCCTGGTTCCTCTGCCTTGCTGCTGCCAGACTCCAGAGGCTCCAGAGGCAGCACCCCGCTCCCAGATGGTCCTGGCCCTATCTCTGCATCGGATGCAGGACCCTCATCCGAGTCCTCTCCAGACTCCCGGACTGGTCCCCATTCTTCCCCACTGTCCGATTCCACTGTAGTCTGCACAGGCTGCCGGCAAACCACAACACAGCACCCAGTGAAAGCATAACTCCGAGGCAGGTAGATTCCTTAAAGGATATGTTTATTGGATACATCATATCGGCATAGCCGGTGAAAACCAACTCCAACAGTTCCCATGGTTTTCACCTAATTAAACGAATCAAATTTCCCCCTCCCAGGTGTCACTGGTCACATTGTCCAATGAAGATGGAAAGCAGGCTCCTCTTCTCTTTCAATGGCCACCTGTTTTAATGACCTTGGTTCCCACAGGAAAACTTTTTGTTTTGACTGGATCTGAGCTATCTACTTCCCCCGTCCTCTTCCCCCCTCTGGCTTCATGGCAACTTTGAGACTGCACAAAATGGAGACAGCCAGGTTCGCTTCAGAGTTGACAGTTCTCCAACAGCAACCCTCAACCTTTGGGTCTCAGGGACCGATACTGTGGAGGGCGCTTTTTTCTGTGGACTGGATGGTGTGGTTTTGCACACTGTCTGGATCCCCCATTTGCACAGATGGGGCTTCACTCGCTTCTACAGCCTGGTTCCTGGTTGGCCATGCACTGGTGCCGGTCCGTTGCCCAGGGGATGGGGATCCCTTCTTCCACAAGATTTGGCTTAGTATAAACTTCCTTCCTTCTCAAATAACCATCTGCTTTCTACTCTGTAATTTTCCACTCCTTTTTTTTCCTTCAGGTGGATGCTTCGGCTGAGGAGAGCCTGGACATATTAAACCAGACCTCGGCTATCAGTATGGGTGACCTGACTTGTGACAGTCGGGCCAACAGTGATTATGAGGAAACGGACGCAGAAGGAGAACCTTACACGGACCAGGAATTAGATGAGCCCTATCAAGAGGCAGCTCTGAGCCGTTCTTCGGAGCCGGCAGAACAAAACCTGGATCAGGACCTGAATGAGCGTGTGGCAGCTGCTTTGGCCTACCCCATTGACGTGGTAAGGAGAGTCAACCTCCTGGCTTTGAAAGGGATCCTAAAGGTGATGTAGCCTGCACCAGGAGTCTCCAATCTTGGCAACTTTAAGCCTGGAGGACTTCAACTCCCAGAATTCCCCAGCCAGCAAAACTGCCAAGGTTGGAGACCCCTGGTCTAATATACTAGTTCGCCCTCTTTATTTTGATGACTTCGAGGCACTGATCTGGCAGCTACCCAGACCAATCCCTACTGTTTTATTGGCAACCTTTTCAGAAATGGTTTGTCACTTTAATAGTTTTGAATTCATTCTAATTTCTTTGCTTGAGGAGGGCCTGTGGTGGCTCACGTGGTAAGACGCTGGGCTTGCTCACTGCCGAGGCCAAGGCCAGCAGCTCAGCGGCTCGATTCCCCGTGAGAGAATAAACCACAGAGGGACAAGAAAGGACCCTCCCCCAATTGCCTACTAGCATTCAGGCGTCAAAGATAACACCGCCTGTAAAAATTCCTTTCACATAAGCAGCCAGCCACCTCAGTGATCCCTGGCTAACAAGTGCCATATGCTAAATAAATAAATATTTGCTTGATTGATGTGAGTCACTCAAAATTGGATGGCACACAAGTGTAATTCTTCTTCTTCTTCTTCTTCTTCTTCTTCTTCTTCTTCTTCTTCTTCTTCTTCTTCTTCTTCTTCTTCTTCTTCTTCTTCTTCTTCTTCTTCTTCTTCTTCTTCTTCTTCTTCTTCTTCTCCTTCTCCTTCTCCTTCTCCTTCTCCTTCTTCTCCTTCTCCTCCTCCTCCTCCGCTGCCACCGCCGTTCTAGGACTGCATCACAAGCCACCATTTGAAATCTGTGCCATAAAATGAGTTGTAATGGATATTTTTCTTTCTTATAGCATGATAGTGATCACCAACCCCAAGGACAGTGGCACAGCAGTTATGACATCAGGTATAAACTACTCATTTGATGCTTGGTGATGGGTTGGGAAGAATTTTCTTAAGCCTGCAGTTGGAGTCAAAACGCCTCTCCATGTATGTGGTAAAATTTGAATTATATCCATAACTAATGCAACTCCTGCATGAGACGTATTATCTGGAAAATCTAGACGTCCCTATCACTTCATGAGGCAAGGGTAGTGACTTTTGACTCAGCCAGTGAGAATGAGTTACTAAGATTGCTGATCTGGGTTGGTGGCGAACTGGGTTTAACATGTTGTGTGAACCCATCCAGTGCATTCTAAGTTTGCATCTGGTGTTCGAAAAAGTAGCATGCATTCTCTTGGAGACAAATTCTGGTCAAATATCTCAAGGCCTTTAGGAGGGCAGAAAGCAGAATAACAGAGTTGGAAGGGACCTTGGAGGTTTTCTAGTCCAACCTGCTGGTCAAGCAGGAAACTCTATACCATTTCAGACAAATCGTTGTCCAATCTCTTCTTAAAAACCTCCAGTACCCACAAATTCTGGAGGCAATTTCATATGGCAACTAGACTTTGTTTTTCCTTGAGGACCAGTTGCCAAAATTCCAGTTGCCTTTTGAAAAAGCACTTTTGGTAAACCATGACCTGGATCACTGAGAATCTCCATGGGCATTCTGGAGGCAAGTCATTCCATTGATTAATTGTTCTAACTGTCAAGAAATTTCTCCTTAGTTCTTGGTCAGTTTCCGTCCGTTGTTTCTTATTGTGCCTTCTGGTGCTGTGAAAAATAGGTCAACCGCCCTCATTTTCATGGCAGCCCTTCAAATATTGGAAGACTGCTATCAGGTCTCCCCTGGTTCTTATTTTCACTAGACCGGTCATATCCAATTAGTGCAACCGTTCTTCATATGTTTTAGCCTCCAGCCCCCTAATCATCTTAGTTGCTTTTCTCTGCACTCTTTCCAGAGTCTCAACCATTTTTTTTATATTGTGGTGACCAAAACTGAATGCAGTATTCCAAGTGTGGTCGTACTAAGGCTTTGTAGGGTGGTAGTAATACTTCACGAGATATAGATAGATAGATAGATAGATAGATAGATAGATAGATAGATAGATAGATAGATAGATAGAGATAGACAGACAGACTTACTTCTTTATTGGCCAAGTGTGTTTGGACACACAAGGAATTTGTCTTGATGCAAATGCACATAAAAAGAAAGTGTACATAAAAAGAAAAGATAACAGTACATTCGTCAAGAGTCAAGAATCATCAGGTACAACACTTAATGATAGTCATAGGGTACAATAAGCAATCAAATCATACTAGGAAACAGTTAGTAAAAATCGTAAGAATACAAAGAGACAAAGTTACTGTCATACAGTCACAAGTGGGAGGAGATGGGTGAAAGGAAGGATGGGAGGATTAATAGTAATAGTAATGCAGAATTAGTAAATAGTTGGACAGTGTTAAGGGAATTATTTGTTTAGCAGAGTGATGGCGTTCGGAGGAAAACTCCCCTTGTGTCCAGTTGTTCTGGTGTGTAGTGCTCTATAGCGTCGTTCTAAGTGTAGGAGTTGAAACAGTTTATGTCCGGGATGTGAGGGAGTCAGTAGATATTTTCACAACCCTCTTTTTGACTCTGCAGTATACAGGTTTATCCCTCTATTAATGCAACCTGTTTAATGTGCCTGTGTAAAATCTATGCAGTGCATTGATTTACAACTTTGCCATCTCTTTGTCAGGGAATACGAACATGAAGCGCTGCGGCAGAAGTTCACCCATGCACAGACTTACGACTCTGAGTCAGACCAGGACTATGGTTACGACTGGGGACCTGCCACAGACCTGTGACCATGCCAGCAGCTACGTTGCCCGCCTGCAACTTACTTGGATGGCCGTGCAAAGCTGGCCTTGTCATTCCAATTTTGCTGGCACCCTTCTGAGGCCTTCGATTCTCCTATAGAGCGCTAAAAACGTGGGGAATAGGGCAAGATTTGCAACGGCTGGAGGTCCTCGTGTGCTTGTTCCGGGAATGTTCCGGTGACTCTTTCACCGTCTTGCCTTAAGTTGGGGACATCCCAGAGCAGCCAGGAGGAACATGCCACCTTGGATGGAAGTTTGGTCTTCAGTTGAACTTCTCCACCGTCCTTTCTTTGGGCAGTTTCATCTCAAGCTGGATGGATATCTGGTGCGTTCAAGTTACTACTGCCCTTTGCTCAAGATCAAGGATTTCCACCGGCCAACAAACTCATAATATGGCCTGGGAGGACTTTACCACCATTTTAATGTCATTCTGGATCCATTTAACCGGAATAAGAAGCTTCAAGCTGCAAATACATCAATGTTTCTCAACCGTAAAAACTTGAAGATGTCTGGACTTCGACTCCCAGAATTCCCCAGCCAGCTCTGCTAGCTGGGGAATTCTGGGAGTTGAAGTCCAGATATCTTCAAGTTGCCAAGATGGAGGAATACTATACACAGCCTCATTAGGCCACTTTTATACTTCAAGTGAGGCGAAGAACTTCCACCTCATGTTTTTAACTTGATACACAATACTTTTAAGAAACCATCATTCGCAAAGTTGAGGATTGTCTCAAGAATTTTAAATCCACACCTCATATATTGTCTTTCCCCACCAGAGGACTATTTTTGCTTACAAACAACACTCCGTGTTTTATCTTTTTAAATCTTTCCCCTTGTGTATAATCACCAGCTAATATGGCTCCCTACTTGGCAGTCAAGAGCCCCTTCCTCACCCTTTCACTTCAGACCTAAACTATATAATCTCACACAACCACAAATTAAGGCCGAAAATTCACGAGATGGCCAATTTTGACTACTATACAACTCCAAAATCTCATTCAATCTGGCCTCATTCAATCTTCACGATTCAGCTTTTTTTAAAAAAAAAAAAAAAAGTTCAATTGGGAGGCTACACATTTATAGTACAGACAGTCCTTGAGTTATGACCATAATGGAGCTTGCCCATTATGGTCAAAAGTTGGCATAAACTTTATTAGGGGCACTATTGTTCTGGTTCCCTAGGATTTTGTAACTCCCTTTTATAATTTGCAATGTGGTAGTCAGAAAGGGTGATTTAATTCTGCCTTTTTAATCAAAAAAATATGACAGAGTATTAAGCATATTTAATTACTTTTTAAAATCCGTATAACTTCCCTTTGGGATTTCTCTTCCCTTTTGCATTTTTGTGCGCCCGTTGACAAGGAGCAGCCTGGGATGAGGGAATCTGATGTATTGCCTTAATGTATGTGACAATCTTCTCCATATGTGATGAGTGAAGATGGAGGAGGAGCTGTGGCTTGTCCGTCCATCATTTGTGCCTTTTGTATCATTAAAGCATTCCTTTTCAGCTAAGTTTACAAGGATCTTCACAGAGAAGAAGACCAAATGTGGGATGCTGACCGACTCGCTGGTTTGGAAGGGGGGGAAAAAAAGCAAGATATTTTGTTATCTCCTTGTTAATTTAAACAATATCCTGGCAATGAACAATACTTGCTTTTTGCAAATGCTCAAATCCGTTCAGGCAGTCTGAGGGATTGTTTTTCAATCTTGGCAGCAGAGGTGGTATTCAGCCAATTCTGACAGGTTCTGGAGAACCGTAGCGGACATTTTGAGTAGTTTGAAGAACCTGCAAATACCCCCTCTGACTGGCCCCGCCCCCTTCTATTCTCTGCCTCCTGCCTCCCAGCTGATTGGCTGGATCTTCTTTGGTTGCCCTGCACAGGAGAACGGAGCTGGAAAGCAGGTTAGTGAGGTGGGGAGGGAATGGGGATTTTGAATGGGGAGGGAATGGAGATTTTATCCTTCCCCTGCCACGCCCACCGAGCCATGCCCACAGAACCAGTAGTAAAAAAAAAATGTTTTTATTATCTTGTACCGTCCGCTAGATAGTAATAGTTTTTTTAAAAAAGGGTGCCCAGGATGAGATGGATCTTTGAGAATGTTTTGAACTTTCTTAAGGCAGCGGGAGCCAAAAAGCTCTTCCAAAGAGGGCAGAGGGCAATCCATGATCTTCTGGGCAATGACATTAACCCTCTGGAGTGCTTTCCTATCTGCCACTGTGCAATTGGCAAACCAGACACAGGTGCAGTAAGTTAAGATACTATGGTGCAGCGGTAGAAGGTCACCAGCAGTTTTTCATCCAGTTGCTGTTTCCTGAGAAGTCTCAGGTAGAATAATCTCTGCTGGGCCCTTTTGACCACTTCTGCAACGTGGGCACTCCAGGTCAGGTCCTCTTTTATGGTTGTTTCTCAAGCAGAAGCCTTGTGAGGTAAACCTCTTGACAGAACTGTTTTTTCTCTCAGGGCAACCTGGTCTACCCAAATACGGGGAGAAGCACACCGTTTCCTCTTGACAGAAGCTTGTAGAGGAGGAGGTGTGTTGCAAAACCCAATGCCAATTAGCATTTGAAAACAGCGGTGTTGTTGGTCAGTGACTCTCCTCAGTTTGCACGCATGCAAAACCTATACAAATTGCATCAGTGGCTCTGAGGCTTTTGAGGCGGGAAAGGAAACCATTCTTCCAATGTGTTAAAATAATTGAATATTATCAGGAATTTGAATTTGAAACATAGAGTTCAAACAACACAGGCTAACTTTGCCTTAGTTCACCGCACAGCAATGTGTGAATTCAGGCGTCATTTTTAACCATGGTTTATTACTTAACAAAGAGGTCAGCAGCCCGCCAGACTCCAAGATATAGTCCTAGGGAAAAAAAGAAAAACTAGAATTCTACAAAATCACCTAAATTTCACAAGAAAATATGGACAAGAATGCAAACACAACACAGTGGATTTTAATTTTATTATTATTTTTGGAACTGGGAGCCAGGACATGAATGCTGCTGACCCAGGCTTAGCACATAGGGTAAAACAAACCAGAACTTAATACAGTTTCTAAGACTTTCTAGACATTCCTGAAAGCTTTGGAGAGAAGTTTGCAATTCTGCTATTTTAACATTTACAAAACAAGTTCAACCTCCAGCTGCCTGAGCAGTTAAGGCTGCTTAACATGGATTGTCTTGCCAAAAGGTGTCAACTCTTACAACTCTTCCCATTCTCAAGTGAGAGCAAGAAGATGCTTTAAAAAAGCAAATAATATTTATTTATCTCATCTTTGGTGTGCAGAGAATACAATTTTTTAAAAAAGCACTTACTCTCACTTTCGCTCCCTCTCTGATCTGTTTTGGGAAATAATAATTTTAGTGTTTTGGTCATTTCCAAGTTTGTATTAGTAGTTTAAATTTTTAAAAAAAATCATACAGTAGCTCCAAAGCAACTTATAGAATTGTCAGCAATATGTTGAAGTCCAGACACCAGGAGAGTTTGCTTCGATTTCTAATAGCAAAGACCAGACTTGTATGAGTGCAGAAATGAATTTTGGGAGTAGGATCCCACACAGCCAGAGAGAATAGGGTAGATTTTCTACTGTACCCCTAATCTTGCTGGGCCAAATCTTCTAATTTTCCTGGGAGATCTTGACAATGTCGTGGCAACCTGATTCTGGACTGAACCACTTCAAAGAGTATTTACCAAATGCTATATTTTCATATTTCCCTTAAGAAATGTAAAATGTGTAAAAAAGGAACACCTTGGAAAATAGGAAAGCTTATGTCCACCTGCTTTGAAATCTTTAGAATTTTAAAAAATCATAATAAGGAATTCTTCCCACCCTACACCATTCTTCTCCCCTGGAAGTGGTAGTCTAATCCACCCACTTTAGTTCAGGTCTCCCCTGAAAGTGGTACAGTCTAATCCATCTACTTTAACTCAGGTCTTCCCTGGGAGTGGTACAGTCTAATCCACCCACTTTGGTTCAGGTCTCCCTGCAAGTGTAATTCATCTACTTTAATTCAGGTCTGCCCTGCAAGTGGTAGAGTCTAATCCACCCACTTTGGTTCAGGTCTCCCCTGCAAGTGGTAGAGTCTAATCCACCCACTTTGGTTCAGGTCTCCCCTGCAAGTGGTAGAGTCTAATCCACCCACTTTGGTTCAGGTCTCCCCTGCAAGTGGTAGAGTCTAATCCACCCACTTTGGTTCAGGTCTCCCCTGCAAGTGGTAGAGTCTAATCCACCCACTTTGGTTCTGGTCTCCCCTGCAAGTGGTAGAGTCTAATACCCACTTTGGTTCAGGTCTCCCCTGCAAGTGTAATTCATCTACTTTAATTCAGGTCTGCCCTGCAAGTGGTAGAGTCTAATCCACCCACTTTGGTTCAGGTCTCCCCTGAAAGTGGTACAGTCTAATCCATCTACTTTAATTCAGGTCTGCCCTGCAAATGGTAGAGTCTAATCCACCCACTTTGGTTCAGGTCTCCCCTGCAAGTGGTAGAGTCTAATCCACCCACTTTGGTTCAGGTCTCCCCTGCAAGTGGTAGAGTCTAATCCACCCACTTTGGTTCTGGTCTCCCCTGCAAGTGGTAGAGTCTAATCCATCAATTCTAGGTCAGGAACAGTACAGTATTGTATGGTTCAATCTCCAATCTCTTGCTTTCTAGTGTAGAAGCCAACCTCAAGCAATAGGCATAACTGCCAAGTTCACAAGTCCCCAGATAAATGTCCCCAGCAAAGGAAACCAACAACAAACTTGGCTGGAGGGTTCGTGCAGCAGAAACAGTCCCAAAGCTCTTGTGAATCTGGGGCACTGAGCCCGGAGGCCGGCTTCCGATTTGGAAGTGCAGCAAGCTTAGGAAGCAGATACCGGAAGCCATTGGCCAAGGCAGAACCATCAGAGGAAGATGGGTTGCTCCTGGCCAGTTAAAAGACGATAGGTGGAGGCTGGCATGGTTTTGATATGGACCTGCAAGGAAGGAGAAAAACACAGGGCGTGTCTGAAGCTGTGTGATGGCACACTAGGTTCACATGGGGAGGGTCTGTGGCGGGAGGATGTTCGCCTGGTCACAAAATGGCTGTCATATGTGTTATGAGCTATATCAGGGGTGGCCAATCTTTCTGGGTTGGCTGCCCAAGGCGGGATGGTGATGGAGGCGCCTTTATGCATGCGTGCACAGGGCCGCGAGTGTGCACACGAACTGGGTTGCGATTGTGCATGCAGTGCAAATGAGGCCACGAGCGCCTGGGCAACACTCAGGAGATGCTGTGAGCGCACACTCCCGTTCGTGCTAGCGTCGCTAGCGCTCGCACTGCGCTTGCGGCATCACTAGTGTCGACACGACACTAGCGCGAGTGGGGAAGGGTGCAGGCACGCACACACACATGCACTGGCCAGCCACTCACGTGGCCCACGGGTTGGGGACCCCTAATCTATATCAGTTTTTTTTTTTTCAAACTTGGGAACTTGGAAGATAGGCGGATTTCAACTCCCAGAATTCTGGGAGTTGAAGTCCGCCTCTGCTGCTGGCTGGGAATTCTGGGAGTTAAAGTCGCCTATAGCAATGCTGGCTGGGAATTCTGGGAGTTAAAGTCTGCCTATAGCAATGCTGGCTGGGGAATTCTGGGAGTTAAAGTCTGCCTATAGCAATGCTGGCTGGGGAATTCTGGGAGTTGAAGTCCGCCTATAGCAATGCTGCCTGGGGAATTCTGGGAGTTAAAGTCCGCCTATAGCAATGCTGGCTGGGAATTCTGGGAGTTAAAGTCTGCCTATAGCAATGCTGGCTGGGGAATTCTGGGAGTTAAAGTCTGCCTATAGCAATGCTGGCTGGGGAATTCTGGGAGTTAAAGTCCGCCTATAGCAATGCTGGCTGGGGAATTCTGGGAGTTAAAGTCCGCCTATAGCAATGCTGGCTGGGGAATTCTGGGAGTTAAAGTCTGCCTATAGCAATGCTGGCTGGGGAATTCTGGGAGTTGAAGTCCGCCTATAGCAATGCTGGCTGGGAATTCTGGGAGTTGAAGTCCGCCTATAGCAATGCTGGCTGGGGAATTCTGGGAGTTAAAGTCTGCCTATAGCAATGCTGGCTGGGGAATTCTGGGAGTTGAAGTCCGCCTATAGCAATGCTGGCTGGGGAATTCTGGGAGTTGAAGTCCGCCTATAGCCATGATAGTGAACCTACGGTACGTGTGCCACAGGTGGTACGCAGAGCCATTTGTGCTGGCACATGAGCTGCAGGCAAACTTACCTCACTGCGCATGCGCACGCCTCACAGCTGATTTTCGGCCAGTTTGAGGCCTTTTTTAGCCTCCCAGAGGCTTGAGGAAAGCCTCTGCAGCCTGAAAAATAGGCCCATTTTGTCACTTCCTGTATTTCCAGAAATACTGGAAGTGACAAAACGGGCCTATTTTTCGGGCTGCAGAGGCTTTCATCAAGCCTCTGGAGGCAAAAAAGGCCTCAAATGGGCCAAAAATCAACTGGGAGGCACAGTGCAGGTGAGGGGACGTGGGATGGGGGAATTGCATGCGCATGCACTGAGGCAGGGGCGCGCGCATTGCCTTCTGGGTGCTGACATGCAAGCACGTGCACACATAGTTTTTGGCACAGGAGCCAAAAAAGGTTAGCCACCATTGGCCTACAGCAGGGGTAGGGAAACGTGGTTCTTTTATCACTTATGGACTTCACTCCCAGAATTCCTGAGTGAGCCATGAAAGGTTCCCCATCCCTGGCCTACTGGTTTTTCAGTTGTGGGGGAAATCAATTTTTGACTTGAATGGGACTGTCTAATATACAAATGTAATATACAAATGTAGGACATATATGTATAAATGTACGACATAAATGTAGCACATATATGTCCTACACTTGTATATTAAATAGTCCCATTCAAGTCAAAAATTTATTTCCCCCACAACTGAAAAACCAGTAGGCCAGGGATGGGGAACTTTTTATGGCTCCCTCAGGAATTCTGGGAGTTAAAGTCCATAAGTGATAAAAGAGCCAAGTTTCCTTACCCCTGGCCTATTGCAATGCTGGGGAATTCTGGGAGTTGAAGTCCACCTATCTTCCAAGTTTGAAAAACATTGGCCTATATTCATTGCAAATGTAAGGGAAAATCCTCCCTTCTGCCCTCCTCATTCCTCTCTTCTCTTCTTATCACACCCATTTCAATTTGGGTTTCTGGGATTCGATTATTATATCCATTAAAAATTAGGCCGCATTCCAAGAATCCTTGCAAACTCTGGTTCCTTGTCTCGGCCTGCTTCAAAGGGCTGACCTCAATCTTGAAGCCCTGGTCCAAGTTTCTACCTGTCCCAACTTATCCTACCCAAAATCAAGGTGGAGTTTTTGGATTTCTGTCACTTGACTGTGTGACGGCTTGTCTTAAGATACGCTTTAATATAGGTAGTCCTTGACGTACGGCCATTGGTTTAGTCGTTCAAAGTTACGATGGCACTGAGAAAAACGGACATTTACGACCGTTGCAGTGTCTCTGAGGTCATGTAATCAAAATCTGGACACTTGGCAACTGGCATGTATTTCTGACTGTTGTGATGTCCTAGGGTCATGTGATCATCACTTGTGACCTTCCCAGCCCGCTTCCAACAATTAAAATAAATGGAAAAGCTGCTTTGGTTAACAACCATGTGACTCGCTTAACAATCATGGCACACACGTAAAATTGGACCTGACTCACTTAATAACTGCATTACTGAGCAATGGAAGTTCCAGTCTTAATAGTCTATGGAGGTTCTCAGTCATCCAGGTCATGGTTGACCCAAAGGTGCTTTTTTTCAAGACACAATTGGATTTTCTTGGTTTTTCTTTGAAGAGGTTTCCCTTCTCATCCAAGAAGCTTCTTCAGCTCTAACTGGATGGTGGGGAATGGAAATATTGATATTCCTTGCAGACAGCTGGTCATTTGCATTTTTTTTTAAAGTGTCGTTGAGGCCACTTGGAGGTTTATCGGTGTCCTCAGGGTCACTGGAGCCTTCTTGGCTGAAGGATGTTTTTTCTGTGCTGGGTCTTTTCCTTGTTGAACTCAGGTGCAGGCAGTTGGGGATGAGTCTGCATTTCAAACTGAAGTGCAAACGGTTCCTGCAGTCTGCAATTTTTCTGGAAATCCGTTCATACTCCCCACACCTTTGGGACTTCCAGTCCTAATTGTGGTTGTAGGTCAAGGCGTACCACCTGTAGCTTTTTCCGACATTCCCCCAAATCAGCTCTAAGGCCTTTACTGAGATTCTGCTTTATTGCTTCAGCCTCAACCTGTATTTGCCATTTCAGGCAATCGATGCAGCTCAGCTTGTCCTCCGCTTACGACCATGATTTGAACCCAAATGTATGTTGCTAAGCAAGACAGTTATTGAGTTTTGTCTCCCTTTTACAACCTTTCTGGTTAAGTGCACTGCACACTACTCAGTTGTTAAGTAGAAGGTCACAAAAGGGGATCACATGACCTT
The DNA here is from genome assembly GCF_049901735.1 of Notechis scutatus. Lineage (NCBI taxonomy): Eukaryota > Metazoa > Chordata > Lepidosauria > Squamata > Elapidae > Notechis > Notechis scutatus. Next base: position 330,495,305 of record NC_142009.1, on the reverse strand, counting down.
GGGGCACTGCAACCACCATAAATATAAACCAGTTGCCAAGCATCCAAATTTTAATCACATGACTGCAACCATCGGAAGTGTGAAAAACTGGTCATAGGTCACTTTTTTCAGTCCCGTTGAAAATTCCATCACTAAACAAATGGTTGTAAGTCAAGGACTTGGGTTTGCCATCAACCCCAGTTCCAAAAAACCTTTTCACAAATTTGTTGACGTCCGATTTTTTGGGGTTTGAATTGTTTTTAATCCTCGCCCAAGAAATCCCCAGGAAGAAAGAGGAGAGAGGAAGCTCGTTCGGTGTGGCTTTTTCACAATCGGCTTTTCAAAACTAGAGATTCACGCTGTGCACGTACCTCGCTGACCGCCTGGCTAAGGATCTGGATGATCTTCTCATGCGGCATGGCCACCACGCTCTGCCCGTTGATCTCAATGATGCGATGTCCCACGCGGACGCCACCACGTTCTGCAATCCCGCCACGCATGAGGCTACAGATCTGGGCACAGGAAAAAGTCCACTTGTATGGCTAACCCACACCCACCCATGTGCCAAGATTTTGCCCAGGCACAACCCCCAATTTCCAAAACCTCACCGTCAATCCGATATGGATTGTAATTTGTAACCTGAATTCCCTCTAAACAGGGGGCTTGGCTTAACTTGTCTCAGGCCCCCTCAGACTACTCACGATGCCATTTTCCACAGAAAAACCCAGGGGATATTTTGTGCCAGGCCTTCGAACAATTGCTGTAGTGACAGGAGGGCAATGAACGATGCTGAGGGTTACTTCAGTCTGGTTTTTCATATCCTGGGGAAAAAGAAACTTTTACGTTGACCTGAAATTAAGATCAATGCACTCCACCAACAGCAGTAACTTGTTTTATTGCTGGCCGAGGAATTCTGGGAGTTGAAGTCCAGACATCTTAAAAGTGGCCAACATTGAGAAATGCTCTGCTAAATGATGCAGATTGACTGCAGAATATGGAGAATGTCTTGACAGCACATCTGTCAGGGCTCCAACAAATCTACCCCCATTCAAATCATAAGTCTCTAGCTGCATCTCTCAAGAGTAAAAAAAAATGTTTTATTAGGAATGGCCATGTTGGTGTTAGTTGGGTGCAGCCGACACTAAAATACATCATTCATTTCCCCCTTGACCATGGTCTTTCCCCCACCCCGTGGATGTATATTCTCCAATGGGACACATCCATAGCCAAGAGTCATCAATCATGCTCTCCAGTAATAATCTTGCCTGCCAACAGCTTTGGGCTGCCAAGATGATTATCTAAGGCATTTGAGGAATGCACTGCTTTCCCCCCCATTCTCTTTCTGCTGGCAACTAAAAAGACCAAAGGAGTATTATTTTTTTTTAGTTGACAACATCATTTAGCAAAGCGATCCCTAATCCCTGGGCTGCAGACCACTAACGTGGCCTATTTGGATCTGGGCCACGCAAGCGTCGGGCTGGCGCGCGCACACACACGCCCAGCTCCAATTGCACGAGAGGTGAGTCAGTGAGTATGTGCGTGCGTGCCAGCCCGCTGCTTGTGCAGCCCGGTTCTCCTCTATACCTGCCCAGCTGAGCCACCAAGGTGCCAAGGAGGGGGACTGCTGATTTAGCAAAGCCAAAAACGACCATTTTGCTCTAAATCAAGGGTCTTCAAACATGGCATGTGGACTTTCAACTCCCCAGAATTCGTCAGCCAGCAAAGCTTAAAGTTGCCAAGGTTGGAGACCCAAGTTCTAGTCCAGTAATGGCGAACATTTTTGTTGTGGTGTGCCGAAAGCGCGCGCATGCCACCACCCACAATGCAATGCGCCCCACCCCCCTGCGCATGCGCGCGCACACCCCTTACCTGCACTGCACATGTGCATGCCTCCCAGCTGATTTCCGGCCCGTTTGAGGCCATTTTAGCCTTCCTGGGGGCTTGAAGGAAGCCTTTGTAGCCTTTGGAGGCCGAAAAACAGGCCCATTTCGGCACTTCTGGTTTCGGCTCTTCCGGTATTTCCGGAAGGCCCGTTTTTCGGCCTCCAAAGGCTGCAGATGCTTCCCTTGAGCCCCCAGGTGGGTGAAAAGGGCCTCAAATGGGCCGAAAATCAGCTGGGAGGTGCATGCATGCACAGTGCAGTTAAGTTTGGCTGGGGCTCACGTGCCCGCACAAATGGCTCCGCACATAGGTTCGCCATCACGGTTCTAGCCCAAGGGTCTTCAGACGTGGCAACTTTAAGACTTGTAGACTTCAACTCCCAGAATTCCTGAGCTAACATGACTGGAGGAGGAATCCTGGGAATTGAAGTACACAAGTCTTAAAGCTGTCAAGTTTGAAGGCCCCCTGCTATAAATCAAGAGACCCCATTCCCTCCCGCAAGTGTATGCTACTAGGAGCTGATGACGCCTCCATAACAGGTCTGAACATGAAGGGGGCAGAGTCAGAAAGTAGGTGGTGTGATGGAATGTATTCCAGATTCCCAGGGCTGCATTCCAGAAGAGCAAGAGGCAGCGAAGGTTAGATCGTTTGCGTGGGAGAAAGAGAATGAAGATGGCTCCTCCCGACTAGTTCTCAGGGTAAAGGTAGTCCTCAACTTATAACAATTCATTTAGTGACTGTTTAACAATGGCACTGAAAGAAGTGACTTAGAACTGTTTTTCACACTTACGACCGTGGTAGCATTCCCCACGGTCACATGATCCAAATTAGGACGCTTGGCAACTGGTTCCTATTTATGATGGCTGCAATGTCCCGGGGTCATGGGGATCACCCTTTGCAACCTTCTACCAAGGAAAGTCACTGGGGAAATCCAGATTCACTTAACAACTGGGTTACTAACTTATCGAGTGCAATGCTTCACTTAACAACTGTGGCAAGAAAGGTCGTAAAATAGGACAAAACTCACTTAACAACCATCTCGCTTATTTTATTTTTATTTATTAGATTTGTATTGCCGCCTGTTCGCCATGATGACTCAATAGAATATTCTAGCAATAGAAATGTTGGGCTCAATTGTCGTTATAAGCTGAGGACTATCTGAACTGTATCAATCATCTGAAATGGCAAATCCAGGTTGAGGCTGAAGACATAACTCTGGAGTAAACACTGATGCTAGGAAAGGTGGAAGCAAAGAAAAGAGGTTGACCCGCAATAAATGGATGGATTTAGCTATAGTAGTGATAGGGAACTGTGTGGTGGCCTAGTGGGTGGAGCTCTCGCCTCACAATCAGGAGGCTGTGAGTTCGATCCTAGGTAGCGGCAGCTATTCCTCTCTCTCTGGGCACAACAAGAAAATATCTGCTGTGGACTCATCTTAGGCGTCAGAAAGGGCATCCAGCCAGTAAATGCTCGGCTCCATTCAGTTGCCCTGACTCCATCCCTATGCAAGGGATTACAGGAGCATTTAAAGAAGAAGAAAAAAAGTTACAGTGGGGATGGGGCCTCTATTGGAAGACCTAAAGGACCAAACGGGGCAGCTTGCCCTCGGAAGCTGTGGGAGCGCCATCACTTGAGACTTGCAAGAAGAGATTGGACTGCCATTTGTCAGAAATGGTGTAGGGTCTCCCTCTTGGTCAGGGGGTTGGACTAGATGACTTATAAGATCCCTTCCAATTCTGATTATCTGTTATCCTCCTGGAGAAGGAAACTGCATTTCATGACATTTTTCCTGAAAACTGACATTCACTTCCCATTTTTGGCAAAAACCAGCCCATAATGAACAATTGCTTTGCTTAATGACCATGGCGTTTGCTTAATAACTGCCACAAAAATCATAAGATTGGGCCAGTTATGTGTGTGACCTGCTTTAGATTGTCATGACTTATGAACCTAATGGAGCCTGGCCAGTCGTAAGTCAAGGACTACCCTTTACCTTGCTTCCACAAGGCCTGGAAGAGATCATCAACCGCGATCTTTGATCTCTTGGAAATTATGCCCCACCCTTTGCTTTTCTAGCACGTATTCAGCCTGGGAGCAACAACAATTTTATCATCTCTTTTGCGTGCCGGACAAACTGGTTTGAGTTCAAAACAGCCCTAAGCAGGGCTGGGCCTAATTAATATGTATGTAATATTTATTATGGCCAAGAGACCTAAATGGGACATAATGTGTTGGCAGATAAGAGAAAATCCTAGGGCTGGAGGCTAGACTCAGAAGTGAAAAAAAGAATATTCTAGAAAAAAAAGTGGAATGGCAGAGCATATCTATAGAGAGATGATTGGCCAGTCCTTTCTTCTAGGAATCGGAGTCTCCAAACCTGGCACCTTTAGGACTTGTGGGCTTCAATTCCCAGAATTCCCTGGGAGCTATGCTGGCTGGGGAATTCTGGGGGTTTTAGATTACGGATTAACAAGAGTTGGAATGGACCTTATAGGTCATCTTGGAATGGACCTTATAGGTCATAGCAGGCCCTACACCAGGGTGTCCAACCTTGGCAACTTTAAGACTTGTGGACTTCAACTCCCAGAGTTCCTCAGCCAGCTTTGCTGGCTGAGGAACTCTGGGAGTTGAAGTCCACAAATCTAAAGTTGCCAGGTTGGACACCCCTGCCCTACACCATTTCTAACAGATGGCAGTCCAGTCTCTTCTTGAAAGTCTCAAGTGGGGACGCTCCCACAACTTCCGAAGGCAACTTCTGTTCCATGGGTTGATTGTTCTGTCAGAAAATTTATCCTTATTTCCAGGTTGAATCTCTCCTTGTTCAGTTTCCATCCATCATTCCTTGTCTGGCTTTCGGGTGCTTTGGAAAATAGCTTGACCCCTTCCTCTCTGTGGCAGCCCCTCCAATATTGGAAGAGTGCTATCATGTTTTCCTTGATTCTTCTCTTCAACCAGCTCCTGCAACTGTTCGTCGCAGACCCCTGCTCTAGGGCAGGGGTGGGCAACTATGGCCCTTTTATGAATTATGGACTTCAACTCCCAGAATTCCTGAGCAAGCCATGCTAGCTCAGGAATTTTGGGAGTTGAAGTCCACAAGTCATAAAAGGGCCATAGTTGCCCACCTCTGCTCTACGGTAGTCTTGCCAGGAAAGCTAAATGAAGATGCTCACATGATTCCCCAGGGATTGAAAGAATACTAAAATCACACAATTGGAAGAGAATCTATAGGTCATCCAAATCAACCCCCCCTGCTCTATGCCAGATGCTCATCTGACTACTGAGAATCCAGCCTTGAGTTGAAGACCTCTAGCTGGACCTGAGGGCTGCTTTCTCTTTTATTCCCAAGCAAAAAAAGTAATAAATAGAATCATCGGAGTCCTCGCTTTCTCACCCGTATGATGTTCTGGCACGAGACAAGGGGCAGCCCCACGAGGCTCGTTCCGTTGATGGACATGATGCGGTCTCCAATGTTCAGCTTGCCGGATCGCTCGGCCGCTCCCCTGTGCATCAGGTTTGCAATGACCACAGTGGGAAGGATGGATCCCCAACCAGATTCTACAATCACCACGCCCAGAATCGCGCCCTTCTGCTTGGAGATGACGACCTGTATGGAGACACCGAATGGCAGAGGAGAGATCTGTTGCACTGAAAGAGAGAGATCAAGTCAGCAGGTTCTGACCAGTTCTGGAGAACCGGTAGCGGAAATTTTGAGTAGTTGGGAGAACCGGCAAATACCACCTCTGACTGGCCCTGCCCCCATCTATTTTCGGCCTCCCAAGTCCCAGCTGATTGGCTGGATCTTCTTTTGTTGCCCTGCACAGGAGAATAGAGCTGGAAAGCAGGTTAGTGGGATGGGGAGGGAATGGGATTTTGCAGTAACCTTGCCCCAGGAATGGGCAGGGAATGGAGATTTTACAGTATCCTTCCCCTGCCATGCCCCCCAAGCCATGTCCTCCAAGCCACGCCCAGAGAACCGGTAGTAAAAATTTTTGAATCCCACCACTACATCAAGTGTTTCATCCTTTATGGTGCCCTGGGAATCTACAACTGCTACTGTCATCCAAATCAGTGTTTCTCAACTTTGGCTTCTTGAAGACGGGTGGACTTCAGCTCCCAGAATTCCTCAGTCACTTTGGTGACTGTCGGATGTTATGACAAACGCTTCAAAAACTGCTTATCTGGTTCTGAAATTCCAACTTAGGCCTCTCTCCTTCCACAGCCACATGACCATATTTTAGAGCAAGAGTCTTCAAACTTGGCAAGTTTAAGACTTGTGGACTTCAACTCCCAGAATTCTGAGCTAACATGGCTGGAGGAGGAATACTGGGAGTTGAAGTCCACAAGTCTTAAAGCTGTCCAGTTTGAAGACCTCTGTTTTAGAGGCTCAGCAACCAGTCCACAGTTAGTTTTGTGGGAAACTAGGATTATTTCCAGTTTCCATCAAAAAAGGATCCATAACGAACAATAGGTTTGCTTAACAATTGTGGCATTTGCTTAACGATAACCCCAAAAATGGTCATGAAAACAGGTCCAGTCACATGGTGATCCACTTTATAACTGTCACAATTTACAACCATCATTCCAGGCTTAATTATGGTTGTAAGTCAAGGATTATCTCTATAGCTGATGGAAGTTGGGAACAGACTTACGTACTTCCAAGTCTTATTATATACAGGTAGTCCTCGACTTACAACAGTGACTGTTCAAAGTTACAATGGCACTGAAAATAGTGTCTTATTACCATTTTTCACACTTACAACCACTGTAGCATCCCCATGGTCACATGATCAAAATTCAGATGCTTGGCAACTGGTTCATATTTATGACGGTTGCAGTGTCCTGTGGTCGTGTGATCAGCTTTTGCGACCTTCTGATAAGCAAAGTCAATGGGGAAGCCAGATTCACTTAACAACCATGTTACTAATAACAAATACAATGATTTACTTAACAACTCTGTCAAGAAAAGTCGTAAAATGGGGCAAAACTCACTTTACAAATATTTCACTTTGTAAGATAAATTTTGGGCTCAATTATGGTCATAATTTGAGGACTCCCTGTATCTGTCCAGAAAAGGGGACAAGGAAGGGGATTCTTTTAATCTCCTGTGACTGCGAGGACTTAAAAAAAAATAAAAGTCGATAATAAGTAGATAAAAATGCCAAATCCAGTTTGGACATCTGGCTGACTGTGTCACGAACCTCAATATGAATAACTATAACATAACAACATTATGGGGAAATGGAGTTGAAAAATAGTCCAGAATGAACAGGTTAAAATATTGTGGGATTTCCAAATATAAACTGATAGAGTGTTGGCACATAACACACAGGATTTAATGGCGGCTGAAAAGACAAAAGTGTGGAAAATTGATGTGGCAAAATCAGGGGATAGTAGACTAAAAGACAAAGAATTGATGGTGATCACAGTTTCAAAACCTGAAATTCAAAATTGAAAGATTATGGCATGAACCAGATATGGTGGTCCCAGTGATTATCGGTATACTGGGTGCCTTACCAAAATAAATCCCAAAGGTGCTTTTTCAAAAGGCAACAGGACTTCCTTGGTTTTTGGGAGACAACTTTTGGCACAACCAAAAGGATGATTGTGAATCTCCACAGACACACCAAAAAATATTGGATGGCACTTAGAAAATCTGCACATTGACAATATTTTCATTGTCAATGGCAAAAGGCCAGATGGCTCGGATCCAAACACATATACTATGCCAATGCTTTACAGCTTCCCAGGTTGTTGGGAAGAACTCAGTGCAAATAAAGATCAATGCCAGCTAAAGGCCTGGCAGCTGTGACTTCACCTTGCTGAGTATATGATGATAATGTACTCCATTTATATGCTGCCTGACCTCTTAGAGATTAAAGTGCGTGTGTGAAACCAGACCTCTTAAATGCACCTGAAGCTTAATCAAGTTATTTTAGCACGTACTTGTTTTTTTTTTAAAAAAAACAAAAAACAGGAAAATATCGTGCAACTGAAATACTTTGTGCAACTGGAAATCAGCAATTTGTCATATATTTCAGAAGCCCTGGGGACAGAGAGAACAAGGAATTGCAATCAACCGCAATAGAGAAGGTGGGTTCCATGTTTTCCTTTGCTGCTCATGTTTTGGCCTGACAAACCACAGAGTATTTCCGCTGCAGGTTGGGACACATGTTTTTTGTCCCAATGAGCCTTTCGTCCTCCCCCACCTCCCATTGAAAGAAAATATGTCTATTGCTATTTAGCCTTCTTGCCTTTGTTTCACCCACTTTAGGAAATCATTGTTTTCTTTGAAAAAATAACTTGCTGAGAAGAAGAAAAAAACTGGGAAAAGCTTTGCTGTGTAAAGTTAAAAAAACAACCACAGGAGATGAATTGTTCTGAGGAGAATATTCTGTTTTGTTTTTTTCCCCCAGGACAAGACTAATCAGTCTCACCCAGGGAGATTGTCAGTTTTCTGGATATTACTCTTCCAGAACCACTTCCTATATTAAGAACATTTATTGCCAAAATACCGTCAAACCACTCCCTCTGGGGTTAAATTTCACGGTCTGGGGAAAAGATGGAACGTTCTGGAGAATCCTGACATGTTCTCACGCTGGACAAAATGGAGGCAGCCAATTGAACAACTTAAAGGATCTTCTACTGGCTATCAAGATCATTTATTTCTTTATCCATTAATATGAATTGGAATATCTTATCATAAAATGTGACACAATACAAGAAGTCCTCCACTTACGAAAGTAATGGGGCCTGTCCGTTATGGTTGTAGGTCATGGTGGTTTTAAAGGGGATCACTCACATGACTGGCCTGATTTTATGGCCTTTTTTAAAATGAGGGTTTTTCAGTGAACCAATTGTTTGCTATGAGCCACTTTTGCTGACAACCGGAAGTAAATGCCAGCTTTTGGTAAAAAAAAACACATCATAAAATGTGGCCATGTGATGATGCTGCAAATAAGCTGTAAATGTGGGTTAGTTATCAAGCGCCCAAAATAGTCACATGGCTACAGGGTGTGTATGTGTGCCCACTGATGACCGGTCGTATTTACAGATCTTTCCCAAGGTTTATCAATCCAGTACATTTAATAAACCCTCTTGGGCAACTATAGTCCTTTCATGACCTGTGAACTTCAACTCCCAGAATTCCCGAGCCAGCATGGCTGGCTCGGGAATTCTGGGAGTTGAAGTCCACAGGTTATAAAGGGCCCATACTTGCCCACCCCTGCTCTTGGGGCACAGAGCTGGGGATTTTCCCATTTCTCATTAACTACAACCCTCAGTGGGCCGACCTTTCAAAAACAATCATTTCACACTCTTGATCTTTTCTTGTGTATCTGCCTGAAATGCAGCTAAACAGCAAGATGGTGAAAATAATGAACTTCCTGCCAGCTCAGTGGGTGTGCTGGACTACAGCTTCCATCATTCCAACCAGCTACAGGCTGTGTGTGTGATGTCATGGAGTTGTAGTCCAATGCATCCAGAGAGCCAACCAGGCCAAGACAAGATTAGTGAAGACTGAGTGGCCTGCCGAACCATTTAGAACCAATTCTAAGGCCCAATAGAGGGGAAGCATTTGAAATGGGTGGTAGCTACTTCCTTCTGTGGTGGTTAGGCATTTCCAATGCTCTCCACCTCTAGCAAAACACCTCCTCTCCATTCTTACTTCCTTACAGTTCTCTTGCTTGGAGAAGTGAGCCAGGTCTCCATTATAAAGCTCCTCTCCCTCGATCAGGCTGGGGTGATCCTTCTCATCATCATTCTGGTCTTGCATGGAGCCCAGCTGGCTGGGGTCAATGCCACTGGCCCGCAGGAAGTGCTGGTAAGCCACGCTAAAGACTTGCCCAATGGCTTGGGCTATCAGCTGGGCCTGTAGGGCAGGAAGCAGCAAATGACAAGCATTTCCACAGTTACGGGACTAGCTTCTTTCCAAGTGTGCAGTTACTCTAACACAGGGGTGTCAAATTCAAGGTCCGGGGGCTGGATCCGGCCGGCAGGGTGCTTAGATGTGGCCCATGGGGCCTCCCTGGAAATAGCAAAGGACCAACCCACAGTGCCTCTGCCAGCAAAAATGGAGCTTGCGAAGGGCCACATGCAGCTTTTTCGAGCTCCGTTTTTGCTGGCAGAAGATTGCAGGAGTTCGTCACAGCCGAAAACTGAGATTGCAAGGGCTGTGCATCCCACCCATTGCCCTGAGCTCCGTTTTCGCTGGCAGGAAGCCATCACAGCTGAAAACAGAGCTCAGGAGCCCATTTTTGCTAGAACAACATTCAGTTCCACCATAGGCATCCCCAACACAAGTGACATCATGCTGGCCACACCCACCCTGGGCACACCCATCCTGGTCCCCCGTGGTCAAACACAACCCTGATGCGGCCCTCAATGAAACCGAGTTTGACACCCCTGCTCTTAACAAGACAAGATCTACTCTAATTGAGAGAGTGGGTGCACATCTGAACTCTGCTGGTCAGTGTTGTCCACCAACATCTCCCCACACTCACGTCAGATGAGTGGAACACGTGGCAGATCATTTTGTACAGCTGTTTTTCGGTGGAAGCATCTGCCCGGCGAGGGAGCTTCCGACGGGCCATGAGCACCACGATGTTCCCAATGTCAGCAATGTAGGAGATGGTCTGGAGGGGGTGATCCATCATGGTTTCCTAAGGTGGCAAGGAGGCCGGAGAAGTAGAAAGGAAGAAATAGACCAGAAATGACAGGTTGCCATTTCACAGAATACTCTCCAACTGTCTGGGAAATATTCTCAACTGTGTCCTCTGGATGTGCTGAACTACAGCTCACATCATCCTCTGCCAGGCTGGCCTCCATGCCTGTTGCAGGAGCCCCCAGTTTGTTCTACGGCTTGTTTCACAGAATATACTGGCACAAACATTTCTAGTGATGCATCACTTTCCAGAACTCATACAAAAATCACATTGTTGTAAAATTGAGTTAAAATATCTGTGTGTGTGTGTGTGTGTGTGTATAATTTGTTTTCTTAAGTTTTCGCGGGTACTTACATGTATGGCATTCAGCTTTGTTCGGGTATTTTCCCACGTCATTGTAGTTGTGCTTTTAAAGTTGTAGCAACGTTTCGGCAGGCAGATGAGATTCTGCCGAAAGCGTTGCTACAACTAAAAGCACAACTTGGCGAGGACGAACAAAGCTGATGCCATATATATATATATGTGTGTGTGTGTGTGTGTGTGCACGCACGCGCGCATGTGCGATGTATCTCCATACACATACAACAGAGTTAGACAATTATGGTGCCAATACACCCCCAGACACTGCTTGTGATTGATTTGATTTTAGAACAGGCAGTCCTTGATTTTTGGTGCTTGGCAACTGGCTTACATTTATACATTTGTAGTATCCTGAGGTTATGTAATCATGTTTGAGAATTTTTTTCAACAAAAAACACCCATTGGATAGGCTGGATTCAGACCTACAACCATGTTTCACTTAACAGCCATGTGATTCGCTTAACAACCATGGCGACATACTTGATGACTGTCCTAAAAATTTCATAAAATCAAGTCTGGTCTCAACATACAACCTCAACAACTTAAAATCAAAATTCCAGGCTCAACTGTGATCGTAAATTGAGGACTATCTGTACTGTAAAGATTGCAATTATTTAATAAAAAATATTATACCCAAAAGAAAAGTGTAATTCTTTCCTGTCAGCCTGTCCGCAGTCGTTTTGTGAGAGGAAACCACCCCCTCGGTAGCCATTTTGAGAACACACCACAACACAGTCTTAAAATTTCAATGCCCCACCCCACTAATCTTAAAAAAAGTGATATAGTTAAATGGAACACCCTGGTTATAGGGAGGAAGCAATGGCATAGTTTCATTTGTGGGTCTTCTGGATAAGGGACATTTTGTGAGTAGCCATCCCTCCCGCAACCCCAAGGCAGCCATTTTGGGCCTTGTCCACTGGACATGATCTCAAATGGAGGCAGCAGGTTGAATGCTTTTTGAGCGGGCAGTTGTCAATGCACCTGTGTATCGGCACTGAGGACCTTAATCCGTTGAGTGGAGACAAAGAGATCTACTTCGGTCATTGGCTGGGATTCTCCTTCTGGTGCCTGCATTGGAAAGAAAACATGTGAAGGAAAGAGGTCAGGATTGGAGAGATAATAGGTAATTGTGGCATGGTTTCCTTAAGACCCCAATAGATCTGGCCTAATTTAACCCAACATGGTTGACCAAAGACACAAAGCCCACATCAGGGTGGTGGAGCTCAACCACCCTGTTCACCACTTAATGCTCCACTAACTACACTGAAAAGATAAGCTGCTCTTGAACATGGAGGTTCCATTTTGCTGCAATTGGAACAGAGCCCCCTTTTCTTCGATGCAACTGAGTATAAGTAGTCCTTGACTTACAACAGTTTAGTGACCGTTTGAAGTTATACTAGCACCAAAAAGGTGACTTATGATTGTTTTTCACACAATCGTTGCAGCAGACACATGATTAAAATTCAGAAGGTTTTTAATTGACTCATATTTATGACGGTTGCAGTGTCCTGGGCCCAAGTGATCACTTTTTCGACCTTCTGAGAAGCAAAGTCAGTGGGGAAGCCAGCTTCACTTAACAACCATGTGACTAACCCAACAGCGGCAGTGATTCCATAACTACTGCGGCAAGAAAGGCCGTAAAATGGGGCAAAACTCACACCTGTCTCACTTAGCAACGGAAATTTTGATCTCACTTGTGATTGTAAGTCGAGGACTACCTGTAGATGTAGCTATCAAGGTTCCCTCTTGGTGTCCCATTCCTGCTGTTCCCACCTTAATCCTATCGACGGCTTCCTGGGCCTGAGCCATGCGGATGGTTGTAGATGGGTTTTTCTCAGAAACCAGCTGTGTGGAGCCCAGATATTTGGCTCCAAAGATCACCCCTTCCAACAGATCTTCGGGCTCACAGGGACCTGGGACTGAGACATATAGAAAAGGCTTGTTTAATAACATTATTATTCTCAGTGTCATCAACCATTCCTCATCACCATAAGGTACCCTATGTAGCATATGTTAACAATATCCTACGAGCAGTGGTGGGATTCAAATGTTTTTACTACCGGTTCTGTGGGCGTGGGTTGGCGGGCGTGGCAGGGGAAGGATACTGTAAAATCTCCAGTCAGAGGTAGGATTTACCGGTTCTCGGAACTACTCAAAATTTTCGCTACTGGTTCTCCAGAATATGATCTCTGTGATCACATTAAGAGCAAGCGCGTTCTCTTCGCTGATGATGTAAAGCTATTCAACACCACAGAAAATACTGCTACCCTTCAAAAAGACCTCAACTATATATCAGAATGGTCAAACAAATGGCAACTTCAAATCTCAACAAATAAATGCTCCGTCTTACATATTGGCAAAAAAAAAATATCAGAAAATAAAATACAAGCTGAATAGTCAAGACCTTGTCGATGATCCAAACTCTGTCAAGAACCTTGGAGTACTCATCTCTAATGATCTAAGTGCTACAGCCCACTGTAACTACATAGCCAAAAAGGCATTTGAGTTGTTAACCTAATCTTATGTAGCTTTTTCTCTGGTAATATCACACTACTACTGTGTTTCTCATATAATAAGGCCGGGTCTTATTTTTTTTTGAGCCCCGAAAAAATGGCTAAGTTGTCTTTTCGGGGGTGACTTAATTCTCCCCCCTTGCATCTTCGGGCAGGCAGCGACGGCTTGGATGTTGACCTCGGCGTTGGTGGGGCACTTCGTATCGGGGTCAACGCAGACAGCACCATATCCGGGTGTGCAACAAAAGTACTTCCTAATGGCAAGCCCCCCATTCCCCCCCATTTCGCATGTTTTAATATAGGCCTTAATTTGGGGGGGAGGGGTTTAATTTCATTTCATGCCTATAAAACATGCTGGGACTTCCTATTGGAGGAGGCCGTATTGTTGGAGAAACAGGGTAACTAGAGCATACAAAACATTTGCTAGACCAATACTCGAATACAGCTCATCAGTCTGGAACCCACATTACGTATCTCATATTAACACAGTTGAGAAAGTCCAGAAATATTTCACAAGAAGATTTCTCCACTCCTCTACTCGTTGCAGAATACCTTATGCCACCAGACTTGAAATTCTAGACCTAGAAAATCTAGAACTACGCCGCCTTCAGTCCGATCTAAGTATAGTATATAAAATCATGCATTGCAATGTCCTACCTGTCAACGAATACTTCAGCTTCAACCATAACAATACAAGAGCGCACAATAGATACAAACTCAAGGTTAACGGCACCAAACTTGATTGCAGGAAATACAACTTCAGCAACAGAGTGGTCAATGTCTGGAATACTCTACCTGACTCTGTGGTTTCTTCCCCAAACCCCAAAAACTTTAACCTTAGACTGTCTACCATTGACCTCACCCCTTTCCTAAGAGGTCTGTAGGGGGCGTGCATAAGCGCACCAACGTGCCTACCGTCCCTGTCCTATTGTTTCTTTTTATTTTTCTTGTATGTATCCATTTCATGTATTCATAACTATGTTTACGCTTATACCTATTATCTTGTAAGCGATTGACAAATCAAATAAAAAAAGCCAAGCAGTTTCTCTGTCTAAGAAGGGACTAGAACTTGGGTCTCCCTGCTGCTAGGACTCATTGGCTCTTGGACTGAGAGGGAGGGACTAGCCCAAAGTTAACCAATGACTTCTGTAGCTGAAGAGGAACTAGAACCTGGGTCTCTGGCTGAGGAATTCTGGGAGTTGAAGTCCACAAGTCTTAAAGTTGCCAAGGTTAGAGACCCCTGCTCTAATCCACCTAGTTCTCCGGTACATCTGATTGGCTCTTTGGGCTAAGAGGGAGGGAGGAAGGGGCAGGCCCAAAGTTCACATGACATAATAATCAATCAATCAAAATTCTTCACTTACCATCTTTATAAGGTGGGAAAGATGACACATTGCCTTTATTCTGTTAAAGAAAGAGGAAAGGGGGGAAAAAGAGTTGGCTTTGTAAAGCTGGGGAGATCTTAATTATTTATTTATGACATTTATCTGACCACCTGAAACCTACTAGACTCTAGGCAGCTTACAACTTTACATAATAAAAACAGGATACAAAATCAGAATAAAATTACTTTACTAACCTCAAAGGCTAAAAATGGAGAATTGCAGAAATCAATCCAATTAATCCCCTTCAAACTCTGGATGCCTAACATTTTGTTTTAGAAATTTGACCTAAGCGTATTTTTCTGTAAAGCTAAATAATCCTTGATTCCTGGTGTCAGCATCCATGCTGTCTTCTTGATATTTCCCCCTGCCCTTTTCTGATTTTTTTTTTTAATTTCCCAATTTTTCTAGCCAAGAGCACTGGAATTTTTTAGAGGATTCTCATGAAAGTATTAGATCCAACCCTGCTTAGCATCTGGAATTGGCCAACGTTAGCTATGTAGTAATGATTTTATTGCAAGCACATTGTACTGATTTTGCACAACTGGTGCAAACTATGTAATTTATGCTGTTGTGTCATGATGTCACAATGCACACCTGATATCATGAGTTTTTACCGTAAGGTGATCAATCTAACCAGAAGGCAGCTTATTTTGGTCAGCACATTATGATGTTGAGATTCTAGAAAAAGTGCAGAGAAGAGCAACCAGGATGATTAGGGGATTGGAGACTAAAACATATGATGAATGGTTACAGGAACTGGGCCTGGCTAGTCTAGGGAAGAGAAGGACCAGAGAAGACACGATAGCAGTGCTCCAATATTTGAGGGGCTGCCACAGAGAGGAAGGGGTCAAGCTATTTTCTAAAGCACCCAAAGGCCAGACAAGGAATAATGGATGGAAACTGAACAAGGAGAGATTCAACCTGGAAATAAGAAGAAACTTTCTGACAGTGAGAACAATCAACCAATGGAACAGAAGTTGCCTTCAGAAGTTGTGGGAGCTTCATTACTGGAAACTTTGAGGAAGAGATTGGGCTGCCATCTGTCAAAAAGGGTGTAGGATCTCCTGCTTGGGCAGGGGGTTGGACTAGATAACCTATAAGGTCCCTTCCAACTCTGTTAATCTGTTACTAATCTACTAAACCTCTGGAGACAATCTCCCAGATTATTTGGTTTCTGGCAGGATACCCATGTAATGAATGCACAACATTATTAAAATGGTGCCTTTCAGCTATTGTGCATGATCCTTAAAGTAAGACAGCTAACAGCATAGATAAGAGATAGTAGGAAGACAAAGATGCCGCTAATACAGGTAGTCCTCGAGTTATGACCACAATTGAGCCCAAAAATTATGTTGCCAAGTGAAACATTTGTTAAGTGAGTTTGCCCCATTTTACGATTTCTCTCTGTTTCCTCTGCTGTGGGTTGGACAAGGACAGAATGCAGGCCGGATGTGGCCAACAGACTGTAAAATGCCCACATCTAATTTAATTCCTATTATTGTATAACTATTCAATCGACAGGATTCACACAACAAAGCACAAACCAAGACAAAACCAAGGAAACCACATTCATCATCATGAGCCGCGGTGGCGCGGTGATTAGAGTGCAGTACTGCAGGCTACTTCTGCTGACTGCCGGCTGCCAGCAGTTTGGCAGTTCAAATCTCACCAGGCTCAAGGTTGACTCAGCCTTCCATCCTTCCCAGGTGGGTCAAATGAGGACCCAGATCATTGGGAGCAAAAGGCTGACTCTGTAAACCGCTTAGAGAGAACTGCATAGCAGTAACTGTGAGAGGGATCTTGGAGTCTTAGTGGACAACCAACTATGAGCCAGCAGTGTGCAGCAGCAGCCAAAAAAGCTAATGCAATCCTAAATTGCATTAACAGAGGGATACAATCGAGATCAAGTATCTACTAATCTACTAATACCACTCTATAAAGCCTTAGTAAGACCACACCTAGAGTACTGCATCCAGTTTTGGTCACTACATTATAAAAAAGATGTTGAAACTCTAGAAAAAGTGCCGAGAAGAGCAAGCAAGATGATTAGGGGACTGGAGACTAAAACATATGAAGAACGGTGACAGGAACTGGGCCTGGCTAGTCTAGTGAAGAGAAGGACCAGAGGAGACATGAAAGCAGTCTTCCAATATTTGAGGGGCTGCCACAGAGAGGAGTGGGTCAAGCTATTTTCCAAGACACCCTAGGGCCAGACAAGGAACAATGGATGGAAACTGAACAAGGAGAGATTTAACCTGGAAATAAGGAGAAACTTCCGGACAGTGAGAACAATCAACCAGTGGAACAGAAGTTGCCCTCGGAAGTTGTGGGAGCGCCATCACTTGAGACTTTCAAGAAGAGATTGGACTGCGATTTGTCAAAAATGGTGTCAGGGTCTCCCGCTTGGGTGGGGGGGTTGGACAAGATGACCTATAAGATCCCTTCCAACTCTGATTATCTGTTAAAGCACTGTAAAGCGGTATATAAGTCTAAGTGCTATTGCTATTCTAGTTTACAATGATTTCATAACCCCATCAATGCAAACCAAGTTTGGTTAAACAAGCGACAGCAGCGTTTGCGCATGGTGCTAAGCCATAAATCATGGCTTGCAACAACCCACAAGTCAAAAAAGTAATCAAGGCCCCTTGATGACTTTCAGAGCAATGTGTGAACATTGTCCTGCAAGATACTCACCACTGGATCAGAGATGGGAGAGGAATCCTCCATGCGATTCAGGACAGGTCCCCCCACTGGATCTGGGGAGCCTTCCCAGCTGCGGGCCTCCAAGTTGGAGTCAGAAGAGGCAGCTGCTTCCAAGCTAGTGGATTCTTTTAGGAGCCTCGATCTGGGCCTGCGTCCTTTCCTTCTTCTCTCTTCCAGATCATCACAAGCAGGTTCAGAAGGGACCTTCTCTGGGGTTACAGCCCTTCCTTCAACTTCCATTTTCTGACATCCAGTCCTGATCATCACATCTGAGTGGGCCAGGGTTATCTGGTCATCTTCCTCCTCCTCCATGGAAATTCCCCCTTCGTAATGGAGGAGACTGAGCAGGTTCTCCTGGTGGGCTTCTGAGGAAAGCAATTCTCCACTTCTCTGTCCCTGGACAGATCTCAGGAGGTGCTGAGCGGCTGCCCGAAGGCCCTGCCCTGTGGCTACATGGAGTAGAGAAGGGGCATGTTTGTCCGGAGGTCCCTGGAGGTCCTCGGGATGCTCAAGGAGGGGCCGCCTGTCTCCATCTCCTAACCCGTGGCTTTCCTCGCCGTCAGAGGCAGCCAAGAGGTCATCTTCAGGAGTGGGCAACTTGTCATGGAAGCCAGGGTTAAGTCTCTGTAGTCGGGCAAAAAGCTTTAAGAACTCGGCCTGGTCAGCCTCTGGAATCTCCTCTTCCACATCCTTCTCCTCTAGTTCCTTCAGAATTTCACCCTGGTCAACAGAGATCTTGAGGTTACTCTCTACCTCTGAGGAGACCTGGTCTGGTTTGGGTGTGCAGCATATGTTCTCTTTCTGAGCTGAAGTTTTGGCTCCCTCCTCCATACCATTCCTGTTGAGGAAAACCAAACTTTTAACATTTCTCCAGGTCACAAGAGAAGCTGCCTGCCCCAAGAAGGGAAGTCAATGCAAAATATATTCATATTCATAATTTATTCATATATATAAATTGTGGGTGTTCATCACTGGAGGGTTTTAGGAAGAGACTGGACAGACACTTGTTTGAAATGGTATAGGGCAGGGCTGTCAAACTCCCAGGCCGCAGGCCAGATATGTCACGTGCTGGCCACGCCCACACCTGGTTTAGAAAAGGGGGGGAAAAGTCCTGATATGCCAACATGACGACATGAGTTTGACACTCTTAGTGTAGGGTCTCCTGGGGGCTGGACTAGAAGATCTCCAAGGTCCCTTCCAGCTATTCTATCTCATCGAGTCATAATTTGCTTTAACTATGCTGTGTTGGACGAGTTGCAGTGGCTGTTAAAGCAAAACTCTGAGCCTTAGTGAGCAATTTGAAGATTAACACGGGGAGCTCCTTCCCTTTGCTAGAAATGAAGAGAAATTGTTTCTCCCATTTTTGAAGCAAGAAATATACAAGACGCACGGTGAATCCATTTACGTTGCCCAATTGTCAACCTCCATGTACTAGAGGTGTGCGTGTGTGGATGGATAGATGAATCTATCCATCTGTCATGCCCCTATTAGAATCTGACTCCCAGCGAGAGGAGGAACAGCCGACAGGGAGTGGGAGTGTGGAGGAAACTGGGGAAGGGCAGACGCCGGCTGGGCATTCAGAGGAAGACCCAGGCCCATCCCCTCTTCATCCTAGGACATGCAGGGAGGATCGGATAAGGGAGAAACGTGAATGGCGTGGTCTACGGGGGAGGAAAGGGCCTTGATCCCCTTCATGGGCTGCAGCTGTGAGGACTGTTTAAAAGGACAAACTGTGCATGGGCCAGTGCTGGAAGCGAAGTGTGAAAATATTTCTAGTCTTGTCAGTTCTTATCTGATTGGACTTTCAAAGCCAATTTGAAGGAATTAAATGGACTTCACCTGTTTTTGTGACTTTCTTGCTTCTGTATCCCACCCTGGGTCATCACACCATCCACCCACCCACCCACCCATCTGTCTGTCTAACCCAGGGGTCCCCAACCCCTAGTCCACAGCCCGTTCACAACCGGGCTGTGGAAGTGGTGGGCAAGCGCACACATGCACATGCGATGCTGCATTTGTGAAAGCAGTGTGTGCCCACAAAATCATCTCCTTTCTCCCCCCCCGCAACCCCACTGAGCCAGAAAAATTGGAGACTGCTGATCTGTCCCATTTCTACAGGAATACACGAAAGGGAAGAGAGACTTTTTACCTGCAGATCTCAGGAGCCAAAGAAGTGGTCTCTTGTGGTTCCGAGCATCTTTTGGACTCACCCTCCCCATCCAGGCCAATCCTGATCTCTTCTGCTTTGGGGTAGCAGGGCCCTGAATCCAGATCTGGAAGCTCCGGGAGAACCTGGTTGTCACCAGGAGAGGTGGGCAGTTGTTGGATAACGGAAGCATTTTCTCCAGAATCAACAGGAGCCTCAATCTCATTTCCCAAATCCGTGGGGAGAGGCACTACAGATTCCGAGGGGATCCCGAACCCCTCACTTGCATCTTCCATGCCACCGTCCATTGTGATTGCTCCTCCAGGACGCGACACCAATGACCCTACACTTGGAAACAAAATGGGTGTGTGTAATCTTGGACCTCAGGTAGAGGCAGGAGGAGTTTCAGCTTCATTCCTTTTCTCACAAGGCATCATTTTGGGGAGGGGAAGCGTGAGAGGGAGAGAAATCATTCTTCTGAACGCATGGTAGGGCAACTGTCAGGGTAGTTAAATACGGGGAGTCCTCGACTTATGACCACAATTGAGCCCAACATTTCTGTTGCTAAGTAAGTCAATTGTTAAGTGAGTTTTGCCTCATTTTATGACCTTTTTTGCCACAGTTGTTAAGTGAATCACTGCAGGTGTTAAAATTAGTAACGCAGTTGTTAAGTGAATGTGGCTTCCCCGTTGACTTCGCTTGTCAGAGGATTGCCAAAGGAGATCACATGACCGCCAGGATAAGCAGAGGTGGTATTCAGCCAATTCTGACAGGTTCCGGAGAACCGGTAGTGGACATTTTGAGTAGTTGGGAGAACCGCCAAATCCCACCTCTGACTGGCCCCGCCCCCATCTCTTCTCTGCCACCCCGAGTCCCAGCTGATTGGCTGGGTCTTCTTTTGTTGCCCTGCACAGGAGAACGGAGCTGGAAAGCAGGTTAGTGGGGTGAGGAGGGAATGGGGATTTTGTAGTATCCTTCCCCTGCCACACCCACCAAGCCACACTACATCCACCAAGCCATGCCCTCAGAACCGGTAGTAAAAAAAAAAACTGAATACCACCATTGGTCATAAATATGAATCAGTTGCCAAGCATTTGACTTTTGATTTTGAATTTTGAAACCATCATAAACACACTTCGGTTGCCAAGCAACTGAATTTTGATTATGTGACCACAGGGATGCTGCTACGGAGATAAAATGAGGACCGGCGGTAAGGGTTTTTTTTTCTTTCATGTCCCTATAACTTTATACGGTCACTAAACAAATGTTTGCAAGTCGAGGACTAACTGTATTAAAACGGCATTCGGCATTCTCCTTTCTCCAGGCAACGCTGCCCAAAACTTTCAGAAACCAGAGGAGTTGTGTGTGTTTTTAATATACAGCTTGTTCCTGAAAGCATTGGATGGCTTCAACAACGCTTAGTTCAGCTTGAGGAAGGACAACACGATCCACCATTTTTAGTAACAGGCAATCCATTTGTACGTACAAACTTGGGTTAAAGCCAAAGTTAGCAACCAGACTCCTCCTTAACCTGTAGCTTAAAGCTGCCATCTTAGCAGAAATTAAGTGCTTGCCCCTATTAACAATAGTGTAATCCGATTTTAAAAAAGATGAACTTGTTAACATTGCGGTAGGATAAATTTTGTAATTTAACTACAAAAGTTGGCAGACCAATGGGGTTTGAGATTGATTACAAAAATAGATTTTTTTAAGCTTCATCCTGTTAACTTGTTTTAAAATCTGTTTTTTTCTAGCTCAGGAAACAATTTCTAATCCTGACAAAAGTTTGGATTTTCCTAAAATGCAAGCAAAGGGGGAAAAAAGGGAAATGGAAAATAAAACTACCATAATGTAATGGAAGACCCAAAACATGAAATTGAAACAAACACACACAAAAGGCAGCCCTAGAAAATATACCATATGTAACACAGCCTACCTTACATGCATTTGATTAAAGGGCAAGATCCACTAAATGAAATCAGGCTTTTTTTTGTAGGAAAACACAGATAAGATATAACCTGTTTAAAAACTGGTAAGTTTTACTGCAGTGAGAATTTTCCAGGATATAGGAAAATATGGTTGCAACCTTCTGTGCATGGTTCACTGAGGGAAAAAGATAGATTAAAAGCAGGATGGCTACTTGCCAAAGAGACATACATAGACTCAATCTCCAAGGCCATCGTCCTAGGCAAAGGGCACTGAAGCTACACAGCAATTGTGCTAAAATACAACACCACCAAGTCTGTTCAAAGTCCCAGCCAGCTGAATTCTCTTTCATTCCACCCACTCAGTATTTTTTTAAAAAAATTATCAATCAACACTCCACATTTATTTGAGCATGCTCAGTCATCTCTGCTTTAAAAGTTGCTTGCCCTGTTTTGTTTTATTGTATTTAGTTTTAAAGAAGTTTTTATTTTAATGCTTTTAATACTAGGGACATTTTTCTTCTGGGCTTCTCACTGATCCTGTTTGTAGAAGGAGCAAGGCTTAAGATCCACACTGTACTGTATATCAAATGCAGCACATATACTGCTGGAGTAATAATTTTTATGTGAAGACATTAAAAATAGCTCATCCTTGTAGGTCCTTTCACAAAACTTGGTTTGTTAGGATTGTTATGCTGCAGTTGGATGCTGCATCTGCTGACAGGATCGATTTGAAAAGCCAGCAACCCACTAATCTGGCTGACACTTCTTTGCTTCCAAATAGGCAGGAAATTATGCAATGCCTGCTTTAAAAAAACAACAAAGGAGAGATATATACAGTGCAGTGTGGTTTGGTTGCTGAAGAAAAGTACAATATAACTGATTTATTGCTGCGGCTAAATATTCAGCAAGTTTTAGCTACTGAAATGCAATGATCGTCTCCCAAATTAAATTTAAAAGAGGAAAGAGAAAAACAGCTATATGCAGCGTAAAGAGTGTGAACATTTTTTGCTCCATCTTAAAGGCCAGATAAATTCTTAGCATGTTCACTTGAAAGAAAAATTTCTAGGTTTAAAGCCCTCTGAATACTCAAGTCTTCTGCATAAATTATTCTGAATTCTGAATTTATTTTCTACTTTTGTTTCAGTCTGATCCAGATTGCTTTCACTATCCCTCTGATGTCATTATCTACCTGATGATCTTCTCTTTTAAACTTGTTTTCATTTCTCTTTCACTCCCCCTCCATATATCTTTTCTTTTATGTACACTGAGAGCATTTGCACCAAGACAAATTCCTTGTGCGTCCAATCACACTTGGCCTTCTATTCTATATAGGAAAGTTTATAGTTCTCGAAAAAAAAATAAGCAATCTTAGGAAATCAAAATTTGGCCGTTTTTAAAAGATTTCACTTCAAAAAGTTCCCAAAGGGGCTTGAGAAGTTTCTAACAATATACGTTTTTAAGAGAATAAAACAATCTACACACTGTAGAAAACCTTTCCCCATCCCCTCTTTATTTGGGTGGGTGGGCGAGTGCAAGATTTAAAACAAAAGCATCCCTTTGGACAAACTTACTTCTAAGAAAAGTTTGGCTCTCAAGTTTGAAGAGAAAGATGAACCCTTTGTGAGTCGCAAGTTCTTCGGAATCCCTTGCGGGCCGGGATCCAATACCGAGCCAGGATTAGGCCAGCAAATTGCGGATTAAAGCTGAACATATATATATAAAAATATTCAACCACGTATTTTTCTTCCTGGGGTTCGCTCTCGCTCGCCCGCTCGCTCACTCGTTCCCATTAGGATTGAGCATGTGCTCAGAGAGGATTCTGGGAGATGTAGTTTTGTGTCAATAAGGTTTAGCTTTCCAAAGTAAAAGTATCGGTATATCCGCCTTACAAATTTGAAAAAGGAGAGTTTGCCTAGCTTTCATGACGGGATGGTCCAGATTTCTATGTTATTCAGAAATCTGCAATTTCTTCATCAAGTCACAAAAAGATAGCTTTTTTTAAAAAAAAATGCATTCCTCCCCCAAATGAATTTAGTGGTTGCAGAGTTGAGTTTATTTCCTTTCAACATGAAGAATTGGTTGCCTACTGTACAAACCAGACTGCCGTCCTGTTTGCTGATGTAATGCAAAACCTTGCTCATATTTCACCTGTTTTCTTTGTCAAATGAAGCAGAGCCTGGAATAGCATGCGTCTGCTGATCAGGTTGCCTTTTGATGATGAGGATTGAATTGCCTTTAAAAATCTATGGTGCTGTTCCACTTTTTGTCACAGATCCAGAATAAGTAACATTAGATTCCGGGGAAGCTGCTGGTCTCTGGCAGCTTGTTTGTGTTAGGGTGTACCCTAACTCTACAATATTTTATTTATTAAATTTATTGGCCGCCTATCTTACTAGAGAGTAACTCTGGGTGGCTTACAATATAGTTGTTTGCTGAGGGATGTAAACGTAATGTACTACAAAGCATTTCTCTCATCTTCTTAGTCCAGACTTCCATTTTTCAGATAGTTACAACAGGCAAGGAAGGAAGGAAGGAGAGAGGAAGGAGAGAGAGAAAGAAATAAGTTCACTCAAACGTAGCCAATTTTCTGTCATAGAGCTTTGCCTTTTGCTCGGGGATTCTGGGAATTTATTTTTTCTCACAGTCTGAAAAGTTTTCTCACAGCAACAAAAAGCTACCTTTTTGTGACCCTTGCTTAGAAAACAAAGCAGAGAAAAAAACTGCTGGGCCACACCAATTTTAAAAACAAAACAAGACTAACTCTGAGCATGGACAAGAGGATTTTTTTAAAAAAAAAATCATTTAAATTCAAATATCATCTTATTTAAGAATCAGTTCCCAGATAGAAAAAGATTCGGGAAGCCATACATGAACACCAAGCTTTTAGATCATAGGTAGATGCGGGTAGTCCTCATCTTACAATCATTTGCTAAGCAACTGCTTGAAATTACAATGGCACTGAATAAAATGACTATGATTGGTACTCCCTTGTATGACTGTCATAGCATCACCAAGGTCACATGATTAAACTTCAGACACTTGGCAACTGGCAAGTTTTGACAGTTGCAGCAATGGGATCATGTGATCACCATTTGTGACTGGAGATACAAGCAGTCCTCGAGTTACGACCACAATTGAGCCCAAAATCTATGTTGAAAAGTGAAAAATTTGTGATTTCTATCAATTCTTTTGTCTTTTATCCTACTATCTCCTTGTATTGCCACATCAATCTTCCACACTCTTGTCTTTTCAGCCACCCTTAAATCTTGTGTATGTGCCAACACGCTATCAGTTTATATTTGGAAATCCCACAATATTTTAATCTGTTCATTCTGAACTAGTTTTCAACTCTATGTTCCCACAGGGTTGTTATATAATAGTTATTCATATTGTAGTTCATGGTAGAGTCAGCCAGTTGTCCAAACTGGATTTGGCATTTTTACCATCTATATTAGCTACTTTTTTTTTAAAGTCCCTGCAGTCACAGGAAATTAAAATAATTCCCTTCCTTGTCCCCTTTTCTGGACAGATACAGAGTTCTCAAATTATGACCATAATTGAGCCCAAAATGTATGTTACGAAGTGAAATATTTGTAAAGTGAGTTTTTTTTGCCTGATCCTAATAAAATTTTATCTAATTGCTGGAGTTTATTGTTAATTCCAAATTCTTTCTTGTCCTATCATTCTTTCATTCTTAGACTGTAATTTCCACCAATTTTCAGTCATAGAAAACTGATGGTTGAAGAAGACTCAGTAGTCCGTTAAGTCTGCCTTTTTGTTTTTGTTTTTTTTCTTTTTAATTGTTTTTAATTATGTTCATTTTATTTTATATTTTTGTCAGATGATGGACATGTCTTTATCCCAAGCATGTTACTGGTAAAACTCAAATGTTTAAACTCCAAAGCACCTGAAAGTCAGACAGGAAGTGATGGATGGAAACTAATCAAGGAGAGATCCAACCTAAGGAGAAATTTCCTGACAAGAATAATTAATAATTAATCAGTGGAATAACTTACCTCCAGAAGTTCTTCAACACTGGAGATTTTAAAGAAGAGATTGGACAACCATCTGTCTGAAAAGATATAAGGTTTCCTGCTTGAGCCCGGGGGTCAGACTAGAAGACCACTGAGGTCCCTTCCAACTCCATCATTCTGTTTTTCAGTTATTGTTGACTGACTCACAACCTCCCTTGGGAGTTGGTTTCAATGTTCCCCACGCCTCTTTCTGTGAAGGAATACTTTCTGACATTATTTTTGAACTTTCCTCTTGTCAGTTTGAGATTTGCCCCCGCCCCCTGTTCTTCATTTTTGCTTAATGTTGAAAATACTGCCTTCTAGAACCTTATTCTCACCCTTAATATAATATAAAGTCCTACTGATTACGGAGATATGTAGGCTGTAATTCAGCAGCATCCGCCAGCCAACATAATTTTTAAAATCAGCAATCTTAAATGAGTGGGTTCTAACCTAAAAAAAATGTCCAGGTGTGTAGACATCAACCCACAAATTATTCTTTGTTGACTGGGGACTGGAAATTCCACATATTTGAAAGTTGTCCAAATTCCTTAGGATTGAATTGTAAGTACTACACGACAGTACACTACAGTGTATTTACAATCATTGACCTGTCAGATGTGGCATGCTCAAAATCCATAGTGAACATTAGAATGAAAGTACAATCATAAGTAAAAATAGCTGAGGGGTCAAGTGTAGTGGAGAAAAATAGTTATTTTTGTAGTGAGGAGGGATTAATTCAAGCTGTACATATTTTCATCTTTGCGCAGGATTGCTTTGCGTACACTAAATATCTCTTGGAACACAGAGATTCTATTTTAAACTCATCTAAGATATAGTGAACTTTAAAAAAAAGAATGGACAGATGGACTATCCTGACAAATCTGAATATTGTATGATAGGGACGGAAAAGAACTGCACCAGTAGTTTGTTCTCTGTCATAAATATATCAGAATCCAATAGAATATAGACGCTTTTTTGAGCAAATCTACAATATGCCATCAACTTCAACGACTTCAGCTAACGAAGCGGGTTAGGGATGGTGGGAGTGTTTTCCATTTGGACGTCAATTATAATGAACATTTTATAACATTTCATTAAGTGCAGGATTCTGCGGAGATTTTTCCCTGGAAGGAACCTATTGCAGTCTGTGAAATATTTGTCCAGGCGGACTGAAGAAGACGGCTTTTGCGATGCAGCACGTTTGAGGCAGGGGCGCCCGGTTGGGGAAGGAAGAAGTGAAGTCGTCTTCGTAATCAGCGCTCGGCGACCGCAAAAGGAAACAGGGAGGAGGCAAACGAACTACGTTTCCCAGAATGCTCTCTGATTTCTGCGCCGACTCCGTGCGTCTGAGCCTCCAGACCCAGCCAGCGGGTAGGTTTCGAGGTCGCATGGCTTTGGTTGGGCTGCAGCTGCGGGCTGCTGTCCGCTCCTCGGTCTGCAGCCTTTCATGGTCGCGGCTGACGGTCAGAAACTATGCTGCCAAAAAAACGGGTAAGCCAGAGTGGAAGGGAGCGTCCTCCATGGTCGGATGGAGGGGCGAGGGGCATCTAAGAAGAGCCTTGCACATCCTGGACAACCATTTGTCTGAAAATGGTTTCTTGGCTGAGCAGGGGGTTCGACTAGAAGACCTCAGAAGGTCCCTTCCAACTTCGTTATTCTGTTAAAGCCTTCCTCTTCCTTTGTTTATCTTTGGTAGATTGCTCTTCTGCATGGAAGTTCGATTTGTGCTGTCGCCCCAGCCTTTTAGAGGGAAGGAGCCAGTGGATTAGTTTAAAACCTTATTGCTTTTAGATTATTATTTTTTACTTATCCTTGCCGGTGTTTCTCGACGTTATCAACTTTAACATGTGTGGACTTCAACTCCCAGAATTTCCCCTGCCAGCATTTTGGCTGAGGAATTCTGGGAGTTGAAGTCCACACCTCTTAAAGTCATTGAGATTGAAAAACACTGAACTATAGCCTGCCTTTAGGTCTGCCTTTAGGTCTGCCTTTAGCCACTACAGCAAAACTATCTCTTAGTTGTATTAGTCTAAGCTTTATATATTTTATATATAAGATAACCTTTATTGACATTTTTTTTCTGTGGGCACTCTCGCACACATTAAAAATGAAATTTTATTGCCTGTTCTCAACATAACATACATATAGATATGCTATATACAAAAATATGTATATTCCTACACCCTAACATATAAATACATATAAACATTAATCACTGTCCATCTTGAATACATGGTGGAAAGAGGAAGCTTGAGAATTCGCAAGGTTGACACTATGTGGAACAAAACTGTGGCTGAATCTGGATATATATATATATGACATTAGTAGAAGTTCAGGCAATACACTAAGCCCAAACTAATCAAAATACTGGTAGTCCTTGACTTATGACCACAATTGGCCCACAATTTGTTGCTAAATGAGACCTTGTTAAGTGAACTTTGCCTCACTTTACAACCTTTCTTGCCACAGACGTTAAGTGAATCGCGGGAGTTGTTAGTAACACGGTTAAGTGAACCTGCCTTCCCCACTGACTTTGCTTGTCAGAAGATCGCAAAAGGTGATCACATGACCCTGGGGCACTGCAACCGTCATAACTATGAGTCAATTTCCAAGCATCTGACTTTTAATTACGCGACTTGGGGATGTTGCAATGGTCGTAAGTGTGAAAAATGGTCATGAGTCACTTTTTTCAATGCCACTGTCACTTTGAATAGTCGCTAACTGAACTGTTGTGACTTGAGGCCTATCTGTATACAGTATAGCTTGAGGGTTATGTAAAGCAGATGACTGTATGTGCAGAAAGTAGCTAGTTCTCATGATAGCAATATCTGCAGAGTTTGTACCGCTTAGGGGCACTTAAAGCAATGTAAAGCGGTATATAAGTCTAAGTGCTATTGCTATTGTTTCACAAAAAGTGCCATCTTCTCTGAACTGCTTCCTGAAAGTATTTTTTTTCTGAGGGTGTTAGCCTGAGTTTCCTAGAGCAGTGATCCCCAACCTTTTTGGCCGTGACCTGGTACCGGCATCAGCTGCCGGCATCAGCTGGGTGCCGCCATCTTTTTGATGAAAAAGTGCTTCCGGTGACCTCACCGGAAGCACGTTTTCATCAAAAAAAGATGGCGGCGCCCAGCAAGCCAGCGGCCCGGTAGGAGTTGTTCCGCGGACCGGTACCGGTCCGCGGACCGGTGGTTGGCGACCCCTGTCCTAGAGTGTGAAAAAGGAATGTAAAAGCAACTTTTTTTTCCATATCCCCAGAGATTGATTTGACTGTGGAGTGACCCCCCTTTTCCCCCCTACTCCTGAATAATGTACTCACATATGCCAAAGCAGCTCCTGAAATAAATATTTTCTTTTTAGTAGCGAAAGGCAGAATGAAAGGTCTTTCCAAAGAAGAACTGAAAGGCCCTGAAATATGCAAGGACCCAGTTAAGCTCACCACTCATGCTATGGGGGTGAACATCTACAAGGAAGGGACGGACGTAGAGCTGAAGCCGGACTCTGAGTATCCTGAATGGTAAGCAGTGGCCCGTCTCGGTTACGATGACAGGCAAAAGAGGAATGACCTCCAATCGGGGGTGGGCTGCTGGGCGGGATTCGCAGGGGTTCGGGAGAGCCCCTAGCTAAGATTCTATGCAGTTCGGAGAACCCCCAAATC
This sequence comes from Notechis scutatus, assembly GCF_049901735.1. Lineage (NCBI taxonomy): Eukaryota > Metazoa > Chordata > Lepidosauria > Squamata > Elapidae > Notechis > Notechis scutatus. The sequence continues at coordinate 330,466,079 of NC_142009.1, read as the reverse complement.
CCTCTCCTGGCTTGCCTCGCCCGCCCTGCCCCTCCCCTCCCAGGAGTCCCCACACAGCCCATTTTGGATGCAGGTAAGTGCAGGATGTGTGTGTGGAGGCTCGGGGAGGGCGAAAAACGGGCCTCCCGGAAGTTCAGGAAGGCCGGAAATGGGCCTGTTTCCAGAGTCTCTGGAGCCCGCAGAGGCCATTTTCGCCCTCCCAGAAGCTTGAGGAAAGCCTCCGGAGCCCGGGGAGGGCAAAAACATCCCCCCACCCCCGCTGTGGTGCAGGAGGCCAACTAGGGCGGCCACGTCCACCATGACCACACCCACCCAGCAACCAGGCAGAGAACCCTTTGCTAAAATTTTTGAAGCCCACCCCTGAGATTGGGGCTACAGAAGTCTTTTGCTTCTCTTTGCTATTGTGTTGTTCTGGGTAAATGAAGGACTCGACTTAGGACCATCATGATGGAAATTCCGGATTCCATTATTGCGATAGCAATAGCACTTAAGACTTATATACTGCTTTACAGTGCCTTTATAGCCCTCTCTAAGCAGTTTACAGTGTCAGCCTGTTGCCCCCAACAATTTGGGCCCTCATTTTACCGACCTCGGAAGGATGGAAGTCTGAGTCAACCTTGAGCCTGATAGGATTTGAACTGCCAAATTGTAGGCAGCTAGCTGCAGTAGAAGTAGCTTGCAGTACTGCACTCTAACCACTGTGTCACACCGGCTCATTATGGTCGTAAGTTGAGGATTGCTTGAATCAAATTTCCATTGCTTCCGAATGTCACTTCTTATTCAAGTTTGAAAGCCCTTTGACAACTGTCCATCAAAAGTTGTACTGGGTCCAATTGGGTCCAATTGGCAAAAAGAAAGCTCAGAACCCTACCGGTTGAAAAAATGTGAAAGAGGCCTTCATCCTGCAGTGAATAGACAGTGGCTAGAATGATGATGATCTCTGAATAAGTTTAGTTTAGTTTGCTTTATTGTCTTTGCACCTCGTACAATGAAATTAAATACCGTCTTCAGTGTACATTATGACTATGAAAATAAACACACACACATCCTTCACATTCTATACCTTGTATTGAAAACCCCTGATGTTGCATTCATATTGCACTATACAGTAGAATTCAACAGAGCTACTGCCCTGGGATAGAACCTGTTTTTCAGCCTATTTGTCCTTGTTTTTATTATCCTGCACCGTCTGCCAAATGGTAATAGTTCAAAAAAAGGGTGCCCAGGATGAGATGGATCTTTGAGAATGTTTTGAACTTTCTTAAGGCAGTGGGAGCCAAAAAGCTCTTCCAAAGAGGGCAGAGGGCAACCAGTGATCTTCTGGGCAATGACATTAACCCTCTGGAGTGCTGTCCTATCTGCCACTGTGCAATTGGCTTATGTATGGTTTATACAGAGGTGCAGTATGTTAAGATACTCTCTATGGTGCAGCAGTTAGAAGGTCACCAGCAGTTTTTCATTCAGTTGCTGTTTTCTGAGAAGTCTCAGGTTGTATAATCTCTGCTGGGCCCTTTTAACCAGTGCTGCAATGCGAGCACCCCAGGTCAGGTCCTCTTTTAGGGTAACACCCAGAAACTTTAAACTGGCCACTTGCTCCACTCGGTCTCCATTGATAAGCAAGGGCTGGATGTCTGTTATATCTGTTATATCTGGATATCTGTTCCTTCTATAATCCACTATAAGCTCCTTTGTCTTATTGGTGTTGAGGACCAAGTTGTTGTCTCCAAATCAAATTATTTATGTGTGTTTGTTGTTTCCAGATTTAAAATAAAAGAACAGTGACTAAGGCAGGTACAGATAAGCCCTTCGCTGACAACCATTCATTTAGTGACTGGTCAAACTTACAATGGCACTGAAAAAAAGTTACTGACCAGTCTTCTAATGTTACTAAAGTTACCAATGACCATTGCAGCATCCCCATGGTCACCTGACCAAAACTCAAGACACTTGGTAACCGACTCGTATTTATGATGGTTGCAATATCCTGGGGCCATATGATCCCCTTTTCTGACCTCCTGACAAGCAAAGTCAATGGGGAAGCTGGATTCACTTAACAACCATGTTGCTAATTTAACAGCTGCAGTGATTCACTTCATGGCAAGGAAGGGCATAAAAATGGCACAAAAACTCAATAACTGTCTTGCTTACCAATGGAAATTCTGGGCTCACTTGTGGTTGTAATTCAAGGACTACCTGTACAGAGGTTTGATCAGTGTGGTGGCGCAGTGGTTAGAATGCAGTATTGCAGGCTAATTCTGACGACTGCCAGGAGTTCGATTCTCACCAGCTCAAGGTTGACTCAGCCTTCCATCTTTCCGAAGTCAGTAAAATGAGAAGCCAGATTATTGGTGTTGTGGTTCGCCCGCAGCCGGTGCAGACGGCAGCATAGTTGAACAGTGAGGGAGAAAGGGGACCAGCTAGGGAGTCTGGAGAGGCCTTGGATACGGGTCCTGTGTCCGATGCAGGGATGGGGCCAGGACCATCTGGGAGCGGGGTGCTGCCTTCGGAGTCTGGCAGCAGCGAAGCAGAGGACCCAGGGGAGCCTGTTCCCAGTGCGCGTAGAGCTGCTAGAAGGCAAGAGCAGCTGAAGCAGAAGGGGCAACTAGGGAGTAAGGCTGGGAGGTGATTGCCCCTCCCATAAGGGATAAAAGTCAGACCTCAATGACAAAAGCTTTGCAGGAAGCAAAGTAGTTTGATAGATTGAAGCTCTGGTTATTGTTTTTTTCTGGTATTTCGGTTGGTTTCTGTGATAATTGGAGACTTCCGTTTTTGGCAACATTCCACAGTACCTAAAGGCGTGTGCTTATTATTGGGAACTGTTTATAATTAGTTCTGGCTGGGAATGAAAGTAATTCCCAGTGTTGTAATAAAATAGGTTTTGCTTTTAAAACAAGTTTGTGTTTAATTACGTCTGACAAAGCCTGGGTCAGAGCAGTTGGGGGCAATATGCTGACTGTGTAAACCACTTAGAGAGGGCTGTGAAGCATAACATAAGTCTAAGTGTTACTGCTATTGCTAACACTTTCAATCAGTCAGCTTCCTCCATAGAAAGCCACAGTCCCTGTTGTTTTATAAGCTTTTCAAGATGCTGCATGACTGAATTTATTTTATTATGGCTGTTTCTCTCCCTCTCCCTGTCTCCCCATCCCAGGCTTTTCAATATGGACTTGGGCCCCCCTAAGAAGTTAGAAGAACTGGACCCGGACACTATGAAGTACTGGCGTCTGCTCCGGAAAGAGAATACAAAGTTAGCGAAAAAATATTGGAAGACAAAACCATTTTGATGCTAATACTAGGACGTGGAATGGAGGTCATCTCAGGAAGGACTTGGGATATTAGGAAGTGGGATTCTCTCCCTCTCTCTTTTTTAATTATTTTTATTCTACTCTCTAAATAATGATCAATAAAAGCTCTACTCTCTATAATTCTTAGATTTTCCATTATCTTTTTGTAAGGCCTACTGGTTAAAAATTATAGGAGTACAAGTAATCCTCAATTTACAACAGTTCGTTTAGTGACCATTCAGTTACAATAGCCCTGAAAAAAGAGACTTGTGACTGTTTATCACACTTACGACCGTTACAGCATACCCATGTTCACATGATTAAAATTCAGGCATTTGATGATCGACCTATTTATGATGCTTGCAGTATCCTGCAGGTCATGTGATCCCTTTTTGCCACCTTCTGACAAGCAAAGTGAATGGGGAAGCCAGATTCACTTAACAACTGGGCTAACTAACTTAATAACTGACGAGATTCACTTAACTGTGCCAAGAAAGGTCATAAAATGGGGCAAAACTCACCAACTGTCTCGCTTGGCAACAGAAGTTTTGGGCTCAATTGTGGTGCAGAGGTAGCATTCAGCAGGTTCTGACCAGTTCTGGAGAACCGGTAGCGAAAATTTTGAGTAGTTCGGAGAACTGGCAAATCCCATCTCTGACTGGCCCTGCCCCCATCTATTTTCTGTCTCCCGAGTCCCAGCAGATCGGCTGGGTCTTCTTTGGTGGCCCTGCCCAGGAGAACAGAGCTGGAAAGCAGGTTAGTGGGGTGGGGAGGGAATGGGGATTTTACAGTATCCTTCTCCTGGAGTGGGGTGGAAACATGGGTGGGATTCAACTGGTGTTAACTACGCTGCGCGCATGTGTAAAAAAAAAACCCTTCAGCTGAACCGCCTGGACAGCTGATAAGCACTGCATGCAGGTGCACAGCGTTTGAAAAGCCTCTTTTTCCTGCTTTTTCAACCTCAGCTGTGCCGTGCAAAGCAGCTGAGGTTGAAAAAGCAGGAAATAAAAGACAGGTAAGAGCCTGGGCAGGCGGGTGGGCCAAAACAGCAAAAACACAGAACTGGTTTGGTGTCTGCTGTTCTTCAGAGCTACCGGTTCTTTAGAACCGGGAAGAACCGGTAGCATCCCACCCTTGGGTGGGAATGAGGATCCTTCCCCTGCCCTGCCCACCAAGCCATACTCACAGAACCGGTAGTACATTTTTTTGAATCCCACCACTGTAAATGTGGTCATAAGTCAAGGCCTATCTGTATTTTTTGACCTTGGCAACTCTAAGAAATTGGGATTCTGGGAATTGAAATCCATGTATCATAAAGTTGAGAAGGTTGAGAAACACGGGGTTATAGAATTTGAACTCTTAACACGTTTGAAATAGCCCTGATGGGGTCGATTTGATTTGTACCATGAGAGCCTAATTTTAGGATATACTGTATATTCTTGTTTAAACTGTGAATCTTGCAAACATATACAGGTAGTCCTTGACTTAACAATAGTTCATGTAGTGACTGGTTGAAGTTATAATGGCACTGGAAAAAGTGACATGATCATTTTTCATACTTCTGACTGTTGCAGCATCACCATGGTCACGTGATTTACGATTGCAGTGTCCCGGGATTATGTGATCATCTTTTGCAACATCCTGACAAGCAAAGTCAACGGGGAAGCCACATTCACATAACAACCATGTTACTAATTTAACAACTGCAGTGATTCACTTAACAAATGTGGCAAGAAAAGTCATAAAATGGGTGTTAGGTATAACATTGATACCAAATATGGTTTGGGTGAATAAATATATAAAACTTAGATATCATGGTTTAAGTGCTTATCACTTTAAGCACAATGCAGCAGGCAATTAGCCGATTAAGGGTGCGGTTAGAAGTTACAATATAAGGAAGCATTAGAAGCTGGAAAGCTTACTGTCTGTTGCTGTTACTGTGAGTTACTGTCTGAGCTGTCTGTAACTGTGTGCTGCTGCGACTAACTGTGATTACTGACTGTGAGTGCCTGTGACTGAACTGTTTTCGTTTGCTACTGTTTTGCTGATTTACTGCGTAATTCTACTGAATATCCAGCGTTTGTTTCTCTGGAGAGTGAAACCGGAGGAGGAGAAGATATCTTTATCGGCTGATAAAGATATTGCAAGGACTCTTAACTTGGACTATACTAGTGAGTCTTACTGGATGGAAATACTGTGAATGACTTAATGGACTGAATGACAATGCTTAAACTCTAACTGGATTAAAAACTATTTAAACTACAAACAGTGTTTGTGTTCAGTGTGTGTATACTCTGGGGCCCTTCCGCTCTCCTTTGGCTGCCTGGCTTGACTACTGCTGCAATACTCTGCTAGGGGTTAATCCTCAAACCCTAACATTGGTTATGGGCCCAGCAGCATAGTCTAACTAACCAGGATATAGCAGAGAGAGTTGGTGTGAGTTGCACATTACTGTAAAATCAAACTGTTTTAATTAGTTTAAAATAGTCAAAATATCTGAAGAGTAATGGCACAAGTAAATTTGTCACAACTGTCCATGATATCCAGGCTGGATGGAACAAACTATGTTTCATGGTCAATGAAATGTAGTTTACTTCTACGCAGAGAAGGTTTGTGGGACATTATAGCAAACCCACCAGATGTGAGTAGCTGGGATCCTGCTAATGATGATGATAACGAAAAGTTACAAGACTTTAAACTGAAGAATGAGCAGGCTTTATGCATCATAGGACTGACTCTCTGTGATCAGCAGCTTGTCCATATTCGTGGAGAAGAAAATGCTGCAAACTGCTGGGAGAACCTCAGGAAGATTTATGTTCGGGACAGTGTAGGAGCACATATAAATCTTACACGGAAGCTTTTTCGAACGCATCTTCAGAGGAATGGAGATATGTTAGTTCATTTAAACTGTATGAAGAGCATTTTTCAAGATTTGCAAGAAAAAGAGCTTATATTTAATGAACTGCAACAAGTCTACATAATATTATCTTCATTAGATCAAAGCTATGATGACTATGTGACTTCGTTAGAGGTATTGCCAAAAGAGAGCCTCTCATTAACCGACATAACAGGCAGGCTACTAGAAGAAGCCAGAAGAAGGCGTGAGCGTGACGAGCTGAGAGAAGATAAGAAAGAAGAGAAATTATCTTCAAAGCTTGAAAGAAACCAGCAAAGCAAAGTAAAGCACCTGGAAGAAGAGAATTTATCTTCAACGGCATACACAATTAAAAAGTGTTTTAATTGTGGAGGCAGAGACATTGGCAAGATTCTGCAAAAAGAGAAAAAGCCAGAATGTAAAAAAGCCAAAGAAAGCATTTGAACTAGCCACGTTTAGCAACTCTGATGTGAAGAATAATTTATGGGTGGTTGACAGTGGCGCATCCCACTGCATCACAAGAGATAAGACAAAATTTATAAAAATGTCTACAAGTACTCAACATATATCTCTTGCAAACGGCTGGAACCTGAAAGCGAAAGGTCAAGGTTTTGCACGTTGTCCGTACATAAACCAGGATATAAAAATGTTGTATGTACCGCAACTAAAGTTTAATTTGCTTTCAGTAAGGGTATTAGATAAATTAGGTTATGTAATTACTTTTAAAGATAATAATTGCATAATTGAAAAAGATAACAAAAGGGTAACTGCAGCTTTAAATGGAACATTATATGTCTTAGATAATAGTAAGAAAGGGGAGGCACAAACTGTATTTAATAATATAAAGCCTCATGAAGAATGTATCCATTTATTGCATAGGCGTTTGGGGCATGTAAATTTTAAAATGCTAAAACGTACAGTTGAGTTATCTGAAGGAATAAGGTTAAAATCTTGTGATAAATATTTGCGTTGTAATGTTTGCTGTGAAGATAAGAGCAAGGTATTGCCTGCAAATAGGCTAAATGGTTTCAAAACAAAAGAACCTTTAGAAGTGGTATTTGCAGACATAATAGGTCCAAAGAAACCCAGTATGGGGGTGCTAGATATATACTGAGCATTATGGACCATTATTCTAGATATGGGTTTTGCTATTTAATGAAAAACAAAACTGAAACATATCAACATTTTTCAATTGGCTTAGGTTTGCTGAAAGAAAGTCTAAACGACAACTGATAACCCTGGTGACAGATAATGGTGCGGAATTTATTAATAACAAATTCCAGAACAGACTTAAAGTAGCTGGAATAGAGCATAAGAAGTCTGCTCCATACAGGCCAGAACATAATGCTTTTATTGAAAGAAGAGGCCAAACACTACAGGCAATGATTAGAACAATGTTAACTGATTCTGGGTTACCTGATTCTTTGTGGGGGAGGCTACAATGTGTGCTAATAACATATTGAATAACGTTGTTAATACAACAACAGGTGAAATACCATTCACCAGATGGCATGGCAGGAAACCTGATCTAAGTTACCTGCACACATTTGGTGCACCAGCATGGGTGCATATTCCTGCACAACTCAGAAAAAAAGGGCAACATAGAGCTAAAAGATTTTTCTTCGTTGGTTATCAGGCAAACCATAGGGCATATAGATTTTGGGAGAAAGGCACATCTAAAGTGTTATGTAGTGCTAGTGCCCAATTTCTAGAACATGAAGGATGGGAGAAATTAGAACAGGATGCCAATAAAGATGTTATTATTGAATCCTATAGAAATCCCATTAGTTATCCCTGTAACTTTAAAAATAAAGTAAAGAGACAAATACAGGATGAAATAGTGCCCATAAAGGAAGGAACAGATTCAATAGCTGAACAGGATGAGGAAGATGAACAGGTAGTAGTTCAACAAAGTCCTCCTGTAAGCCCTGTAATTCCCAGAAGAACTACACGTGTATCTAGACCGCCTGATAGGTACCAGGCTAACACAGTGTGCCAGATTAATCAAGTTCCTAATTCTGTAGAAGAAATTAATAAGTATCCTAATAAGGAAAAAGAAAGATGGTATACAGCAATGAATAAGGAACTGAATTCATTAAGTGATATGAAGGTGTATGAAAATACCAAATTACCTGCAGGAAAGAAATCCATTGGCTGCAAATGGATATTTAAGGTAAAAACAGATAAGGATGGTAATTTAATCCATAAGGCAAGGTTAGTAGCCCAAGGTTTTAGGCAGAATGCTAATGACTATGATGAGGTGTTTGCACCTAGTCTTAAGGCAGCAACCTTGAGGGCAGCTTTAGTGTGGGCAGCTAGTAAAAACTATATAGTTAACCATTTAGATGTGGAAACTGCTTACTTGCACGCCCCATTAAAACATATTATTTATATGAAAAAACCTGTTGGTATTAAAAGTGAAAATAAGGATAATAATGATTGTTGGTTGTTAAAGAAAAGCCTCTATGGTCTTAAACAATCAGGCTATGAATGGAACCAGTATATTGTAAAGGAACTAGACAATATAGGATTTAAAGCTGGTTTAGCCGATCCATGTCTGTTTAAGAGGGAGACAAATGGGAAAGTATCATTATTATTACTATTCACAGATGATATTGCATTGATAACTGAAACTAATGATGAAGCAAATAAAATAATAGCATCATTAGGAAAGAGAATAAAGATCAAGCAATTAGGGAGATAAAGAAGTATCTCGGTTTGAATATAAAGAAAACACGGAAAGGTTTTAAGATATCTCAGGAAGATAAGATAAGCAAATTACTAAAAGATTACAAGATGGAGCTTTGTAAGCCAGCTAAGACTCCAATGAGTCAGGAGTTTAGCAACACTGATGTACAAAGCCCTGAGTTTGATAAGGTGATTTATCAATCTTTAATTGGTAGTTTGAGTTATATTAGTAATTGGTCTAGACCAGATATATCGTACTGTGTGAATCAGTTGACTAGATTCAATTCTGCACCATGTGAAAGACACTGGATTGCAGCTAAGAGGATATTAAGATATCTTAAAAAGACAATGAATTATTCATTGTATTTAGAACCAAAGGGTGATTTAATTTTGAGTGCTTATGCAGATGCTAGTTTTGCATCAGAAAGAGACACTAGAAAGTCGACTTCAGGAACAGCCATAATGCTGGGTAATACATTAATAGGCTGGAAGTCAATAAGACAACAGCATATAAGTTTGTCTACTATGGAGGCAGAATTCTCCTGTTTATCATTGTTATGTACAGAATTAATAATGTATAAACAAATGTTAATTGATATAGGTATAACTGTAGATTATCCTATAATTATACATGAAGATAATCAGGCAGCAATTCAAATGGCCACAAATATTGGAGTAAAAACAAGGAGCAAACATACAGATCTAAGATATCTAAACGTGAGACAATCTGTAAGAAGTAAGATGATTCAGCTAGAGTACTGTATGTCGGAGGACAATTTAGCTGATAATTTTACTAAAGCCCAAGGTGCCAGTAAGCACCAGGAGAGTTGTGAAAAATATGGGATAAGATTGTAAAGATATTATATATTTATTTCACCCAAAAGGGAGTATGTTAGGTATAACATTGATACCAAATATGGTTTGGGTGAATAAATATATAAAACTTAGATATCATGGTTTAAGTGCTTATCACTTTAAGCACAATGCAGCAGGCAATTAGCCGATTAAGGGTGCGGTTAGAAGTTACAATATAAGGAAGCATTAGAAGCTGGAAAGCTTACTGTCTGTTGCTGTTACTGTGAGTTACTGTCTGAGCTGTCTGTAACTGTGTGCTGCTGCGACTAACTGTGATTACTGACTGTGAGTGCCTGTGACTGAACTGTTTTCGTTTGCTACTGTTTTGCTGATTTACTGCGTAATTCTACTGAATATCCAGCGTTTGTTTCTCTGGAGAGTGAAACCGGAGGAGGAGAAGATATCTTTATCGGCTGATAAAGATATTGCAAGGACTCTTAACTTGGACTATACTAGTGAGTCTTACTGGATGGAAATACTGTGAATGACTTAATGGACTGAATGACAATGCTTAAACTCTAACTGGATTAAAAACTATTTAAACTACAAACAGTGTTTGTGTTCAGTGTGTGTATACTCTGGGGCCCTTCCGCTCTCCTTTGGCTGCCTGGCTTGACTACTGCTGCAATACTCTGCTAGGGGTTAATCCTCAAACCCTAACAATGGGGCAAAAACTTAAGGAATTTCTCGCTTAGCAACATACATTCTGGGCTCAATTGTGGCAAGACAAGAAACAATGGATGGAAACCAATCAAGGAGAGAAGCAACTTGGAATTAAGGAGAAACTTCCTCAGTGAGGATAATTAACCAGTGGAATAGCTAGGCTTCAGAAGTTGTGGCTTTTAAGAAGAGAGTGGACAGTCACCTATCTGAAATGGTATAGGGTCTCCTACTTGAACAGGGGGTTGGACTAGAAGACCTCCAAGGTCCCTTCCAGGTGTATTCTGATTGACTTAATAGCTTCTTGACCACTTTTGTCTATTACAGACTCCCCCCCCTCTCCCTTTCTTCATTCTTTTCTTTCTGATATTATTATCCTGTCTTTTATTATTTTATAAATAACTCAAGACAGGGAACATATTTCCTCCCCCTATTTTCCCCACAACTCTGTGAAATGGGTTGGGCTGAGAAACAGTGACTGGCCCAGAGTGATCCAAGCCAGCTTTTGTGCCTAAGGCAGAACTAGAAATCGATGTCTTCTGGAACCCATTGGACAGAAGTCATCCAGCTCATTTTCATCCCTAAGGAAGGCAGGACTACAACTTAGTTTCTAGTCTGATGCCTTACCCACTAGAGAAAACTGCCTCTCCTCTTAATTTCGGGTTCACAATGTCTTATTTTTTCTTACATTCCTATCACTTGTTAATGAACCTCCTTTCCACTTATTCTTCTTCTTAAATTTCAAGTTATAATCTTCCACATACCGTGGATAACAGCTTTGCCTAGGATAGTGATTTTTGGTTGAATCTTTCAGGTAAAAAGATGAGGAACTTCAAGAAGGGGTAACAAGGTTATCAGTCTTATTATGTCCAGTCCTGACACATTTTAGACAAGATGCCACAGTCATAATCCACATCCAGATTTACCCTAAGTATGCCAGGGTAGGATCTGCAGATATATATATTTTCTGTAGATCAAGGTTTGCCAAACTTGTCAACTTTAAGATGTCTGGACTTCAACTCCCAGAATTCTACAGCCAACATGGCTGTTGGGGAATTCTGGAAGTTGGACTCTATGAATCTTAAAGTTGACAAGGTTGGAAAACTCTGATCTATAAATTATTTCGGAAGTCAACTTACACTCCCACCAACTACAACATCCATGCAGTGTTTTCACATCCAGCAGACAACTAGTCATTGCCAGGATTAGTTTTTATACAGATATAAAACATGGCTGTCATGCAAGTTGTTAAACATCTTAGATTAATCTGGCCATTAACATCAATAAACATCTGATAAAAGATCAGAATCCCTCTTTGCAATGGGAAACATAACTTGTGCATTAATTTCTCTGGCAACCGACTTCATTTCTGCAAAAAGGGAGGGAAAAAACAGTGAAAAGTTCTTTTTAAAGAATTTTTGGCCAAAATCACAAAAGCATTGAATTTAAGAATGCTTCCTTAGGAAATTTCAAGGAACCGGCATGATTTCATTGCAATCACATCAGAGGCTGTTAGACAGTCAGTTTCCTTAGACAACCAATTATAGGTGGTCCTCGAATTACGAGCACAATTCAACCCAAAATTTCTGTTAAGTGAGATTTGTTTTCCGTCCATTTTACGACCTTTCTTGCCACAGCTGTTATCAGTTGATAAGTTAGTAACTCGGTTAAGTGAATCTGGCTTCATTTGACTTTGGTTGTCAAAAGGTTGCAAAAGGTGATCACATGACCTTGGGGCACAGCAATGGCCATAAGTATGAACCAGTTGCCAAGCATTTGAATTTTGATCACATGATCATGGGGATGACACAAAGAATGTAACTATGAAAAAATGTTCATAACTCACTTTTTTCTGTGCTGTTGTAACTTTGTGAACAGTCACTAAGCAAAATGTTGTAAGTCGAGGACTACTTGTATAACATGTATCCTGTTGCAATTTTATGGTGCTTGAGCAAGGGGTTGGACTACAAGACCTTCAAGATCCCTTCCAATTGATAATGTTATTCTTTTATTTACATTTATATTTGGATTTGTACCTGCAATGAGTTCTATTAGTGTTGCATATCAAGTGATTGGATCTGTACATGACCTATGTTAAATAATAATAATAAAATAATAATAATACCCTGATTTTACAAAAAAACTACCCTACTTGGAACAGCTTATATCCTCCGACGCTACCTGAACAGTTCCTAGGTCCTTGGTTAGGACTCGAGCTGTTGAGCTACCAACCAGCCCCAAAGGCTGTGAATCTCACTAAAGATTTAATAATAATGATGATGATGATGATGATAATAATAGTAATAATAGTAACAATAATAAAATGAAAGCATCGCAAAAGTGCCAATCAAAAAAACCTGTTTTCTTCATTACACTCGACCCGACTGAATTGGGGAAAAAAAGTATTAAAAAGTATTAGGGGGCGTGCATAAGCGCATAGGGGGCGTGCATAAGCGCACCAACGTGCCTACCGTCCCTGTCTATTGTTTCTCTTATTCTTTTATTTTTCTTATATGTACCCATTTCATGTATTCACAACTATGTATACATTTATACTTATTATCTTGTAAACAATTGGCAAATCAAATAAATAAATAAATAAAATAAATAAATAAATAAATAAATTCACATTTCGGTCTTTCACAGGCAACCACGCTTTTACTAAAGGGAAGGAACTAAATAATGCAGGACTTCCTCCGTTTGTTTCCTCCTGCATTTCTTTCCCCTTTTCCTGCAAACCACCAAGAAACAACGCTAAGAGATCAATCATTGGGGGAAAGAGGGACCTTGAGCGGTTCTTCACCCCCCCCCCCCCCCCCGCAATCGCACATGTGCCACGTTCCCACGGAGACCGGAAGCGGGCGATCCGAAAGCGGAAAAGGGGGAGAATGAGTAGGCGTGGCCTGATGTGGGGCGTGGCTTGGGAAAGGGAAGGAGGGGGAATCAGGTGGTGGAGAGGAGGAGAGAGAGCAGGTGAGAAGAGAAAGGGGGTTTATTTGGGGAGGGGGTAAAGGTTAGTGGGGGGTGTCTGTAAATTTAGAGGATGTTTAGGGGAGCCTGATCTGGAGCGGGGAAAGAGCTTGTGGGTCCTCTTGGGGCGGGCGTCCTCTTGGAGAATTGGGAAGGGGGGACTTGGAGGAAATGGACCGTCTCGTGTGAAAGGGGTGACGCGGGGAAAGAGATCGTGGTCTGTTGCTAAAGAGGGGCTGAATACGGGGTTGGGGTAGGGCGTGGGTAGGCTTGGCATTGGGGGAGCTGGAGCTTGGGAGGAACTAATGGTGGGGAAGAGAGCGAGGGTCTCCCAGGGGGAGCCAGCCAGGAGTAGAGCTGGCTTGGGAGGTGGGTGGTGAAAATATGGTGGGTGGGTTGTTGCTTACTGAGCAGGAAGAACTGGAGTCTGTTGGTGGAAGGGGAGTGGGAGGATCTGGTTATGGGGAGGGGTTCAGGATCCTTCCAGAGGAGCAGAAGAGAGCAGGTCTGAAGGAGAAGGTGACCCTGGATAAGAGCCACTTGGGGTGGGGGCTGGACAGGTGCAAGGAGCCTTCCAGGAGGGAGGGGGCTTTGAACCGGGTGGGGGTGTGTTCGTGTCCTAGATAGTTTAGCATGGGGGTGCGTGGGAAGTAGAGGAAAAGAAGAGAGGATGAGAAAGAAAAAAAGAGGAAATTCAGCCAGGTGGGGAGGAAATGTGCACCCCTTCCTCCTCCAATGCAGACACTGCAAGGCATTGAGGAGAAAAAGAAGGTTTTGATGCAAACTCTGCTGCCGGTAGAAATGGAGGAAAGGGTTCGAAGCGGGCTGTTATGACAGAGGGAGGGGGCCCGTAATGTGCCAGGGGAAGGAAACGGAAGGGTCCAGGAAGATGATGGATCAGGGAAAGAGGTCTGTGGCATGACTGCTGGAGGGTAGAATCAAGGCTCTGAGGGTGTGTGTATTATCTGCTTGCAATAGAGTGGGTGTGGTATCTGCAGAACGGGTGTATTCTGTATCAACCTCCCCCCCCCATCCTCCTCTTTTTTTCTTTTTTTCCCTGCATGCATCTTGCATAGCCATCCTTGGCGAAAGGGACTGCAGAGCCAGTAGTGAACATTCTGGAACGTGGTTGGGATGCATGGGCTGTCCTTCCTGCTCAGCGCAGGAATAAGGGCTTTTTTAAACTAAGGGAGGAAAAAAAAACAGAATTTCAAGCATCAGAGCCTTCTGCTCCCCCACCCCTTCCAAAAAACCTCTCATCCTCTAAATGCATCTCACTTTTCCCCCCCACCTTACACAATGACATCTTCGCACCTGCAGATGGGACTGCAGTTTCACAGTAACGTTCGGATGGTGTGAGAGAGAGCGAGGATAAGCTGAGGGACCAAGATAATTAAATTTAACTCCTCCTGGTTCCCATTCCTGCGTTGACAAACAAGGGATGTTTTGATTGTGGTTTCTAGCCTTGTGGAAGTAGAGGGAGGTGCTGAATGGAGACAAAACTGAGATGGAAGCAAACCATTCTTGGTAGGTGGAGGTGAACTTGGATTAACCAAGATAATTTGTGGTGTGTATGCCCTGGGACTTTTGGTTGCAAAGCCCTGGGGGTGTATTTTATAGGCTTTTTTTAAGGAGCGAGTGCACAGATGACTGGATACCTAAAATCCCCATAGAAATCATAGGACTTTTCTTTGAACAACACTCTTCTATGTTTTTTGAAAAAGCTATCAGGTTTTAATTAACTGCTTCTGTGGGGCAATATCCTTTTAACTTGCAGCAGGCATTATGAGAAGGGTGATTTTAAAACATAAACAGGAACTGTTTATTTTTACAGGCTTTTTGGCTTCAGAGACTGCGAGGGGTGTGATGTTGATGCAATAGCTTTTTCTGCTTGGGCACATCAGGATTTTTGTGGAGCCCTTTTTGAGGATAAAAAGCAACTATTACATAAAAAGTGTTTTTAGCTGATTGGAGGCATAATGCATCTTCATTTGTTTTAATTTCTTTTTAAAAATGCATCGCAATGCTTTTGATTTTCAGTGCTTGGCCACTGTATTTCAAAAGTGTGATTCGGGGGGGGGGGGGAGATAGATTTGTGTGTGCCCTGAAGCTAGCTGACAACGAAGCAATCACCTTTTTTTAAATTCTTTATTATGTTTCTTGCCTTACCTACAATTAATTAAATCGGGCAGAGTTTGCATTTGATAAAACTATGGGGGTTTTTTGGAAGGGGAGAATCATTTTTGAATGCTTTCAAATGAATAAGCTGCTCACTGTGTCAGTCAAAAGGTTGTGTATGTTATTCCATTTCTTCTTTTCTAATTTAAAAGGGAAAAAAACAGTGGTAGAAGCAACGTTTAAGACATGGGTTTCATAGAAGATAGTGTTATGCCTCCTGGTGTAAAAATCATGTTTGGAAGCAGAGCAGAGTTGCAGCAATAACAGTCCCTTCTGGAAGCATTTTTTAAAAACTTTTGGTGGATTAAAATAATCGTTATTTTAAAAGCAACATTCTGTTCTGTGTTAATGCAGAAAAGCGGGAGGGGTGCAGGTGTTTCTAAAATGGCAGCTGCCATCTATTTTTTTTTAAAAAAAGTTACATAAGGAGAAAAAAAATCAGGTTGCCTTTCTGTTTAAATTGAAACTGTTTTAGTCTGTTCATTTTACTATTTAAACACGCATAGTTAGGTTGCTTTCTAGTTACAGAAAACCACAAGGAATTACCTGCAGGGTTTTTTACTCCCCTGGGAGAAAAAGATGAAGCTTATTCATATGCAGAATACAGTAAAACATACCCAGATTTAGTAGCTGAATTCATATATTTTTTTGATTCAGATGTCTACGTTCCGCTGCAAAATAGGCACATTGTAAAGGCAAATTTCAGCAGCCAATCCTTCTTCAATGTGACTTATATAACTTATTTTTTTAAAAAAAACAACAGATGGCAAGTACCATCTTAGAAACAGCAATCCCCTCCACTCAGTTTCGGTTCTTAAATTGCAGGTACCCCTTCCTCAGCCCACACCTGTACAAAATGCTTTGAGCTGGTCTGACTCACTTAGGATATTTATTCTTTCCAGTGATGGTGATTTGGGTCGATGGGGGAGTGATTTGATCAGTGGATGGATCAGATGTGTTTCCCACAGGCTCAAAATGCTGCTTTTGTGTGTGTGATGCGTGTGCACGTGCTCACACCTTCAAGTGAGACTGAATTTCTGGTGGCTATGTGGAAAACCTATTTGGAAATAGGTTGCCTTTGTCTCCTACTCCTTAGACTGAGGGGGAGGGACCAGCGCAAAATCCCCCAGCTGGCTTGGGGCCTGAGGCAGGATTAGAACTCACAATCGCCTTATTTTGGGTCTGATGTTTTAACCACTGCGCCAAGCTATCTCTGCCTTAGGGTTTTTTGAAGAGGATGGTTTATTCTAATGTGACTTTAGAGTCATTCAGGTTGTCCCAAGGGTGTTTTTTAAAGAGACAACTGGCTGTTCTTTGGTTTTCTTTGAAGGAAGTTTCGCTTCTCATCCAAAAAGCTTCTTCAGCTCTGATTGGATGGTGGGGAATGGAAAGATTTATATTCCTTATAGACCGCTGGTCATTTGCCTTCTTTTAGAGAGATGTTGAGGCCACTTGGAGGTTTATCTGTGTTCTCAGGGTCATATGAGTGGTGGAAATGCCTTTTTGGAATGGCTGAAAGGACTATGTTGAGCAGGGGTGTCCAACCTTGGCAACTTTAAGACTTGTGGACTTCAACTCCCAGAATTCCTCAGCCAGCAAAGCTGGGAGTTGAAGTCCACAAGTCTTAAAGTTGCCAAGGTTGGACACCCTGAATTGTTGAGAATACAGGTTCATACAGAGGTATAACCCAGCCACCCCTGACTAAACAGTTTCTTCAGCTTCAACTGCTTGTAATTTAAGGTTGGAGTTCCTTTTCACATGGACAAGTAGTCCTCGACTTATGACCCCAATTGAGATCAATGAATCACTTTCAGTTATTAATAACATGGTTGTTAAGCAAATCTGATTTCCCTCATTGTTGGAAACCAACTGAGAAGGTTGAAAATGGCGATCATTGCAACTGTCATGAATACATGGCAATCGCCAAGCGTCCAAATTTTGATCACATGACCACGGGAATGTGGCAGTGGTTGTATTGGGAAGAACAGGTAATCTTCAACTTACAACAATTCATTTAATGACCATTCAAAGTTACAACAGTATTGAAAAAAATGACTTACGACCATTTTTTCACACTTATGCCCATTGCAGCGTCCCCATGGCCATGTGATCAGAATTCAGACAGCTGGCAACTGACTCATATTTATGACAATTTCGATGTCCCAAGATCAGGTGTTCAATTTTTGCTACCTTCTAATGAGCAGAGTTAATTGGGGAAACCAGGTGCATTTAACAAAAGGGTTCCTAACTTAACAGCTGCAATGATTCACGTTAACAACTGTGACAAGAAAAGTCATAAAACGGGGCAAAACTCACATCACAAATGCCTCCCTTAGCAATGTAAATTTTGGGCTCAGTTGCAGTCGCACGTCAAGAACTTACCTGTACCAGTTTTAAGTCAATTTTTCCAGCGCCGTTGTAACTTCAGTCGCTGAAGGAGTGGTTGTAAGTCGAGGACTATCTGGAGAATCGGTCCATTTGTATCCCAAGCTTTATCAGAACAAAGTTCCCAACCCTTTTTGTTTCTCTCTCCAACTCTTCTGTCGTTCCAGTGCCCTCTGGCACCTGTTTCCAAGCAATGACCTCAAAGGCCAAGAAGCGGGTGGTCCTTCCCACACGCCCTGAGCCCCCCAACACAGAACAGATTCTTGAAGATGTCCAGCGTGCCCAGCCCAACGACCCCGTTTTTGTCCTCCTGGTGGAGCCCAACGAAGGTATGAAGATCCTAGCCCATATGGTGTCTTCTGCACTTCGGGTTGCAAAGAAAATGCAGGGAAGGGACCGGGTTACCCCAGGTTTTTCAAAAAAAGTTGAAATGGCATACAGACTATAACTTGGGGGGGAAATCTCAGGGCAGATGAGAATCCAGGCCAAAGCTTAACATGGATGAAAAGGCACATAAAGGATAAACATTGTGCCCTGAATGCAAAGGAAAAGGCTGGAGTTTCACTAAAAATAGTAAATTCTAATGATCTGTGCGAATGACCTTGGGAGACGGAAGGAAGAGCTGCAGACTAGGAAATAGATCAGAAACTGCTTAGCCTGCAGGAGGAATGGGGGCATAGCCAATGTCTCAGAAGGGATCCTCTCTTAATTTCATGGACCGTCAAGACGAGGGAGGAGCGATGTCTGTTCAGGTTCTGTTCCACCAACACCTTCGTCCCTAAAAGATCTGCCAATTTTGGAGAGGCGAATTGAGGTTCCAAAACCCCACCACATGGAATGGTTGATGAAAGATTTGGCTGGTCTGGTCTGTGGGTGCAAGGAAGCTGCATCCAGGTTGCCCAACCAGCCAGCATATTAGAAACATCTTTTGAGTTTACAGACAATGCTAAGCCACAAAACCTGGTGTCAACTCGTAAAGCATTCCTGGCTTGCTCTTGAGTTGCCATAAGAAGGGTGGGGGGAGATCTGATGGAGCAGTTCGTTGCTATGATCGGAAGCACATTCCACGCCTACCTTTCTCCAGTTTGAGTCTCAAGTTACCAAGTTCAGCCGGAGAGGTGTGTTTTCCATAACCTTCCTTCATTGGAGAATGTGATTTATGACACAACCCGGGAGGAGGGTGGAAACAGGGTCATAGGTGGGCAGTAAATTACGTAGGGCAGGGCCGACTGCACTTGGGAAAAGTGCCGAGATGTTGCTCCTATTAAATGATTGGATTTCTTTTGAAACTTGGCTCGAGGCTCATGAATTAATTAGGGCATTCATCAGAACCCTGACGCCTGGTTTGTGAATCTGGCTCACACAA
Organism: Notechis scutatus; assembly: GCF_049901735.1. NCBI lineage: Eukaryota > Metazoa > Chordata > Lepidosauria > Squamata > Elapidae > Notechis > Notechis scutatus. Next base: position 330,446,818 of record NC_142009.1, on the reverse strand, counting down.
AATAATAAGACATTAAGGCAGAGGCCCCCAACCTTTTGGGTATCAGGGACTTGATCCATGGAGAGAGGTACTGCCTGCATCCTCGGATGCTTGCTTGTTTGCACAGACTGATTACTGGCATGCCTCAGACCAGTGCTGCTGGTCCAGGGTTTAGGGACCAGGGTTTAGGGACCTCTGCATTAAAGAACTTCCCAGCTTATTATTGTGGTGTGAAACAGTCAGTTTAGTGTTAACTGCAGTCTCTTCTCTATGACTTTAAACAAATCCTTAGTCAGGGGTGGGGGACTGTGGCCCTTTTATGACTTGTGGACTTCCATGCCAGCTCAGGAATTTGGGGAATTGAAATCCACACGTCAAAAAGGGGCCATAGTTCCCCATCTCTGTGGCCTAAGTAAATGCACTGTGGATTGAGTGTGGCCTTAACATTCTGTGATTTCCAGTTGTTCTAACCCAGGCTTTGTCAAACTTAATAAAACACTAACTGAAATTGAAAGTAAAACCTTTTTCAATGTGACGCTGGGAATTACTTGCATTCCCAGCCAAAAACTCGTCAGACACAGTTCCTCCAGATAAGAGCATGCTTTTCAGTGCTGCAGGATGCTGCCAAGAAACAGAAGTCCAATTACTTTAGAATATAAACCGACAGGAGTTCCAGTATAAACAAACCAGAGTTCGCAGGGCTTCACTGAGGAATCAGAACCCAATGAACTTCTTTGCTTCCTGCAAAGAGCATGTCACCGAGGGCTGACTTTTATTCCTTATGGGAGGGGCAATCGCCTTCCAGCCTTATTCCCAAGTCGCCTCCTCTGCTGCAGCTGCTCTCCAAACAGCCTTGTGCACATGCGCACTGGGAACAGGCTCCCCTGGGTCTCCTGCTTCGCTGCTGCCAGACTCTGAAGACAGCACCCCGCTCTCAGATGGTCCTGGCCCCACCCCTGCATCGGATGCAGGACCCTCGTCCAAGTCCTTATCTGACTCCCTGACTGGTTCCCTTTCGTCCTCACTGTCCGATACCTCTGCCGTCTGCATCGGCTGCCGGCGAACCACAACACCAGTCCTATTGAAGCTGCTAGATCGATCTTAGTATATAATTTTCTTGAAAGTGAAATATTTAACCATTACAGAAGAAATTTAATTCTCATGGTTTTAGATGAAGCTTAGATTTTTATTAGAAATAGAGGAAGTTAAATTGAATCCAGCTGGAAATCAAATAAGTTTCTTTTGGGGAATACTGTTCTCCAGAACTTCTTTTTAGATGTTCTATTGCAATTATCACGATATAAAAACACAAATGAGGATGATAGGAAAAAGGGAAGAAAAGGGATAGAAAGGTGTAAGACCCTTGACTTCCAACTTTTTTCAGCATAGTAAAGTATAGAATGGAATTACAACCTCCACTTTTTACTTTTACAAAACAAATATTAGCCATTTTCTATATCAGCCGGTTCTATTAATCAGCAAAATCAAGAGTTCATTATTTATTCTGTCTCAAACACAAAGTCCAGAAGTGATTTCCGGGGAGGAACAAAGCTGGATATGTTATTTTTTTCTAATAGGAAATGTCAGTTTTTGCCATTTTTGCTAGCTTCACCTTTTCCATCCATTTTTTTAGTGGCAAGGATTGATATATCTTTCCATTTCTGTGCATATCAAATTCTCGCCGTGGCCAACATTTACAGTGATAAAGTTCAAAATCTTTCAGGAAGATTTATCAGGGAAAATCTTTATCTAGTAATCCTAAAAGAAAGACTTTGGGTTTCAATTTTATATTAGTTATGACTGCACTATAACATGAAACTGACTGCATTGTAACATGAATCTGAACCCAACTATTCTCCGGAACTTCTGACTGGGTTTTTTGTAGCTGAACCTAGATGTGTCATATTGAAACTAGGAGGATCTGGGTGCCAGCCGATGCTTTATTGCTAAGCTGTGTAGGTGCTCCATAAAGGTAGCACACTTTATTTCTGTCTAAGGAGTCCTTGGTGCTCCCTGAGCTTGGTTGTTTTCTTGTAAATGTTTCATTACAAACTAGGTAACATCATCAGTGCTAGTAGAGAGCAGAGATTAATTCCAAGATTAACATCAGACTTCAGAGGTGGTATTCAGCCAATTCTGACAAGTTCTGGAGAACTGGTAGTGGAAATTTTGAGTAGTTCGGAGAACTGGCCAATCCCACCTCTGACTGGCCCCACCCCCATCTATTCTCTGCCTCCCCTGAGTCCCAGCTGATCGCTGGGTCTTCTTTGGTGGCCCTGCACAGGACAGACATTATATTCTTCGATTAAAATCGAAGCTCGCCCCCCTTTCCCCCTTCTTCTCCTTCCTCCCTCGGGAAAGCAGGTTATTCAGGTGGGAGGAATGGAGATGCACGGCAGCAGCTCCTGATTTCCTTTCCCTTCCTTGGGGGCCGACGGGCTGGAGTGGCGGTGGAAATGGGGAGCTTTTATAGTATCCTTCTCCCTGCCACACCCACCAGGCCACGGGTGGGGAGGAATAGAGATTTTACAGTATCCTTCCTGAGTGGGGTGGGTAGTGGAAAAAAATGAATACCACCACAATCAAGAAGTAAACAGTACCCCAATCAAGGAACTGCCAAAAAGCTACTAGTAAACAGCTCATCCAAAGAACCTACAGAACCATTGTCACCAAAAACTGACAGGGCAAGTCACTACAATATAAAACGAGAGCAAACCCCACTGCCTATTAGCACTGACGATGTTGCCTAGTTTGGTAATGAAACGTCTGCAAGAAAACAGACCAAGCTCAGAGAGCACCAAGGGGCCCTCATGTCAACCCTGAGCTCCAGATATTCTCTATCATTATCTCTCATTTCTCTTTTCTCTCCACCCCCACCCCACCCACCCGCTTCCCATTTTGCCTGCCTTCAGATTTGCCTACCCCAACAAAGAATGAAGATCCAGAGGCCAAGAGGGAACGCCTGTACCGGCTGACCCAGTCCTACGTGGAGATGAATCACCGCCTCCAGAAGGCCTGCAGTTTGCTCAAGGAGAAGTGTGAGGAGCTGAAACTGGCCGGAGCAACCCTGGAGCAGGGCATTTTAGAGATGAAGCAGAGGGCGTTGTGAGATACTTTTTTGGGGGGGAAAGTGACCACAGTCCGAGTGTGACCCGCCTTCTCCCCCCCCCCCACCTGCAGGATCCCATGCCATGCTTTGAACTACGGACTCGCAACATTGTGATGTGATTTCAAGCATGCCTACGCTACACATCTTCAACACCGTCTTGTGTTTTACGTTCCGTGAATTGTGCGCCCAAGCCAGCCGCCTGCTCCAAGCCTCTTGAGGGCCTGGATCTCTTCGCTGTGCTCATGCTGAGATGCCCAGTTGTGCAGTTAGCGTTGTTTTTATTGTTTTGGCCCTAGATTCCCTGTTGCTCTTAGTTCTCCGCAGCTCCATTTGGCCCTCGTTTTGTTTTCTTCACGCAGACATTCAGAACAAAAACAGCTCCCTTTGGGGAAAGCTGAGGGGAAGTTTCCACAGAGTTCACACACACACACAGATAGGCTGGGACAAGTGGTTCTTTGTGGGAGGGGTAGGGTGGGGGTGGAGGTGACAAAAAAAATCACCACTTGCCCCAGGGGCAGCTTCCCCCATAATTTTTATGCCATGACATCTCCTTTGTTCCAATACGATTTCTCTCTCTGGTACTGCCTGGAGGATGATGCCATTGCCACCGCTATCCACGAGATGCTGGTTGCCTGTGGTTTCCATGGCTACGTCGAACATCAGGACCACGTGGCCGGGAAGTCGGTCTTGGCCTCAGTGAACGAGATCATCCAAAGCAGCCGACTTGCCATCGTCCTCTTGACCCCCCATTCGGTGACTGACCCTTGGTGCCAGCGCATTTTGGACTGGAACCTGGTCCATACCGTACACCAGAAGGGGGCAAAGGTCATCCCGGTTTATGTGGACGTCACTCCGGAACAAATGCCTCCCACTTTGAGACACCTGACCGGACTCAGATACAGAGAGAGATATTTTAAGAAGCGGCTGCTCGACAGCTTGAAGAAGACCAAGGCAACCTGCTGTCCCAGCACCACAGGCTAAAAAAAAAAAGCACCGCTGCTTTTTTGTGATGGACTTGAGAAGTAGACTTGGGGAGCGGGTGGTCGGGCGGGAGGGGAAACGGCCAAGGCAGCTTGGTCATTCCATTTGGACCATCACCAGAAGTGTATCCGATTCATTTTGGTGTTTTGACATAGGCCCCCATTGTGTCGTGGGTGATAACCGTGAAAAAAAAAAATATGGAACCCCATAGTTGTTGTAGTAGCACCTAGAGCTGGTCTGGGGGAAAAGGCCTTTAAAAACAAACCTTCAGCTGTTTGGGAAGAGAGGCAGGGAAGGGAAGGGGAGGGAGATAGTCTTCGTTGTTCGTCTGCTACTAAGGGGTGAGGGTCGGTATAGAAAGCCAAGCCAGGTTCCTTAAGACTGCTGGTTGTGATACTTGACTTAATTTAAAGGAGCTCTTATTAAAAAGCAGTTTTTGGATGACTTTTGAGCGTGTGAGCTGTCTTCGTCTTGGTCTCCCGTGGGCAAACCCTACTCTCTTTGAACTGGAGGGGCATATGGATACAGATTCTTTTCAACCCGTGTGAAGGAATCTACAATAACATCAAGTCCAAAAACATTTTTTAAAAAAAAACACTTTAAAATTCCAAGGTTGAGAAACACTATGCAGATAGTCCTCGACTTATGAGCACAATTGAGCTCAAGATTTCTGTCGCTGAATGAGATATTTGTTAAAGTGAGCTTTGCCCCGTTTTATGACTTTTCTTGCCATAGTTTAAGTCAGAGGTCTCCAGACTTGGCAACTTTTAAGACTTGTGGACTTCAACTCCCAGAATTCTCTAGCCAGCTACGAATTCTCCAGCCAGCTACGCCAGCTACAAGTCTTAAAAGTTGCCAAGTTTAGGGATCTCTGCGTTAAGTGAATCAGTGCACTTGTTCAATCAGTCACACGGTGGTTAAATGACTCTGGCTTCCCCATTGATTTAGCTTGTCAGAAGGTTGCAGAAGGGACCCCAGGACACTGCAATGAATCATCATAAATATGAGTCAGTTGTCAAGCTTCTGAATTTTGATCACGTGATCATAAGGATGCTGTGTGAAAAATGATCATGTCACTTTTTTTCAGTGCTGTAACTTTGAACGGTCACCAAATGAACTGTTGTAAGTCGAGGACTATCTGTATTAGATAACAGTGTACAGGGTGTTTCACAGCTGTGTTTTTCAACCTGGGAACATTAAGCTGCGTGGACTTCCAACTCGAGTTGAAGTCCACACAGCTTAAAGCTGCCAAGGTTGAGATACACTGATGCAGCATAAGCAAATCTATGTGGCCTCTATATTGTGGTTTCTCATTGGGTTCTCATCCAGGCAAATGGGATTTTAGTTTCCATTTTCCCAGCTAGAAGAGTCTCTGTCTTGCAAAATAGGCTTATTTGTGTACAGTGCTGCTGTCAAAACACACTGAATTATGATTTAATGTAGGCCAGTGGTGGCTAATCTTTTGGGGCTCCTGTTCCGAAAATTGCGAACGTGCTCGCGTGCCAGCATCCAGAAGGCAATGCACATGCCCCCCCCACACCACCTACACATGCGTGCACAATCCCCCCACCCCCTTAACCTGCACTGCACATGTGCAGGCCTCCCAGGTGATTTTCGGGCCTTTTCGGCCTCCCAGAGGCTCGAGGGAAGCTTCTGCAGCCTTTGGAGCCAAAAAATGGGCCCGTTTCATCACTTCCGGTATTTCCAGAAATACAGGAAGTGATGAAACGGGCCTGTTTTTCGGCCTCCAAAGGCTGCAGAGGCTTCCCTCGAGCCTCTAGGAGGCTGAAAAAGGCCAGAATATCAGCTGGGAGGCCCGCACATGCGCAGTGAGGTAAGTTTGCCTGGGGCTCGCGTGCCTGTACAAATAGTTCATGGTGCCCCCTGTGGCACCCGTGCCATAGGTTCACCATCATGGATGTAGGCTGTGTATGTTTCAGGGAGAAGGAAAGGCAACTCAAGGCTGCTAAGAAAATAGAGAAATAAAATTACCCAGAAAAAGTTGCTGGCATTTTGGCACCACCAGCAAGCAGTGTGTTCTAGGTTTCTGTTCTAGGTAAAGTACTTGGGTAAAGAAAATAAACCTAAATACTTGGCCACAATAAAGTGTTAACTTAAGTGCTAACAATAAATGATTTAAAGTGTTAACTTCTATATGTAATTAAATAATTGTTTGGAATTAAATAATTCCAAATAATTAAAATGTGGTCACCTGACACAATGGCCTAATTCGGCACTCTATAGCCTTGGCAACTTTTAAGACTGGTGGACTTCAACTCCCAGAATTCCATGGCTGGCTGAGGAATTCTGGGAGTTGAAGTCCACCAGTCTTAAAAGTTGCCAAAGGTGGAGAGCCCTGATCTAATTTGTGCATTGTGCTAAGCAAAAACATGCACTTTGCAGTTTATAGACCATGGTTTTAGTTGAAATGTTTGACCTCAGTTAATTCTGGTTTAATAAACAGGCCAGGGTGAGACAAACTGTAGCATATGAGTCCAGCTTCCATATTTGAGGTTAGAAGAACCTTATTAGGAATTTATAAACATTAGCACACTATTGGTAATTTTTAATGTGCCCATAATTTTAGATACATGCTATTTTGAGCATGCTTATCTCTTACACAGATTATAAAATGCCACAATTTATTTTGGCTTGGTTTGTCATAGAATGGATTTTATCTTTTTCAAGCAAAGCTATAGCAATGGCAATACTATTTAGGTTTATAGATTGCCCCATAGCACGCTCTGGGAGTTATACAATGTCAGCATATTGCCCTCAACAACCTGACTCCTCATTTTATTGACCTTGGAAAGGTGGAAAGTTGAGTCAACCTTGAGCCCCATCAGCATCGAACTCCAGGCTGTGGGCAAAGTTTGCTTGCAATACTACAGTCTAACCATTGCAGCACCGGGACTATAGACCAAATCTTATCCCATCTATCCCATAATAGCTAGACGTTTCTGTTGTTTGGCAATGATCAATTTGGCCTCTAGAAGTAACAATCCAATGAGTTCTTTAATTTGCAATTTATTTTTCTGGCCACCAAATATATGTGGCAAAGCTAACTTCGGAGAAAATTCAAGTTTTTGTTTAGTAACTAAACACATGAGATTTCAATGAATACCTTTCCCCCAAAATCTGATATTTATTTCAGATCCACCAAGAGCTTTTAGCCTTGATGGCAGTGGGACTGCCTCTGAAGGCATCTGATGGGACATTAGTGGGTTTACCAAGTCAGCTTATTGCCCCCAACAATCTGGGTCTTTATTTTACCAACCTCGGAAGGATGGAAAGCTGAGTCAACCTTGAGTGGTGAGAATTGAACTGCTGACAACCAACACAGTTAGCTTGCAATACTGCATTCTAACCACTGGGCCACCACGGCTCTTATAGCTTAAATAGCATGTCACTTCATTATTCTAGCTTAGAAAGTTGTGAGCTTTTAAATGAAGTCAGAAAGTTTCTTGAGTTTGGCAGATCTTGTGAAATTTTGGACTTTTTTAAAAAAAATAATAAGTGTTTTTATCATAGTACTCCCACCAGGAAATCCTTGAACCACTATGAACTCTGAATCCCAGGATCCAGAGTTGAGAATACTGGTCTGTAGGTTTGGGTTTATAGCAGAAATGCAAATCTGTAGACCAGAATTGGCTTTAAGTACTATCTGGCCTCCAGAATCCTCTAAGTCAGGGGTCCCCAATCTGTGGGCTGCAGCTCACTACCAGGTTACGGTCTATTCACAACCAGGCTGCGTGAGTAGTCAGCTGTTGTGTGTGCGTGTAACTGTATGCACAGCCCCACTCACCCAAGCATTGAGGGGGCTCATGGCCCCACTTGCATGAGCGTCACAGGCGTTTGTGGCACCATTGGTGCAAGCATTGCACATACTTGTGGCACCCCTCATGCAAGCCCTCATGGTCCCACTAATGTGAACTCAATAGCAGTGACAGGGATTTTGGAGTCTTAGTGGACAACCAGTTAAATATGGGCCAGCAGTGTGCAGCAGCAGCCAAAAAAGCTAATGCAATCCTAAATTGTATTAACAGAGGGATACAATCAAGATCAAGGGAGGTACTAATACCATTCTATAAAGCCTTAGTAAGATCACACCTGCATCCAGTTTTGGTCACCACACTATAAAAAAAATGTTGAGACTCTAGAACAAGTACAGAGAAGAGCAACCAGGATGATTAGGGGACTGGAGACTAAAACGTATGAAGAACAGTTACAGGAACTGGGCCTGGCTAGTCTAGTGAAGAGAAGGACCAGGGGAGACTGGATAGCAGTGCTCCAATATTTGAGGGGCTGCCACAGAGAGGAAAGGGTCAAACTATTTTCTTTTCTTTTTTTAAACAAATTTTATTAATTTTACAATTAAAAACAAATCAACAACACATACACGAATAGAAAAGCAAAAAAAGAGAAAAGGAAAAGGAAAAGGAAAAGGAAAAAGAAAGGAGAAAGAAAGAAAAAGAAAGGAAAAATGAACACTTAAAAACATTTTCTAAAGCACCCAAAGGCCAGACAAGGAATAATGGATGGAAACTGATCAAGGGTCCCTTCCAACTCTGATTATCTGTTATCTGTGAGTAGTGAATGCACGCACACATACACACACACATTCACCTGCCCCTCCCACAAAATTGCCTCTTTCCCCCCTCCCACCCCAGTTCCGGGCTGTCAACTGGAAAGGTTCTAAACCAGGGGTGTCCAATGGCAACTTTAAGACTTGTGGACTTCAACTCCAGAATTCCTCAGCCAGCTTTGCTTGGACACCAGCCAGGTTGGACACCCTGTTCTAAACTATAATTCCAATGTGACAACAGTGAGTTGGGCAGTGCATAAATTTAATAAATAAACATCAACTATACACAATATAAGAAGGATTCTGAGAAGCTGGAAAGAGTACAGAGAAAAGCTGCGAGGATGATGTGGGGTTTTGAAAAAAGGATGAAAAGAGTTGGGTCTGTTTAACCCAAAGAAGACAAGGCAAAAGGAAGATATGAATCTCCCAGTTCTTAAAGGGATGTCTCAGTATTGAAGGAGTTGTATTCTTTAAGAGTCAGTTCTCAACTTACGATGACCATTCATTTAACAATGGTTTGAAGTTACGACAGTGCTGGAAAAAATGACTTACGACTTGACCTTGCATTTGCAATTGGCATAGCATCTCCACAGTTATGCATTCAAAATTCAGGCGCTTGGCAATCGACATGCATTTATGAGGGTTGACCAGTGCCACCTAATCACCATTTGTGACCTTCCTAGGGGGCTTCTGATCAAGTCAACGAGGGGAGCTAGATTCACTTAATGACCACGGTCATAAAATTGCATGCAACTCACTCAATGACCACATTGCTTGGTGATGGAAGTTCCAGTCCCAAACGCTGATTCCCAGCAAAGAATGCTCACAGATAAAACAGATCTACAGGTACTCCTCGACTTACAACAATTCACTTAGTGACCGTTCAAAGTTACAATGGCACTGAAAAAAGTGAGCTATGACCATGTTTCATAATTACGATGTTTGAAGAATCCCCATGATCAAAATTCAGATGCTTGGAAACTTATTTATGACCGTTGCTGTGTCCCAGGGTTGTGTGATCACTTTTTGCAACCTTCCGATAAGCAAAGTCAATGGGGAAGGCAGATTCACTTAACGACCGGGTTATTAACTTATCAACTGCAGGGATTCATTGAACAACTGTGGCAAGAATGGTCGTAAAATGGGGCAAAACTCACGTTAACAAATCTCTCACTTAACAACAGAAATTTTGGGCTCAATTGTAGTCATAAGTCGAGGACTACCTGTATTTAACAACCACTGCATCCACTTAAAACTGCCACCAAAAAATGTCAAAACATTGGGTCTGATTACATGATGTCTCCATTTACCATCACAACATATGACCGTAATTCTGGGCTCATAAGCTGAGGACTATCTTTAATTCAGGGACAATGAAAGAGAGAAATTTCAACAATTGTTGTGTGAGAGAGTATAATGTCAGGGTTCCAGGTAATGCACCCATAGAGAGTAGAACTCCAAGGCAGGCAAATTCCTCAAAGAACAGCTTTATTGGATACATCCAGGGATGGGTGCTGGGGGTTTGCAGGGGTTCAGGAGAGCCCCTAGCTAAGATTCTGTGCAGTTCGGAGAACCCACCCAAATCCCACTCCTGGTTGACCCCCCTCCCTCCCTCCCAGGAGTCCCCACGCAGCTCGTATTGGATGAAGGTAAGTGCAGGGCGCCTTTGGAGTCTCAGGGAGAAAAACAGGCCTCATGGAAGTTTGGGAAGGCCGGAAATGGGCCCGTTTCCAGCTTCCAGAAAGCCTCTGGAGCCCGGGGCGGCCATTTTCGCCCTCCTGGTGCAGGAGGCTGAGTAGGAGGCTGAGTAGGCCATACCCACCATGGCCCCGCCCACCCAGCAACTGGGCAGAGGACCCTTTGCTAAAATTTTTGAAAGCCACCCCTGGATACACCATATTGGCATGACTGGTGAATGCCGACTCTGGAAGTTCCTGTGGCTTTCACCTAATTAAAAGTAAATGTTTCCCCTTTCCCAAGTCACTGGTCACGCTATCCAATCCAGGTGCCGGCCGGTTGCTTGGTTACTTCACTCCTCCTCTGGCCAGCCACCTGTGAGGATGTCCTTGGTTCCCACAGGAGAGTTTTATTGTTTTGGCTACAAAATCCCATCTAACTATTTCCCCACTCCTTCTGTTGAGTGGCAACCCTGAAGCCTCCAAGATGGCCTCAGCCAGGTTCAGGGTTGACATCTAACACTGTTTTTGTATAAGTCAGTATGCCCAGTCAGTGCTGTGTAGAAACCATAACAGTGACGTAATTCACTAAATCATGAATGTCGTTATGCAAACACAGCCATTGCAAACAGTTGTGCAATGTTTCTTGAAATTAGAAAAGCACTACCTTGTGTTGTTTGGTAACTTATTACTTGTGGTAATTTTTCCTACTGCTGTTTCTATTAAATTTGGTGATACTGTTGAACTATTGCAAAAATCGAATGCAAGCTGCTCAGAGTCTTACTGGATTTGAGACATGAGTGCCCAATAAATAAATAAAACAAATGAAGATGACAGTGACAAAACAAAACGCAGGAGGAATGATCTGTAAATTTAAAAACTGCACGTGTAAAAACGTCAAGCAGGTTTGGATTCAATTACACACCATCCCAAAAAAACGTAAAGAATATGAAACTGAAACCAGAAATGTTCCTTTTGGGCCTGGTGGACAAACAATTGGGGAAAAAAATGCATGTAGCTTTGTTTTTATGTGTTATAACAACAGCAAGACTGTAATATGTTACCAGAGCCTGCAGTGCTTAAACTGCAGTACTGCAAGCAAATTCTGCCCGCAGTCTGGAGTTTGATCGTGACGGGTTGATTCCAGCCTTCTGAGATAGGTCAAATGAGGAGCCAGATTGTTGGGGGTAGTATGCAAACAATGCTTACACTCTAAACTGTCCAGAGAGTGATGTAAAGCACTACGGGGCAGCATAGAAGCCTATAATGACCCCATCATCCCTTGTGGGGTGGAGTCTAGGCAACTGAATGGAACTGAATGTTTACTGGCCAGATGCCCTTCCTGTTGCCAATGCAAAGTTATATTAATAGTTTCAGGGTGTCAACCTGGCAACTTTAAGACTTGTGGACTTCACTCCCAGAATTCCTCAGCCAGCAAAGCTGGCTGAGGAATTCTGGGAGTTGAAGTCCACAAGTCTTAAAGTTGCCAAGGTTGGACACCCGGCCTAAATGCTATATGCGTAACGATGGAAAGCGTCAACGTTACTTACAGTGAAGGAATGGATGTTGAAATTGATGGGGCTGGCTGAGATAGCAATAGCAATAGCACTTAGACCTATAAACCGATTCACAGTGCTTTACAGCCCTCCCTAAGTGTTTACAGAGTCAGCCTATTGCCCCCCAACAATCTGGGTCCTCATTTTACCCACCTCGGAAGGATGGAAGGCTGAGTCAACCATGAGCCTGGTGGGATTCGAACTGCCAAATTGCAGTAGGAGTAGCTTGCACTCTAACCACTGCGCCACCGAGGAAATTTCACTGATGAAATTCAATGATGAAATCCACAGCTTTGATTTAGAGAACACAGGGAAAGCCCTTTTGGACTTTATTTGTAAAACATTAAAAAAAATACAATAATGATACATGGATTTGATGATTAGAAAAAAAAAACAGTAGAGAATAGAAAAAAAAATGAAAGGCATCTTCGAGTGAGAGGTCAGTTTGAATTTATACAAGTAGTCCTTGACTTAGGACCATAATTGAGCCCAAAATTTCTGTTGCTAAGTGAGACGGTTGTTATGGGAGCTTTGCCCCATTTTTCAACCTCTCTTGTCCCCGCTGTTGAGTGAATCCCTGCGTTTGTTAAGTTAGTTATGTTAGTTACACAGTCATTAAGTAAATCTGGCTTCCCTGTTGCCTTTGCTTGTCAGAAAGTTGCAAAAGATGACCGCATGTCCCTGGGACATTTCAACCGTCATAAATTTGAATCAGCTGCCAAGCATCTAAGAGCCGTTGGTGCTGGTGCAGTGGTTACAATACGGTACTGCAGGCTACTTCTGCTGACTGATGGATGCCAGCAGTTCAATTCTCACCGGCTCAAGGTTGAGTCAGCCTTCCATCCTTACAAAGTCAGTAAAATGAGGACCCCGATTATTGGTGGCAATATGCTGACTCTGTAAACCGCTTGGTGAGAGCTGTAAAGCACTATGAAGTGATATATAAGTCTAAGTGCTATTGCTATCTGAATTTTGATCACGTGACCATAGGATGCTGCAACTGTCATAAGTGTGAAAAATGGTCATAAATCACTTTTTTCAGTGCCATTGTAACTTTGAACAGTCACTAAAGAAACTGTTGTAAGTTGAGGACTACCTGTACTTATATATCTGTAAGGACCATACTGTCCTCCATTCAGACGATAAGAATGAACTTTTGAAAACTGAAAGAAAGCAAATAACATTCAAAGCAGGGTCTGATATCCTTCCGGGCACGCAGCTCAGATAAAGGGAGTTAGAACGCCTCCCCTTAGTCGGATGTAGATTTCACCAATATGCAGAAGCAAACATGTTATTTTCCCCTCGTCTCTGAGAACGTAGCTAAGAAGAGATTCCAAGAAAGTTTCTTTTGGAATTGGAATTTATATGGCCCCTTCTCCTCTTTTGCCATCTCTCCAAGTTTCCAGGCATCTGGGGCGCCATTCAATGATTTAAATCGTGTAAAAGGTCATATTCAGTACAAGAATTAGGATATTCAGGTTACATAAAAAAGAATTTCTTGTATCATCCCCTACCCTTTCTTCTTCCATTTAAGAATGGCAGATACATGGAACTGTTGTAAAAGAAAGTTGGAAGTTACTTCTTTGTATTTCTTTTTCCTTTCTTTCTTTTTTTTTGCTTTGACTTTTCCCTTTCTTTTTCCTTTTTTTCTCTTCATTTCTGGTAGCTTTTATTTTTGTAGTTTAAAAACTCTAATAAAGCTATACAAATTAATAATAATAAAAAGATCCAGAGAATGATATCCACCAGAAGGTGTCACTCTTTCCAAGGTGTACAGAGGAAAGCTTAATATTTCTGTAAAACCGGGACTATTTTGCTGCAGTAGCTTTAAATACATAAACAGCTGGCATGCTAAAATCTTTCCAGGAGTGGTTATGAAATGTGTAGCTTTTAATCGGACTAAAAGGAGGAATTTAAGATACTTTGGAAGTTCTGTAATACTTTTATTCATATCTCAATATTGATCATGAAAAAGGTGAAGATTTCCCTGTCAGTTGTGTCCACCCAGGGAGCCAGTGTTATCCAAAGACATTTTCCATGGTCATGTGGCCAACCTGGCTATATGCCAAAGGCTCACAGAACGCTGTTACCTTCCCATCAAAATGGTATTTATTAATCTACTTGCATTTGCATATTTTCAAACTGCTAGTAGAGAATTGCCTTTAATGTTAATGAAATTAAACGTAAAGCAAGTTCTCCCAAAGTTGTTTTTTTTTCAAGAAGCAATTCTCTAGAATTATTCTGCAGTAAACATATTTGTATGTATGGCTAAGAGTTCTTTTCTTTGCATGGCACAACAATATTTTTAAATGGTTTTAATGTAGCATTTCATTTTATTATGTATTTATTTTATTTGTTAAATAAAGTTTATTAAACAGAAGTTCTGGATGCTTCATTACTGGAGGTTTTTAAGAAGAGACTGGGCAGCCACTTGTCTCAAATTGTATAGGGTCTTCTGCTTGAGCAAGGGGTTGGACTAGAAGACCTCCAAGGTGCCCTCCAGCTCTATTCTGATTGATTGATTGATTGAAATTTGCCGTCTATCTCACCATAGGGCTACTCTAGGTGGTTTACAGCAATAAAAAGGAAGAAAATAAAAGGAATGTAAACAGAAGTAAAATAATAGAATAAGATAAACAATGTACAATGACACAATGAGAATACACCGATATGATAACAAAAAAGATGTATGGATGCAGGGGCGGGATTCTACCACTTCGCACCTATTTGCTAGAACCAGTTGTTAACATTCTAAGCAGTTGGAGAACCGGTTGTTAGAATAAATTACTGGCCTAATCCTGTAAGGAAGGCAGGAAGGAAACATTCTGGTGTTGCTTACAGAAACTGCCTCTCCATTAACCCTTATTTACATTCTTGGCAGGACTAGACTTCCTGTCTCAGGAACTTCTCTGGAGTTTTCCCCCCCTCCTTTGCTGGTACTTTGCTTGTGTGGAGTGACCATTCAAAGTTACAATGGCACTGAAAAAAGTGACTTATGACCCTTTTTCACACTTACGACTGTTGCAGCATCCCTACAGTCATGAGAGGCCAGGCGAGGAGATGCGTGCCTCGATGTGAGTGATATTGAGTTGGCCAAACCCAGCCAATTACATGACCATCAAGCCACGGCCACCCAGTAACATGACCACAAACCACGGCCACCAACTAAGCCACGCCCACAGAACCCGTTGTTAAAAAATTTGAATCCCATCCCTGGATGGATGGAGAACAAGGGGATGGGAGGTGGAGTCTGCCATCAGTCCACCAGCCATATTCTGCATTGGGACCCCAGGCCAACCAGCAGTGCCAGGCTCTTGCAGAAAGATAGGAAGGTGGTTGCAAATCTTACTTTACGTGATAAGATGTTCCAAAGGGTGAATTTTCAATCTTTTGTGAAATATTCAGAAGTTCAGTGTACAACAGAAAAAAGGGGAACCCCCTTTATTACAATGATCCCTTAGGGATGTTCCTTATGGCCAAACAATGGGAAACCAAGGTTGTTGTTTTTTTACATAAGAGTTGAGGCAATCTTAAGGATCTGATTTGCTTGGTCAGTTCTGTGGGGAAGAGATGGAATGTTGAGAGGGAGGGTGTGTCTTTGTGTGTGTGTGTGTGTGTGTGTGAGAGAGAGAGAGAGAGAGAGAGAAAGAGAGATGTCCCTGATTAAGGATAGACTGTTGGGGATTCTCAGCTTGTTAATATGTTGTAATTTTCTTCCTAGGACTGCCCTGGGATTCTACTTGAGCTGGTAAGCCTTTGTGATTCCTAGGGTCTATCTACCGAAGTCCCTGCAGTTTTCTTGGCAACATTTTAAAAGTGGTTTGCCATTGCGTGCTTCCAAGGGTTGAGAGGTTGTGACTGGCTCAAGGTCATCTAGAATTCACTCTCCTGGTTTCTAGCCCAGTGCTTTAACCACCAGACTGGCTTTTGCAATGAGCTGGTGAGGAGACTTCTGTTCTTTGGTTTAGATGGGATTATGTGGGGGGGGAGGCTTTATCTGGGTCAATTTGGGTCTTGATAGGATTAGCAAAATCAGGGGCTGGATTTGAGTCTGGTCACTTCCAAAAGATAGGGAGGAAAAATTATTTTTCCCACCACAAATACATTATCAGCTGCTAGAATGGTCCATAAGCAAGCAGCTGTACAATTTTAAATGATCCATAAAAATCAATAAATATTGGGCAGAGTTCTTGGTTTGCAAAGAAAGAATTGAGTGTTCTGAGTTGTAGAGGGAGTGCCCTGTTAGTCTATTGTGGCAAAAAAATAGGAAGACTCTTATATTTAATATACACTGCAAACTGCCCAATTCACAATGACTCTGGGCAGTATATTTATCATCAGAATCCTCCCGATTTTTTTGTCACCATACATTAACACAGTTCCCCAACTTTTCCAGTTAACCATTATTTTTTAAACATATTTTTAAAAATTATTAAAAAATAAATATTTGCTTGAATTGGCAGACTCTAGCTTTATCCTCAAAAAATAGCCCAAGTAAATAGGGAAAGTTGAAACAACGTGAGGACACAAAATGAAATCTTAATACAATCCTCGTTTGAACATCCCGCTGAACCCGCAGCTGATTGGTTTAACTTCACACGTGTTGCACAATAGACCATGATTTGTAGCTGTTAGCAAAACCAGTCAACGGTGGCTTGCTCCACCAATCATGATTAAACAACTGCACCCCACAACATGCTCGCAACCTCAAACTGGGGGGAGAAAAATGCAACCTCTCTCCCCCTCCCCTTTCCTCCCCCCTCCCCCCCTCCCTGGACGTTCCTCGACTCCAAACTATCCTTCTGGCCCTAAACAACTGTGCACCACGTGCTCAATAGACAAGCGCTAGCTTCCCAGAGCGTTCCCTTCCCAGCCTAAGCTTCCTAAACGTTTCCAAAACTAGGCCGGAACCTATCGTTGGAGGGGATGGCCGAACAAGTAATAGCCTCCTCTTCCGCTCCCTTGGCGGGGCGCTCTAGCCCTCCGACCTCGCGGTCCGGCCGCCGAGCTGGCGCCTGCGCGTTGCTGCCGAGTCGTCTCCCGCCCGGTCTCTCCCTCTCTCTCTCTCTTCCCCGCCCCCCTCCCTCTCTCTTCTTTTGCTTAGCTGAAGCGGCGGCGGGTCGCGGGCTGAGGCGAGGTGGGCGCGGGTCTCCGCCAGCTATGGACCTGGAGGCGTCCGACGAGACGGGCTCCACTGGAGGAGCCGAGGCGGGAGCCGGAGCCGTCACCCCCGAAGCGGGCGGTTGGGGTGCGCCGCCGGACTCGGCTGCAGGAGGAGGTGAGCGGAGTCAGGCGCCCCGGTCCTGAGGAGGGAGCCCACGGGGTCTCCTCCTCGCGCCAGCAGGGGGGGGGGGGACTCCTCCTCCTCCTCCATTATCGTCCGGGAACCGTCCTTTCCCACCCGCGATGTGCTTGGCTGCCCGGCCCCACCTGATCGCCCTCCCGGTCCGGGCTTGCTTTCCCCCCACCCCCTTCGGGGTGGAAGTGCCATCCGAGGATACCGAAAGCCCTTCAGGAGCCCTGGGGGGGCGGCTTGGGGCTGAAGGTGGGGAGGGAGGGAGGCCGATCATTTCCTCCCATGATTTTGCCCGGTTTTAATCCTGATCCTTGAGGGCAAAACCGCGTCTGGAAGGGGTTGAGGCATCATCGCGGGGCTGTTGAGGCTAATCCTGGTTTGTTCGCTCCCGTTCACTGGAGGAGGAGACCGTGGCTCGGTCGAGGTTGGGTTGGGTTGGGGGAAAGAGGGTCGGGGATCTCGGGCTGTTTGTCAGCAGAGGCGCTGATGGCACAATTTGGGCTTATGGGTGACGGCACAGTTTGGGCTTATGGATGGTGGTTGTGGGGGTGGGGAAACTGGGTTATTGATAACTGATAAGGAGTCCTCGACTTACAACAGTTCATTCAGTGACCATTTGCAGTTACGTCACTGGAAAAAGTGACCATGGCAGCATCCTCGTGATCGCGTCAGCAGGAGTTGGATGCTTGACCATTGGTTCATATTTGTGACAGGTACGGTGTTCTCCCCAGATTTTGTGAACACCTTTTCAGACCTTCTGACGAGCGAAGTTCGTCTGGGGAAGCCAGATTCACTTAACAGCCAGGTTACTAAATGAACAACTGTGACGATTCACTTAACAACTGTAGCAAGAAAAGTCGCAAAATGGGCCACAAAATCACTTAACAAATGTCTCATTTCTGGCTACATAAATGTTGGGCTCAATTATGGTGTAAGTTGAGGACTACCCTTGTCCTTGACTTGAATTAGAAGTGAAGGTTTAAATGTAGCCCTCTTTTCCTTGATGTTGGGATGAATATATACAGTATATACAGGAATATTGGGGAGGCATTATCCTAAAGATTATTTAATAAAATGCCATTTATTAATGCAGGTTACTGGTCAGCTGTTAGGACAGGTAGCCCTCGACTTACAACAATTCATTTAGTGACCATTTAAGTTGCAACGGCACTGAAAAATCTGACTTATGACCATTTTTCACTGAAAAATCTGACTTATGACCATTTTTCACAGTTATGACCTTTGTAGCATCCCTATAATCATGTATTTGAAATTCAGATGCTTGACCACTGGTTCATATTTATGACTGTTGCTGTGTCCCAAGGTTATGTGATTCCCTTTTGCAACCTTTGGACCAGCAAAGACAATGGGGAAGTCAGATTCAGTTAACAACTGGGTTCCTAAATTATCAACTGTGGTGATTCACTTAATAACTGAGCAAGAAAGGTGCTAAAATGGGGCAAAACTCCGTTAACAAATGTTTCACTTAACAATAGAAATTTTGGGCTCAGTTGTGGTCGTAAGTCAACCCCAGGACATTGCAACTGTCATAAATATGAGTCAGTTGCCAAGTGGCAGAATTTTGATTACGTGACCATAGGGATGCTGCAAAGGTTGTAAGTGTGAAAAATGGTCATAAGTCACTTTTTTCAGTGCCATTGTAACTTTGTAGTAAGTCGAGGACTACCTGTATAGTTTATGGAAGCAGTACATTGTAGAGTGACCAGAGAAGAGCATAAAAGGATAATGCAGATTTACAGTACATAAGTTCATTGGATGAGATAATTGGGTGTGGAATGGGAAAAAAAATCAGAATGGTGACCCCGAGGGTAACTTGAGTTAATGCTGCTGATGTATAAGAATGAAAAGTTGAGGACAAGGACATTTACAATAGGATGTAACAGGCAGATTTGCAGGAGAAAAGCTGGGTGGGAAATATTTAAGATTGGCAGAAATCGGGGATTTTAAGGAGAGGCTGAAAGTAATTTTAGAGGAAGAGGGATGAATGAGAAGGCAGGAGTGATGAAAGTCTAGTGGGAACTAGAGATTGTGTGGAAAGGGGCTTATTATGCAGTTTTCTGAGTTGAAAAGAGGACAGTTTTGTCATCAGGATGGAGGCAGAAGCGAGAAAATTGGTCAGCTGCAACCAATATTGTTTTTGGGAAGGTGGATAGGAGACTCTTAGAAGCATGAAAGGAATATGACATAGTATGGACATAATCTGGATATAATCCAGCCCCCATCATCACTCTGACCCTCACGTATTAATCAACTGTATTTTTCATCCCCCCTCCAGAAAAATCCTTTGTTTAAATAGGATCTTTCACCATATCCTCCCAAGGATGTTTCTCCCAAGGATGTTTATCTTTTTAGACTTTTCTTTTTAAAATTGAGAACACAGCTTGTTCTTTCTTTCCTCTACCCCAGGGGATGTTGTCATGCCGCCATACTAAAATTCAGATACTTCAGATATTTCAGCATACAAGTTAGTTAAAACTAATCTGGCGAGAATTTAAGATGTGCACCATCTTTTGCTTTCCAGTTGATTTCACATTCAGTTCAACCAGTCGGTGACTTTTTAAACTTCCTTTTTTAAAAAAGGAAGTCTTTTGTTGGAAGGGAAAGTAATTTTTAATCATTTTTTTCTATTACAGCAATGCATTTATTTCAGAATACTGTTGATGGTACAGGAAATTGCACCTCCCCCTCTCACAATTAAAAACTCTGTGTAAAGATTTAAAATCTACCCTTTAAAAAAAAAAACATGAGTCATTTGCTGTGCCCCCAGCATGTGATAAAGAGCCTGGATAAATCAAGGTTGTTTCCCCCTCCTCCCCTCCAATGCATGCGTGTGGGTGAAGCTGGGATTCACAGTGTGTTCCTGATGATAAGGTACCAAGGGTTGCAATTTATCCTAGATGGGTTAATTTGTGCATATGTTGCCAGACTCCTGTCCGCATTCAGGAATGTCCTCATTACTCTCGCCTTAAAGATTCATGACAAAATTTGAATTCACAGTCTTAAAGGCAACCTTGAATTTTGGATGATGGGAATGTGGCATGACTGTGAATATTTTGCTTGTGTTGGTAGAATTTGTAATGGTCTGTCTGCGCCTGTAGGTTATGCTTGATATCCTTAGTCATAGATTAGGGTTCACTACATTATACTAAGCCATAATGTAGTTTGTTTTGTTCTGGTTTACTTAGTTGTTCATTTTACATTTTTCAAACCCCGCCTTTATTACTTTTGTAAATAACTTAAGCTTGTTAAATTTATGCCTCAATTTTGGATCTCAAGGTGGCATACATATTCCTCCTCTTGTCTTTCCCCACAGCCACGGACCAGTGTGAGGTAGGCTGAGAGAATGATTGCACCAGTCTTCCAGTAAGCTCCATTGTCAAGACTAACTAATAAAAATATTAACTAATACTTTTAACCCAGTGTTTCTCATTGCTGAAACAGCATTGCTGGCTGGGGAATTCTGGGAGTTGAAGTCCATACATCCTAAAGTTGTCAAGGTTAAGAAACACACCCTTAACCATACTTCAATCTTGAAACGAAGTCTTTAGGATGTAGACTAATACCTTAACTAAACTTCAGGTTTAATCTGAAGTATGAACTCTGATGTTGGTATATTAACAACTGTAATGTCATTATTGTAAATCGGGCATTATGGGTTTGTGTGTGTGTCTGTGTGTCTGTGTGTGTAAATAACAATCAAGTAGGTTTTAAAGCACATTTACCAACAGTCTCGACATAATTGCTGCATGGTGTTAAGTTGTCTCGGGTGTCTTTTACTGGGTTCTGGAAAGCTTGTTGCACATTGCATATTTGTCTCATGTATATTTAATACAGCTGGGAGTGAAGTTTAAAGAGTCAGTGATTGCTCTTGATGTGGATTCCAAGTAAGGTACAAGACATAATGAACAGGCTTGCTTTTCACACAAGCAGTTTTACCCCTCCCCAGCCCATGCAGTGGCCAATGTGGGTTGCTGTTGGCTTGGTCACGGGGTGGTGGGGGGTACTGGACAGGCTGTGGGAATGATGTCTCTTAAATCGTTTGTGGCAGGTGCATTACTAGAAGAGATTTTAAAAATCTCATCAGTATGCAAAGGAATGAGAGCTTGGCTGAACTGTATTATTGTGGCTGGATTGTACAAGGGGTTTAAAGTGCCATGTGATAAAAATCCTCCCTTATCTTGGTACAAGGTGTCTCCTTTACTAGCCTATCCTGGTTGCAGAAAGAGTCCTATTAGAAATGCAGTGGTCCGGCAAAGGAGAAAAACAATAAATCAGTGTCTCTTTTACTGGCCCATTCCATTTCTAGCCCCCCTCCCACCCCCCAAATCTCAGGCTTTAGAGCAGGGGTGTCCAACCGTGGCAACTTTAAGACTTGTGGACGTCAACTCCCAGAATTCCTCAGCCAGCTTTGCTGGCTGAGGAATTCTGGGAGTTGAAGTCCACAAGTCTTAAAGTTGCCAAGGTTGGACACCCCTGCTTTAGAGAGTAAAATGTTTTGCAAGCTATTAACTTGTGAGAAATGCCAGTAGTCCTTGACTTACAACAGTTCATTTAGTGACAGCTTGAAGTTACATCACTGAAAAAAGTGACTGGTGACCATTTTTCACACTTGTGACCATTGCAGTATTCCCATGGTCATGTGATCAAAATTTGGGTGCTTGGTAACTCGTTCATACTGTATTTATGATGGTTGCAGTGTCCTGAGACCAGGTGATCACCTTTTGGCAACGTCTTGACAAGTAGGGAAGCCAGATTCATTTAACAACCACTATACTAACCTAACATCTCTCGTGATTCACTTAACAACTGTGGCAAGAAAGATCATCAAATGGGGCAAAATTCACTTAATAACTATGTCACTTAGCAACAGAAATGTTGGGCTCAACTGTAGTCCTAAGTCCAGGATTCACTGTAAAGCTTCCTTAGAAGGAAACTGAGAGCGTGATTTGTCTAGTTTTCAACATAGAGTTTGTTTTGCACCTACTTGGACTGATCACCAAATCTTTCCTGATATTCCAGTTACCCACAGGATCCTGACTCTTGTAAACATCTGATTGTATAAGTGGCCATTAAGGCTACAGTTCAGCTGAGGGCTAATTTAATTTCTTGAAAATCTTGGTTTGCTTAAAACATTAAGATTCTAGTCCTTATGATTGCCAAGCTATTCCCAGCAGTGCGTTGGCAATACCTGGTAAAATTTGGATGATGGTCCACATTCTCCAATCTTGCCCACTTTTCTGAAAACTAAAGTAGCCTCTCATACCTTGCAGAGTTTTTGTTTTCTCCCTCAACCTCACAGTGTCAGAATGTTATAAAAATAAAGAATATTTATGGGAAACGAGAGATGGAAACAGTTTATTGGCCTCCATGCATATTTGCTGATTCCTGTTTCATTGGAAGGGAGGGCAGTTGGTGGTTATGTTTGGCTTTCTTTCTATGCATAATTTGGATTGCCAATGTACACATTTAATTTTAAAAAAACACCCTACCATATAGTTATATAAAAAGCTACAAGCATAAGCTTCGTAGCTATGGATTCTGTTAATCTGGTGACCGGGCTGCTTCAGCATTTTTTGTGAGAAAGACTGTTATAGAATGGCTGATTTTGTTCTCTTCCTTCTGGAAGCAACATTGGGTTTGTGTGTTGTGGAGAGAGAAAGAGAAAGCTGCATATAGCCATTTTGAACAGCACACTTTGCTTTGGCTGCAGCATGGCTCAGGTGAGAAGCAGGTTGGGCGGGGGGGGTGAGATGCATGTAGAACCCTCCTAATCCTGAGTAAAGTGTGCTGAGATGAAGGAGGGGGAATATGGGATAAGAAGGAGGAAGTGTTAGAGGAATAGTTGGGAAGGGGGCTTTATAGAAAAAGTGGCCAGGGTTTCATTGTTGCTGCCAAGCTTGTCAAATTTGTGAGACTGTATACAGGTAGTCTTCAACCTACAACAATTCATTTAGTGACCGTTCAAAGTTACAACGGCACTGAAAAAAGTGACTTATGGCTGTTTTTCACAGGATCAAAATTCAGATGCTTGGCCACTGGTTCTTATTTATCACCGTTGCTGTGTCCCAAACTCACTGAACAAATGTCTCACTTAACAACATATATTTTGGGCTCCAGTGTGTTCATAAGTTCATAGCCCAAGTCAAATACAAGACGTCCACAACTTATAACCACAATGGAACCCAAAGTTTATGTTATTAAGTGAGAAAGATGTTAAGTGAGTTTTGCCCTATTTTACGATCTTTCTTGCCATCAATGCTAAGTGAATCACTGCAGTTAAGTTAATAACACTGTTGTTAAGGGAATCTGGCTTTCCCCATTGTCTTTGCTTGTCACAAGATCACAAAAGGTGCTCACGACCCCAGGATACTGCATCCGTCATAAATATGAGTCAGCATGTGAATTATGATCATGTGACCATGGGGATGCTGCAACAATTGTAAGTGTAAAAAATGATCATAAATCACTTTTTTCAGTGCCGTTGTAACTTTGAATGACCACTGAATGAATTGTAAGTCAAAGGCTACCCGTACTACATCAAATCACAGAGGCAAACTATAGTTTGGAATGGAATTTGAACTGAGAAACCGTAAAGGTTTGAACTGAAGTGAGCACAAAGCACAGCTTGTATAATACTGTGATTTAAAGTGAGCTTGCAGGTCACGATTTAAGTTCGTTCTGCTTCGATGCAATGTCAGAATCGGTAAACCTTTGTTTGCTTTTTTGCTCTGGCTTCGAGCAAAGAGTGCTGGATGAGAGGTGCAGCTGTGAAAGCCGGAGGGAAGCTCCGAAACATATTTTGACTTCTAAATCCCAGTTCATATAAGTCGCAGCTTGGCATGCAGTCTGAAGTGAGCGGTGATTCAGAGAGAATTAAGCCGCAGAAGCCTGATTCATACATAATATAAAACCATAAACTTTGATTTCCAAACCACAGTGGTTGGATCTCCCCATTATGGTAAGCCAAAACAAAACCAACACATTATGGGTTTAATGCCAGGCATGAACCCTGTGGCACAAGGCAACAGAAGGCCAGGTTGCCATCTTATCTCCCAAAGAACCCTAAAGGGGTTTACTCACTTAAAATGCACACAATATTGGGGCTTCCCTCCCACTGCAGCCATGCGGGGTTTAGCACAAAAATGATGAGCTTTTAAGGAAAGATTTGAAGGCATTAGGAATAATGCAAACTGACACTGTATTTGCATCCCAGGGAAAAATCAAGGCTTGTGGTGGTGGTGGGCAGCAAGCTTGTATGTTACATTATGCCGGATAATAATGTGATTTGTTTGGATTTGACCTAGGCCAAGTTTGCAAGGCGAGCTAAATAAATCCCGTGTAATGTGAGGCTACAGAGAGCCGGTTTGGTGTAGCGGTTCAGGCATCAGGCTAGAAACCAGGAGCCTGGGAGTTTTAGTCTTGCCTTAGGCATGAGGCTAGTTGAGTGACCTTGGGCTAGTCTCACGCTTGCTCTGCTCTGGGAGCGGGGGGGAATCAGTCCAGGTAGTCCTCAACTTACAACTGTTCATTTAGTGACCGTTCAAAGTTACAGAGGCACTGAAAAAGTGACATATAACCATTTTCCACACTTAACGACCGTTGCAGCATTCCTGTAGTCATGTGATCAAAATGCAGATGCTTGGCAACTGGTTCATATCTATGACGGTTGCAGTGTCCTGGGGTCACATGATCAGCTTTTGCAAGCTTTTGTGACAAGCAAAGTCAACGGGGAAGCCAGGTTCACTTAACAACCGGGTTACTAACTTACCCACTGCAGTGATTCACTTAACAACTCTGGCAAGAAAGGTCATAAAATGGGGCAAAATTCACTTAAATGTCTTGCTTAGCCACAGAAATTTTGGGCTCAATTGTGGTCGTATGTCAGGGACTGCCTGTATCTGTTCTTCAGGGCTGCTTGTTTCAATCTGGGTGTCTTCAATCCGTTAAGCAACCCAACCTGGTGATATTACAATTTTCCAAGCTCTCTCGAGTTTTTCTACGATGAAAGAGAGCAGTTTGTGATACAAAAGGGGGAAAAAAAACTATTTAAAGAACTCTGCAGGTGAGGTAAACAACCAAGCAACCATTTCTCCTACACACAGATATCCCCCAAACCCAAAAGCAGGGTTTTATGGTAGTTGTGGGATGGAGGCTTGGGGATGGTAGTTTGTCACCTGTGGTGAGGAGGTGGCGCTCCGCTTTGATGTCTTTGAATGCCACCCATTTTGTTTTGAATGTTCACTGCCACTTACTGACCTGGGTGCCAGCTGTAGGGAGTGTAATTAAGGCCCACCAACAAAGAGGCTGCCTAGTAGGCAGACAGCAAAAGCACAGATGGCAAAATGTTGAGCAGCTATTTCTTTGCTTTGTCCTGGGAAGCGCAATATTGATTGCTCAGGCACAGGGAGCTTAGTGGATGTGTGAACTGGAATACTTACTCATTTGCTCTCTGCACCTCCAAGGTTTAACCGTATGCTTCAGTTCACTATTCAGGTGTTTGTCTAGACCCTGGGGTGTCCAGCCTTGGTAACTTCTAAGACTTGTATGCTGCTGGCTGGGGAATTCTGGAAATTGAAGACCACAAACTAAAAATTGCCAAGGCTGGACTCCTTTGATCTAGACCAGGGGTTCCCAACCTGGGGTGCGAGACGATATTCCAGGGGGTGCGAGAAAAGTCCAGGTAAATAATAGGATATTGGCTATATGTTGGCATTTTTATTTTCTTTTGCAATGGATTAACTTAACTGAGCAAAATATAAATTTCAGGGGGTGCGAGGTTCGAGTGAAATTTCTTTAGGGGTGCAGGGCAAAAAAAAGGTTGGGAACCACTGATCGAGACTTTGCTTCCTGCTTACCAGCAGCGTAGTGTCCATGCACTACTATCCTAAACTATAATACGAGTTCATTTGGTTTTCACTTAATGTATCGTGTGAGACTGTCCAATTGGAGCTTATTCGATAAACAAAGCATAACAGGGATCCCCAATCCCCGGCTGTGGACCTGTAGTGGTCTATGGCCCTTCAGGAACCAGGCTGCGCAAGCGAACGAACCCCATCTGCGCACATGTGGGATCCAGGCGGTACATGAAACCATACACACACACACACACACACATATACACACATGGTCCCTGGAAAAAGCACCCTCTACAAAACCGGTCCCTGGTGCCCAAAAGGTTGGGGGCCTGTGGCATAACATGATGGGTGATCCTACTCATTCTTTCCTCTAGTTTGATTTATGGATTGCATTTCTGTGACTGCCCAACTCAGATAGTTGTGACTCTGGATGGTATAGCAAGAGCTCTTAGACTTACATACCACTTTACAGTCCTCTCTGAGCGGTTTACAGAGTCAGCCTATTGCCCCCAACAATCTGGGTCCTCATTTTACCGATCTCAGAAGGATGGAAAGCTGAGTTAACCTTGAGCTGGTCAGGATCGAACTCCTGGCAGTGAGCAGAGTCAACCTGCAATACTTCATTCTAACCATTGCACCACTCTGGCTC